>NW_022681470.1:137274990-137836870 GCF_009764315.1 Trachypithecus francoisi | reverse complement strand
AGATGCATAAGTTGGGCGTTTGGTCGGTGGGGAGCCATGCGGGTTCAACATGCGTATCGAGAAGTGTTATTTCTGTTTGGGGCCCATCTACCCTGGCCATGGCATGATGTTCTTCTGCAACAATTGCAAGGTGTTCAGGTTTTGTAAATCTAAATGTCATAAAAATTTTAAAAAGAAGTGCAATCCTCACAAGGTTAGGTGGACGAAAGCATTCTGGAAAGCAACTAGTAAAGAGCTTACAGTGGAAAATTCATTTGAATTTGAGAAACATAGAAATGAACCTATCAAATACCAGCGAGAGCTATGGAATAAAACTGTTGATGCAATGAAGAGAGTTGAAGAGATCAAACAGAAATGGCAAGCTAAATTTATAATAAACTGATTGAAGAAAAATAAAGAGCTACAGAAAGCTCAGGATAGCAAAGAAGTCAAGCAAAACATCCATCTTATCCTAGCTCCTTTTGCAGGCAAAAGGAAGCAGTTGGAAGAGAAAATGGTACAGCGTTTACAACAGGATGTGGACATGGAATATGCTTCTTAAAAATCTCCGTAACCATTTTTTATGTACGTTTGAAAAAGCCCCTTGGAGAATTAGAACTGCTAAATTCTTAGTTTATTTTTTATATAAGGTCACTTAAATGAAAAGTGATTAAAATATATTTTTCCTACATTGCCATCTACAAAACATCAGATATTACGGATATTAGATTGCATTTCAGTGTTAAATCTTCATGGATAGATGTACTTATGTAAAATCATGAAAATTCTACTTATAACTGTAGAAGTGAATTGTGGACATAACATGGTTATGCCATTTGGATAATGGCACTTGGCAGCATTTATATAATAACTAATGGCAAAAATTCATGGCTAGTGATGTATAAAATAAAATATTATTTGGAGTAAAATATTTATTTAAAGTTATAGAAGGGAAATACAACAAGGACCTAACAATTTGTATGACAGCATCAAATATTTTTTTTTAGTATTTCCTGTTTGGGTTTATTTGCATCTTAGAAGAGCATAATGGCATTGTTTGATGAAGCCTCATGCTGGACTGCTTTGACCTGGTTTAATCGTTCTGATAGGTAGTTGTGGATATTGGGGATGAGAACTGAATAATCTTTGCCTAGAATGGCACTGCACTCTAGAATTTCCACTTTGGAGAATACTCAGTTCTAACTTGTGATTCCTGGTAGAACAAACTTTATTTTTCTAGACTAGCAACGATCTAGAAGCAGAGGAATCTCATTGCCTTTTAAAATCTATTATGTGGGTTTTCTTTTAAAAAACTCTTGTCGCCAGGCATGATGGCTCATGCCTGTAATTCCAGCACTTTGGGAGGCCGAGGCGAGCAGATCACAAGGTCAGGAGTTCGAGACCATCCTGGCTAACACGGTGAAACCTTGTCGCTACTAAAAATACAAAAAATTAGCCAGGCAGGGTGGCACGTACCTGTAGTCCCAGCTACTCGGGAGGCTGAGCCCGGAGAATCGCTTGAACCCAGGAGGCGGAGATTGCAGTGAGCCGAGATAGTATCACTGCACTCCAGCCTAGGCAACAGAGTGAGACTCAGTCTCAAAAAAAAACAAAAAACAAAAAAACAAACTCTTGTTTTTGAAAAGTAGAATTTAGGGGAAGACATCTGTTCATTATTTGCATGTAAAACCAGTTTAAAAGAAAAAAAAAAAATGCATAAGTGATTATACCACAATCATGGGTATGATACCTGAATTCAAAAGAATAAAATTGTGTTTTTCTTTTTTTTTCTTTTGAGATGGAGTCTTGCTCTGTTGCCCAGGCTGGGCATGCAGTGGCGTGATCTCGGCTCAGTGCAACCTCTGCCTCCTGGGTTCAAGCAATTCTCATACCTTGGCCTCTCAAGCAGCTAGAATTACAGGCACGTGCCACGACGCCTGGCTAAGTTTTGTATTTTTAGTAGAGACAGGGTCTCACCATGTTGCCCAGGTTGGTCTCGAACTCCTGACCTCAAGTGATCTGCTCACCTCGGCCTCCCAAAGTGCTGGGATTATAGGCATGAGCCACTGCACCCAGCCTAAAATTGTTAATATGAGTGTTTTAGTAACAAAATTGTGTATATTTCTAGTGTGACTATATAATGTAATGCTCCTAGTAAAATAATAGTATTTAGGGCGTTTATTATATTAATATTAGTGTATTCTGCAATGAAAAATAGGGATAGTAGACATTGAAGACCAAGATTAGTTCTGATTTGCCTTCTTCTAAGTGGACTGGGGCTCAGTTAGTTTCCACTAGCATTGAAATGAATCCTACTATGGCCAGGGGTTGTGATGATAAAATTATCCAAATTCTTGTGTGATAAGAGTTGATAAAGCAAATGACCCACTTATCAAGAAAACTGATAGAAAAGGAATGGCTAAGGCAACTTTTTTTTGTTGTTGTTTTTTGTTTTTTGTTTTTTTGAGATAAGAGTCTCACACTGTCCCCCAGGCTGGAGTGCAATGGCGTAATCTTGGCTCACTGCAACCTCTGCCTCCAGGGTTCAAGTGATTCTATTGCCTCAGCCCCCTGAGTAGCTGGGATTACAGATGTGTGCCACCATGCCCAGCTAATTTTTTGTATTTTTAGTAGAGATGGGGTTTCACCATGTTGGTCAGACTGGTCTTGAACTCCTGACCTGGTGATCCGCCCGCCTCGGCCTCCCAAAGTGCTGGGATTACAGGCGTGAGCCACCGCGCCCAGCCTAAGGCAACTTCTTATGGGATTGTCTGGGCTACTGCTTGGAGTGTGCCAATTAGTGCGTATTTTGAATTGGATATTCATCCTGATCATAAAATGGAGTAGATGGCTAAACTTGATGGGCTAGAATAAATAATACTCTTGTATTTATATTAAGAAATGGGGGTTAGGGAGGGATTCATACGCAAGGGTCAGGGCGAGGTAGGTGTGATGGTATAAAGGAGGATGGATGGATGGCATTAGTGGTTGTAATGGTTCTGTTTTCTTTGTTGTTGTTGTTTTTGTTCGTTTTTTTTTGAGATGGAGTTTTGCTCTTGTTGCCCAGGCTGGAGTGCAATGGCGCGATCTGAGCTCACCACAACCTCTGCCTTCCAGGTTCAAGCTGTTTGAGATGCTTGTTTCCCAGTGCTGTAAAGAAATAGCATTTGAACATAAATTTAATTTTTTTAGCAAGGCCATTTTAATACTTTCTGCAGAAAGGGTACATTTGTTAGCAGTTTTGTTACCAGAGTATACTGAACAAAGGAGATAGGGTTATTTATAACCTGACGTGTCCACCTTACTGCTGTGTTCGGTTTCCACTGGCTGGAACGGGACCTCATATTTTGTATTTGTTCTGATTGGCTAATAACTTAGAACTTTTTAAGAGAGGCAAAGGCAGAGGAGAATAAAGGAAGAAGTAACTTGTGGAATGTTGAGAAAGGTACAAACACCTTTAAGGAAGAGGAACAGGCTATGACTTAATATTTGCTCAGACCAGCATAAGCATGCCAGGACAAATATTTAGGCTAAATTGTGGGAGTTAAGAATATAAAGTATATTGATTTTTGCTTATTATGGTGAGTAGATATTTAAGAATGTTAGTATAAGTTTTTGAATAAATTTTGCTTTTAAGAGAAGTTATAATTTAATTAGATGGGGAGGAAAGTTTTTGAAGAGGAACCTCTACTTTAGTTTTTACAAAACGATTCTCCTGCTCAGTCTCCCCAGTAGCTGGGATCACAGGCATGTGCCACTACGCCTGGCTACTTTTGTATTTTTAGTAGAGATGGGGTTTCCCCATGTTGGTCAGGCTGGTCTCAAACTCCTTACTTCAGATGATCTGCCCACCTCAGCCTCCCAAAGTGCTGGGATTACAGACATTAGCCACCATGCCCAGCCTGTAGTGGTTCTTTAATGAGCAGCTTTATTGCTTTGGCAAAGGGTTGGAATAATCCATATGAGCCTATGATGTTAGGTCCCTTGCAGAGTTGTATGTAACCTAAACTATTCATTCAACAAATGTTAAGAATGCTGTAGTGAGAATGGTGGGAATAAGTAGAAGGTTAATGATAAACTTACTGTTAAGAAGAAGGATTAGTTTACTTTGACTAGTACGTCTTAGTCAAACTCATTTTGAGGTTATATTGTGCTGTGAGGTCACCTCAACTAAAATTTTTAGTTCACTGGATAAAATGTTAATACCTGTTAAGTTAGGCTAATTATTAGATATGTGGACTAAAAAATTTAAGTTCCATAGAGTCTTCTCATCATATTTAAGTATTCTGCCTCTTCACAAATAGGTCAATTGCACTGATAAAAAGTAAGAGACAGCTAAACCCTCATATGACCAGTGTTACAAGTCTCTGTTTCACGAACAAATGATTATGCTACGCTTGTACAGTCAAGGTAATAGGGCCACTAAACATGTCACTGAGCAGAAAGTGCCAGTTTTTGGTGATGTTTTTGGTAAACAGGGTTTGGTTTTGCTGAGTTCCTTTTACTTTTTAAAATCTTTCCTTAGTGCTTGCCTGTGTTGGCTTAACAATTTGGAGAAAATAATTAGCTTGTAGGTTTGATTAGTTATATTGAGTTGTTAACTGTCAGTGGATGGTAACTGTGCACTTTAATACACATTTTATTTATTTATTTTTGAAACGAAGTTTTCACTCTTGTTGCCCAGGCTGGAGTGCAGTGGCGCCATCGTGGCTCACTGTAACCTCCACCTCCTGGGTTCAAGCAATTCTCCTGCCTCAGCCTCCCAAGCAGCTGGGATTATAGGCATGCGCCACCATGCCCAGCTAATTTTGTATTTTTACTAGAGACAGGGTTTCACTGGGTGGGTCAGGCTGGTCTCGAACTCTTCACCTCAGGTGATCTGCTTGCCTTGGCCTCCCAAAGTGCGGGGATTACAGGTGTGAGACACTGTGCCCAACCCTTATACATATTTTATAGTAGGTTGTAGAAGTTCCCTTGTATTCCTGATTTCTATTTTGAAGGAGTGTTGAGGTTTGTCCCTTTTTTTTTTTTTTTTTTTTTGCATGTGTTTGGATTGTGGTTTTTTTTTTTTTTTTTTTTTTTTTTTTGAGACAGAGTCTCGCTCTGTCGCCCAGGCTGGAGTGCAGTAGCGCGATCTCGGCTCACTGCAAGCTCCGCCTCCCGGGTTTACGCCATTCTCCTGCCTCAGCCTCCCGAGTAGCTGGGACTACAGGCGCCCGCCATCTCGCCCGGCTAGTTTTTTGTATTTTTTAGTAGAGATGGGGTTTCACCATGTAGACCAGGATGGTCTCCATCTCCTGACCTCGTGATCCACCCGTCTCGGCCTCCCAAAGTGCTGGGATTACAGGCTTGAGCCACCGCGCCCGGCCGGATTGTGGTTTTTGACATTGATTCTGTAACTATCGTGCATTGCATAAGTTGATTTTTAGAAATGTAAGCAATGTTGCTTCCACAAATTATATCCCACTTTATCATGGGGTACAGATGTTGTCGTATATGGGTGGATTCTCTTTGCAAGTGTATTGTTGAGGCTTTGTGTGTTAACATTTAAAGAGATATTAATGTATAGTATTATAGTCTAGCATTATAATATGCATATATATACACATATGTATATACATGCACAAATGAGGTATATATAGTATATAGTTATGATAGCTAACTGGTAAATATTATATATAACTTGTAATGTTGTATATAGCTGTTATATATAAATGGCATTATGGTAAACAGCTTAATGTAATATGCCATTATAGTATACTAAATTTATATAGTTTTAGTCTCCAATGTATAGTAGGTTTCAATTCTATGTTAGCCTGCAGAATTTTTCAAATACCCCATTCTCATCCTCCCATGGGAACAAAGGATAATCTTACCCTCTTGATGCTACAGTGTGCCATTCAAAAATATTCATGATCATGGATTTAGGAAAGATTCTATGATGTGACAATGCAAGCACTAGGAACAAAGAAAAAATATGTAATTTAGACTACATTGAAATTTTAAACTTGTTTGTGTTTCAAAGGACACCATACCAGCAAGACATTGAAAAGCATATGGCCATACCAGCCTAAATGCACCTAATCTTTTTTGATCTCAGTTCCCAGCAGGATTGGGTCTGGTTATTACTTGTATGAGAGTAATACTGGGAATACCATGTGCTGTACACTTTAAAAAAAGAAAAGGGGCCAAGTGCATTTGCTTATACCTGTAATCCCAGCACTTTGGGAGGCTGAGGCGGGTGGATTGCTTGAGCTCAGCAATCTAAGTTCAAGACCAGCCTCAAGAACATGGTAAAACCCTGTCTCTACCAAAAATACAAACAAATACAGTACACACCTTTGGTCCCAGCTACTTATGAGGCTGAGGTAGGAGGATCATTTGAGCCTGGAAGGTGGAAGTTGCAGTGAGCTGAGATGATGCCACTACACCCCACCCTGGGCGACAGAGTGAGACTCTGTCTCAAAACAAGGAAGAGAAACTGTTTTTCTTTTTTTTTTGAGATGCAGTTTTGCTCTTGTTGCCCAGGCTGGAGTGCAATGGTGCAATCTTGGCTCACCGCAACCTCCACTTCCCGTGTTCAAGTGATTCTCCTGCCTCAGCCTCCCGAGTAGCGGGGATTACAGACATGTGCCACCACGCCCAGCTAATTTTGTATTTTTAGTAGATATTAAAAATACAAAATTATACTGTGTTGGTCAGGCTGGTCTTGAACTCCCAACCTCAGGTGATCTGCCCACCCAGGCCTCCCAAAGTGCTGGGATTACAGGCATGAGCGACCGTGCCCAGTCAAGGAAGAGAAATTTGATGAATTATCATGGGTTGAGGAAATGGAATTTGATTGAATATCAAGTTTTGGGGGGATTCTCCCTGAACTCCCTTAGAAGGATTTTTGATGTGACTGGGCTCTGCATGAGAAGGACAAAATGGGTCAAGAAGAGGGCCTGAGCAGCCTGACTCACCTTTGGTCAAGGAAGGAAGCAGTCCGTAAGACTCCCGCAGCTGGCTCTTTTTAGGAATGACAATCCCTAAATATATGGTTCCCTCACTATATTCCAAAATACCTGCTTTCCCTCCCTAAAGGACATCTTCAATTATGGATCCACCCTGACATATTTGAAAGAGCTGCAGGATTTTAATCGTTTTTTATTTTCCCACAGAGCCATATATGACTGTATTTAAAATTTTATTACGTTGGCTGGGTACATTGGCTCACGTCTGTAATCCCAGCACTTTGGGAGTACAAGGTGGATAGATGACGAGGTCAGGAGATCGAGACCATCCTGGCTAACCCAGTGAAACCCCGTCTCTACTAAAAACACACACACACACACACAAATTAGCCGGGTGTGGTGGCGGGCACCTGTAGTCCCAGGTACTCAGGAGGCTGAGGCAGGAGAATAGGCGTGAACCTGGGAGGCAGAGCTTGTAGTGAGCTGAGATCGTGCCATTGCACTCCAGCCTGGGCAACAAGAGCAAAACTCCATCTCAATAAAACAAAACAAAAAAATCCACAAAAATTAGCCGGGTGTGGTGGTGGGCACCTATAATCCCAGCTACTCAGGAGGCTGAGGCAGGACAAAGGGTTGCTTGAACCCAGGAGGCTGAGGTTGCAGTGACCCAAGATTGCACCATTGCACTCCAGCCTGGGTGATAGAGCAAGACTCTGACCCCCAAAAAAATAAGTACACCTAATAATTCCTGATGTTAAGTACCTTTTCATGTGTGTTGTGGTCATTTGGATGTATCTTGGAGAAATGTTATTGGATACATTGGCTTTTTTTTTTTTTTTTTTTTTTTTTTGAGACAGTCTGGCTCTTCTGACCCATCTGGAGTCCAATGGCATGATCTTGGCTCACTGCAACCTCCGCCTCCCAAGGGGCTGGGATTACAGGTGTCTACCACCACCCGCAGCTAATTTTTGTATTTTTAGTGTAGTCGGAGTTTCAGCATGTTGCCAAACTGGTCTCGAACTACTGACCTCCAGTGATCTGCCTGCCTTGGCCTCCCAAAGAGCTGGGATTACAGCTGTGAGCCACTACACTCAGCCCATTGCCCATGTTTTGGTCAAGTAGGTTTACACTTAGGACAGTAATTTATTTATTTATTATTATTTTTTAGATGGAGTCTCGTTCTGTCACCAGGCTAGAGTGCAGTGACCCAATCTCAGCTCACTGCAACCTCTGCCTCCCAGGTTCAAGCAATTCTTTTGCCTCAGCCTCCTGAGTAGCTGGGACTACAGGTGTGTGCCACCATGCCCAGCTAATTTTTATATTTTTAGTAGAGATAGGGTTTCATTGTGTTAGCCAGGATGGTCTCGATCTCCTGACCTCATGAGCTGCCTGCCTTGGCCTCCTAAAGTGAATTTATTATTTTTAATTACTATAAAGTAAAATTACATTTTATTAGCTTAAGCAATTTTAAGTATACATTTAATTTACTTAGACAACTCCGTATAACTTATCTATGATGAATCATACTCTGTTTTGTGTGTGTGTGTGTGACTGCCATTGTGTAATTTCCATAGCGTCATGAATTTTCATGCATAAAGCATGGGACAGGGTGTTATTTTCTAAGATTAAATCATATTTCATTGTATTCAGATGCCTACCACATTTTTGTACGCATACAACCATCAGTGGACATGTGGATGGATCCAGCTCTTGGCTCCGCCTCTCAGATTCCAGCGATTCTCCTGCCTCAGCCTCCCAAGTAGCTGGAATTACAGGTGTGCGCCACCATACCCGGCTAATTTTTGTATTTTTAGTAGAGACGGGGTTTTGCCATTGTTGCCAGGCTGGTCCCAAACCCCTGACCTCAGGTGATCTGCCCTGCTTGGCCTCCCAAAGTGCTGGGATTATAGGCATGAGCCACCTTTCCTGGCCGTAATTTTGTTATTTTTAAAGGCACTATCATACTATTTTCCATAAGGGCTGAACCATTAATAATCCTTGGGACAGAGCACATGTTTGCCTTCTCCATCTGTGAATGGTGGCCTCTCATAAGCAAAAGTTTGTTTTGTTTTGTTTTTGTTTTTGTTTTCAGACAGAGTCTCGCTCTGTCTCCATGCTAGAGTACAGTGCACGATCTCAGCTCACTGAACCTCCACCTCCTGGGTTCAAGTGGTTCTTGTGCCTCAGTCTCCCAAGTAGCTGGCATTAGAGGTATGTTCTACCACACCCAGCTAATTTTCTTATTTTTAGTAGAGACGGGTTTCACCATGTTGCCCAGGCTGGTCTCAAACTCCTGGCTTCAAGTGATTTGGCCAGCTCAGCCTCCAATAGTGCTGGGATTACAGGCATGAGCCACCACACCTGTTCACACAAACATTTTTATGTTTGATAAATATTTGCCTTTTTGTTACGATTGGGCACCCTGGGGTTTTACTTCTCAACCTTGTTGACATTCAGCTATGAGCAATTCGGTTATAATTTAGGCTTTACTACCCAAGCAGAGATCCCCAGAATCGCTTCTTCTCGTGCGTTTGGTTTTTTGTTTTTGTTTTTGTTTTTGTTTAGTTATTTATAACTGTCTTATTAGTTAGATTGATGGACCCCTCACAAAATCCAGTTGTTTGTTTCTGTCATTGGTATTTAGAACAAAATCTACTTCCTAGATATCATCAAATTTTAAACTTGGGAACAGACATTTTCAAGGATACACAGCCTCAAGACTCCTTATGTTAACTTTTTTCTGCATGCGAATTCACAGGACTTTGTTACAGCAGGCACTACAGACCCACGCTACGAACAGACATGAGGGACAGCCCAGACAGCACACCTTTTTATGTGGATTTACCGGAAGCTCACACATTTTCCTGTTCTGCTGTTGCTTTACCCCATAGTTAAATTGTAGCATCAGAATTGCTTTATGGAAGAAAGTGAGTATAGACAGAGAGTAAGAGGTCTGATGTCCAAGTAATGAAATCTTTGGAGTCCACAGCATTGTGAGAACTTCTTAGGCATAGGGTATAGATGTCCAGTGTTATCAGTCTCACCCATCCTTCTCTACACATGTGGGATGTTTCAGGACTTAATGGCCTTTGAGGATGTGGCTGTGAACTTCACTGCAGAAGAATGGGCTTTGCTGGATCCTTCCCAAAAGAATCTCTACCGAGAAGTGATGCAAGAAACCTTAAGGAACCTGGCCTCTATAGGTAAGGGTGACAACATTAGTCCCTCAGTGAATTAGAGAAATGTTTCTCATTCATCAGTTCTGTTGAGTAATTTGGAATATGGACAGGTAATACTTTGATGAATAAATGAGGAATGGTTGCAGTGTATCATAAACATAGAATCAAATAATTATTTCATAATTTTATACTAATTCAGGCCTGTGTATCTGTGTCTGTATTTTAGGGAAGAAATGGAAAGACCAGAACATTGAAAATGAGTACAAAAATCCCAGGAGCAACCAAAGGTAATCTGCACTCACAAGACAAAGCAGTATCTCTAGAAAATTTTAGAATGGGAGGAAATGTTAAAAAGAAGGAAACAGGCCGGGCGCGGTGGCTCAAGCCTGTAATCCCAGCACTTTGGGAGGCCGAGACGGGCGGATCACGAGGTCAGGAGATCGAGACCATCCTGGCTAACACGGTGAAACCCCGTCTCTACTAAAATATACAAAAAATTAGCCGGGCGAGATGGCGGGCGCCTGTAGTCCCAGCTACTTGGGAGGCTGAGGCGAGAGAATGGCGTAAACCCGGGAGGCGGAGCTTGCAGTGAGCTGAGATCTGGCCACTGCACTCCAGCCTGGGTGACAGAGCGAGACTCCGTCTCAAAAAAAAAAAAAAAAAAAAAAAAAAAGAAGGAAACAAACAAAAAAGCTGAGTTCCATTGTATTTATTCTTAGAATATTTTCTCTAAAAACATGCATTTATTTGTGACATAGACATAAGCCAGGGTGTCCAGCTATAATCAGCCCTTTGGGAGGGGGAAGTTCAGACCAGAGTATTGCATGAGCCCAGGAGTCTGAGGCTACACTGAGCCATGATGACATCATTGGACTGTAGCCTGGGCAACAGGGCAAGATTCTCACTCAGAAACAAAATTAAAAGACAAAGAGGTTTTGTATTTGTACAGTAGTTTACATGGAAATAGTATTAAGCCCCATATCAACATTTTTTGGTAATAGATATGACTGGGCCATCTTGTAGACCATGTGGTCCATTCATGTTCAAACAATTCAGACAGAGTAGAAAACCTACACTTTGCTGGATCATGTTAAAAATGCAAGTGTAAGACTTGTGAATGAATATAAAGATCACTGATAAACACATTAAATGTGCTTTTCATTTTTCACAGAGTTCTTATGGAAGAGAGACTATTTGAAAGTGAAGGTCATCAGCGTGGAGAAATTTTGACCCAGGTTCTGGATGACATGCTCAAGAAGAAAACTGGAGTAGAATCATGTGAAAGGAATGTGTGTGAGGTCGGCATGGGTCATTTATCCCTTAATAAGCACACCAGAGCTGACACTGGACACAAGCCATATGAGTATCAGGAATATGGACAGAAGCTATATAAATGTACATACTGTAAGAAAGCCTTCAGCTACCTCCCCTACTTTCGCAGACATGTAATTGCACACACTGGAGAAAAACTCTATGAATGTAAGGATTCTGGGAAGGCATTTAGTTTTTCCATTTCTTTTCATAGACATAAAAGAGCTCACTCTGGAGGGAACCCCTATGAATGTAAACAATCTGGAAAACCCTTTGGATGCACCTCAGAACTTCAAATGCATGCAAGGACTCATAGTGTAGAGAAACCTTACAAATGTAAGAAATGTGAAAAAGCATTTAATAACGTATCTTCCTTTCAAATACATGAAAGAATGCACAGAGGAGGGAAGCATCGTGCATGTAAGGGTTCTGGGAAGACATACCGTTTTTTTGGTTTCTATCACAGACATAAAATGCTTCATGCTGGCGGGAAATTTTATGGATGTAAGAAATGTGGGAAAGCCTTTATTAGTTTCTGTGCCTTTCGATACCATCAAAGGACTCGCACTAAAGAGAAATCCTATGCGCGTAAACAATGTGGGAAAGCCTATATTTCTTCCACTTCTTTTCGATATCAGTTGAGTCACACTGGAGTGAAACACTATGAGTGTAAGCAGTGTGGCAAAGGCTTCAGTTTGCCCAATTCCATTCGATGTCATGAAATGACTCACACTGGAGAGAAACCCTATAAATGTAAGCAATGTGGGAAAGCTTTCAGATGTGCCTCAAGCCTCCAAATACATGGAAGGACTCATACTGGGGAGAAACCCTATGAATGTAAACAGTGTGGTAAAGTCTGTCGTTATTGGAGTGGCCTTCAAGTACATGAACTAACTCACATTGGAAAAAAGCCTTACGAATGTAAGGAATGTGGGAAATCATTCTATAGTTCCGGTTTCCTTCTAAATCATAAAAGGATCCACACTAGGGAGAAACCTTATGAACTCAAGGAATGTGGGAAAGCATTTGGTAATCCCATATCCTTTCGAAAACATGAAAGGAGTCACAGAAAAGAGAAGCCTTATGAATGTAAGGAATGTGGGAAGGTATTCAGTTTTTCCAGTTCCCTTCGGAGACTTGAAAGGACACACACTGAAAAACCCTATGAATGTAAACAACGTGGGAAAGGATCTTTTCGTAGAAGCTGTCCTAGGCACATGAAGATACACACTGGAGAGAGACTTCATAAACGTAAGATTCATGGAAAAGTCTTTCATTCTCCCAGTTCATTTCAAACACGTGAAAGATCTCACACTAAAGAAAAATGCTATAAATGCAAGCAATGTGGAAAACGCTTCATTTATTTCAGTGCCTTTCAACGTCATCAAAGGAGCCACACTGGAGAGAACCCCTATGAGTGTAAGCAATGTGGGAAAGCCTATATTTCTTCCACTGCTTTTCAGTGTCATGAATTGAGTCACACTGGAGCAAAACGCTGTAAGTGTAAGCAATGTGGCAAAGGCTTCAATTTGTTCAGTTCCATTCGATATCATGAAATGACTCACACTGGAGAGAAACCCTATGAATGTAAGCAATGTGGGAGAGCTTTCAGATCTGCCTCGCACCTTCGAACACATGGAAGGACTCACACTAGGGAGAAACCCTATGAATGTAAACAGGGTGGTAAAGTCTGTCGTTACTGGAGTGGCCTTCGAATACATGAACTAACTCATATTGGAAAAAAGCCTTATGAATTTAAGAACCGTGGGAAATCATTCTATAGTTCCAATTTCTTTCAGAATCATAAAAGGGTCCACACTAGAGTGAAGACATATGAATGCAGGGAATGTGGGAAAGCATTTGATAATCCTACATCCTTTCAAAAGCATGAAGGGAGTCACAGAAAAGAGAAGCCTTATGAATGTAAGGAATGTGGGAAGGTATTTGGTTTTTCCAGTTCCCTTCGGAGACATGAAAGGACACACATAGGTAAAAAACGCTATGAACATAAACAACGTGGCAAAGGATTTTCTCATCTTAGAAGCTTTTCTAGACACATGAATACTGGAGAGAGATCTCATAAATCTAAGATATGTGGAAAAGTCTTTCATTCTCCCAGTTCATTTCAAGCACGTGAAAAATCTCACACTAGAGAGAAACGCTATAAATGCAAGCAATGTAGGAAAGCCTTCATTTATTTCAGTGCCTTTCAACGTCATCAAGGGAGTCACACCGGAAAGAAGCCCCATGAATGTAAGCAATGTGGGAAAGCCTATGTTTCTCCCATTTCTTTTCGATATCATCAGTTGAGTCACACTGGAGCGAAACACTATGAGTGTAAGCAATGTGGCAAAGGCTTTAATTTACCCAGTTCCATTTGATATCATGAAATGAATCACACTGGAGAGAAACCGTATGAGTGTAAGCAATGTGGGAAATCTTTCAGATGTGCCTCAAGCCTCCGAATACGTGGAAGGACTCACACTGGGGAGAAACCCGATGAATGTAAACAGTGTGGTATAGTCTATCGTTATTGGAGTAGCCTTTGAATACATGAACTAACTTATACTAGAAAAAAGCCTTATGAATGTAAGGAATGTGGGAAATCATTCTATAATTCTGGTTCCTTTCTACATCATAAAAAGAAACTACACTAGGAAGGAGTCTTATGAATGTAAGGAATGTGGGAAGGTATTCAGTTTTTCTTGTTCCCTTTGTAGACATGAAAGGACACACACTGGCAAAAAGCCCTATGAATAAACAACGTGGGAAAGGATTTTTCATATCTTCCATGGAGCTTTGAATGCATGAAAAGACACACTACAGAGAAATGCTAAATGTAAGGGGTGTATACAAGCATTTAGTAATTTCTCTTCCTTACTTATACATGGAAGGATGCACACTGGAGAGAAGCCATATGAATGTAAGAATTGTGGGAAAGCCTTCACATCTGCCAAGAACCTTCAAAATCGTGGAAGGACACACACCAGAGAGAAACCATGTGAATGCAAGCAATGTGGCAAAGCTTTCATTTGTTCCAGTTCCTGTCAGCGACATGAAGAGATACATTCTGTTAATATGCATTCAATTATCCCAATTCCTTTGAAACACAGAAAAAGAGTAGGGAAAAGACCTGTGAGATAATTGATTTCTGAGTTGAGAAGAGAGCTACCGGTGAATGGACAATTAAATCTGGATGTATGTAGATATTTAGATGGTTCTGATACAATTCATCTATAGCCAATCTTTTTTTTATTTTTTTATTTTTTAGATGGAGTCTTGCTCTGTTGCCCAGGCTGGAGTGCAGTGGCATGATTTCAGCTCACTGCAACCTCTGCCTCCCGGGTTCAAGCAATTCTCCTGCCTCAGCCTCCCAAGTAACTGGGATTATAGGCAACTGCCATCATGCCCGGCTAATTTTAGAGATGGGGTTTCACCATGTTGGCCAGGCTGGTCTCACACTCCTGATCTCAAGTGATCCACCAACCTCGGCCTCCCAAAGTGCTGGGATTACAGGTGTGAGCCACTGCACCCTGCCACTCATAGCCAATCTTAATGAGATTTCATAGGCACAGACAAGGAAGATGTCAGTCACATATTAGAGGCACCACACAGGGAGAGCAGTGTGTGGCCACCTGCTTCAGCCCATTTTTTCAGATTCTCTTGCTTGCAAATTAAGAGTATTCTCCAAATCCTTGACTTTCCTTTTCTCAGAGTCGTAGTTCTCCAGAGATGTTGCCAGATGATTCACATTAAAGGTACATTTCCAGTTGGCTTTTTTATTTCAGATATTAGTAAATGATTACCAGAGAACTAATTCAAACTGTCATGGTTGGAAATACTCTGATGGTCAACTCCCTAATCTATAGAGTGAGTTAAGGTCTATACTCTTTTGCAAGCATTGTTATAGTGGCAGTGACCCTGTTCATGATTCAGCCTGACATTTACTATGCTTCCCTGAATACCAACTAGATGGGAGCTTGTTTCTCTCCTGCATTGTGTAGTGACTGGTGTCACCCATGACTTTCATGTGAGAAAAAGCACCTTGCTCTTAATCTGGGAATTTTGAGTGTTTTTTGTAATGCCTCAGTTTATTCTTATTTATGGTTGATTATATGTGATTAAGAACACTTGCTATTTAAATCTGATCCCACAAAATCAGCACTCACTTTATTTGCAAAGCACCAAATTTTATGTAAGAGGTGTAGTAATTGGGAATGTGAACCTAAGTTATAAGTTACATTCTTTCTCTTTATTTACATGTCTCCCTTTCTATAGGCCTCTTCCCCCCCTGCCCCCGCACCTTTTTGAGACAGTCTCTGTCGCCAGACTGGAGTGCAGTGGCACAGTCTCGGCTCACTGCAACCTCCAACTCCCTGGTTCAAGCAATTCTCCTGCCTCAGCCTCCTGAGTAGCTGGGATTACAGGCGTGTATCACCACGCCCAGCTAATTTTTGTATATTTAGTAGAGAAAAGGTTTCACCATGTTGGCCAGGAGGGTCTCGATCTCCTGACTTCATGATCCCCCCACCTTGGCCTCCCAAAGTGTTGGGGTTACAGGTGTAAGCCACTGTGCCCGGCCTCTACAGGCCTCTTAAACCTTTTACTCAAATCAGACCCTGGTCAAAGTAATACAAAAATTGTGGTAACTCCAAAAGGTGGAATGTAACTCATTGAGAACTACTCCAATAAGTAAACTCAGGTATTATACACATACAGGAAGGAGACCTGTTGCCACTGGTGAATTGTTCATAGCTTTCACTCTCCTCATGGGTATTCATTTTTAAAGAAAGTCTCCCTCTCACCCAGATTGCAGTGCAGTGGTACAATCATAGCTCACTGTAGCCTTGAACTCTTGGGCTCCTCCAGCCTCAGCCTTCTGAGTAGCTGGGGCCACAGGTGCTCGCAACCACACTTGGCTAATTTTTGTATTATTGGTAGAGATGAGGTTTTGCCATGTGACCCAGGTTGGTCTTGAACTCCTGTGCTCAAGCAGTCTTCCTGTTGCGGCCTCCCAAAGTGCTGGGATTATAGGTGTGAGGCGTTGTGCCTGGCCCTGCCAACCTCTTCAGTAGTTGGAAGTACAGGCACAGGCCACCTCGGCCAGCTAATTTTTTAAATTATTTAAAAATTTGTCTTTTAATAGCTTTTTTTTTTTTTTTTTTTGACGCGGAGTCTCGCTCTGTCGCCAGACTGGAGTGCAGTGGCCAGATCTCAGCTCACTGCAAGCTCCGCCTCCCGGTTTCCGCCATTCTCCTGCCTCAGCCTCCCGAGTAGCTGGGACTACAGGCGCCCGCCACCTCGCCCGGCTAGTTTTTTTTGTATTTTTAGTAGAGACGGGGTTTCACCGTATTAGCCAGGATGGTCTCGATCTCCTGACCTCGTGATCCGCCCGTCTCGGCCTCCCAAAGTGCTGGGATTACAGGCTTGAGCCACCGCGCCCGGCCTTTTAATAGCTTTTGTAGACAGTCTTACTCTGTCACGCAGGCTGGTGTGCAATGGCGGGATCATGGCTCACTGCAGCCTTGACCTCCCTGGGCTCAGGCGATCTTCCTATCTCAGTGTCCCAAGTGGCTAGGACTACAGGCATGTGACACCACACCCAGATAATGTTTGTATTTTTTGTAGAGATGGAGTTTTACCTTGTTCAGGCTGGTCTCGAACTTTGGGTTGTTAGCAATCCTCCCACCTTGGCATCCTGCAGTGCTGGAATTACAGGCTTGAGCCATGGCACTTGGCCTCCCAGGTAGTTGTTGAAAGGCCTGGCCTGCCAACGGTTCGAGTGGCCTCTCCCCCCACCCATCCACGGCCCCTCCCTTCGGGTACCACTGTGAATTTGCAGGGGGTAATGGAGGCTGCAGAGGGAGGGAAATGGAGCTCCCATGGGTGCTTCCTGGGTGGCCCAACCTATTCTGCAAGTGGCCTCCAGCTGCTCGGAGTAGCTCCAGAAGTGTGGATTCTGATAAGCTGCAGAGCCCTGAAAAGCAGGAGACTCGTGCAGATGCCCTTGGCAGGGTGCTGTCCCTTCTGTGGTTGGACCTCTGGAGCCTGGGGCCATATTCGGGAACAGTGTTTTGGTTCTGACATGCAGAGGGTCCCTGGGGCCAGACGTTTATCTGTATATATGAAGAAAATCTGAAGGTCAGGTTCAGAGACAGAATTGTTTGGACCTCACCTGGAGAAACCGTTTATGAAGTTGACTGTTTAGCTCAGAAGCTTAGAGTGTCACCTGGTAAGAGTTTCCTGCTGGTGAATGTGAAGGTCTGGAAGGAGGGAGCGTTTCCACGCTGTGAGGAGGGGATGGGGGCTATGAGAGAAAGCCTTGGCCATGTCTCATCCCCAGTTGCCACCCCATGAAGGACACCTGCCTCTCCCTCCTGGTCCAATCATGCCTGGCCTGGTCTTGGTTTCCCTCGGGCTCTGAGGTGACGAGACTGCTCTGCTGGACACTGAGTCTGGAATTCCCAGTACACACTAGTAACCCCAATGGAGACCAAAGGAGCAGGAACAACCCTTTGAGTAAGGAAAAAGATAGTGCCCTGTCTAAAAATCGGGAGCAAATTTCACTAAAATGAAAATATCCAGTGACCAAGTTGTAGGGAGGGAGCTGGCCCTTAGATGGTGGCTAGAACCCCTCCCGCTCCGCAGGTCCAGTTACCCAGGGCTTCTACTGTCACTCCTGGATGAGGGAATGGGGGCCTGGACCCCTGTCCAATCAGGAGTGCTGGGGCGGGGCCCTGCCAACTGTCCATCCTGGGAACGTGGGGGACGCGTTCCCGCTCTACCTTGGTGATCTGATTGTGCCACTGAGGTTGGGATCCAGTCTTTCCCACTGTGAAAGGGAGCAGGTCCCTACGTCACAACTTCTGTCGCTTTGTCGCCTGCATTATGACCTGCACTAGTCATGGGAGCCCTAGAGAAGAAGCCAGGACACCTGGAAGCCTGGAAATGGTGAGTGTTCGGGGCAAGCTACCCGAGACCTGGCAGGGGCTGGTTGGAAACGGCCGGAACCGGCTGTGACGGGACCCCAGGTCCCCTGCAGGCAACTTGGGGGTTTGGGACCCGACTTCTGGCACAGCTTGGCTGCAAGGTGGGGTTGGTCCAGCAGCCGGGACCCTGGCCGTCCTGTCCCATCCCTGCCTGGCGACTGCGGCCCCAGAGCCCTCTCTGGGCAGCTCCGCACCTGCAACCTCGCGTCTTCCCAGGTTGTGCGGGGGCCACACTTGACATAAGGAGAGTTCTGCCTTGGGTGTAGGGTTCGTGTGGGAGAAACTGCGGTCCGTGGGGCCCCCAGTACTTTTTTTTCCTGTTAAAAATTAAACTGGGCCGGGCACGGTGGCTCACGCCTGTAATCCCAGCACTTTGGGAGGCTGAGGCGGGTGAATCACGAGGTCAGAAGATCGAGACCATCCTGGCTAACATGGTGAAACACCCGTCTCTACTAAAAATACAAAAAATTAGCCGGGTGTGGTGGCAGGCGCCTGTAGTCCCAGCTACTTGGGAGGCCGAAGCAGGAGAATGGCGTGAACCTGGGAGGCGGAGCTTGCAGTGAGCGGAGATCACGCCACTGCACTCCAGCCTGGGTGACAGAGCAAGACTCTGTCTCAAAAAAAAAAAAAAAAGGAGCTTCTGGATTGCTGAACACATGGCAAGGCTGGGATGGTGGTACGCCCAGAGACAGCAGGGAGGCTCTCTATCCCCCAACTTCACATTTTGCTCTATCATTCTCATCATCTGGCTGTTCATCTATATCCTTTGTAATGTCCTTTATAATATATAGGTAAACAACAACAAAAAAAATTAAACTGAGGCACTGTTAAAAATTAAACAGTTTGAGCATATGGCGACTTATGAATCAGAATCACCCAGTCATGGTTTGTAGTTACCAGAAAAATTTAGAAGAATTGCATTTTAGTTGTATTTCGCTTCCTTAGGTAGAACCTTAGTGTACTACAAACACTTCGGTCCAATTGCTGCTTTTAATTTCTTTTTTTTTTTTTTTTTTTTTTTGAGGCGGTGTCTCGCTCTGTCGCCCGGACTGGAGTGCAGTGGCCGGATCTCAGCTCACTGCAAGCTCCGCCTCCCGGGTTCACGCCATTCTCCTGCCTCAGCCTCCTGAGCAGCTGGGACTACAGGCGCCCGCCACCTCGCCCAGCTAGTTTTTTGTATTTTTAGTAGAGACGGGGTTTCACCGTGTTAGCCAGGATGGTCTCAATCTCCTGACCTCGTGATCCGCCCGTCTCGGCCTCCCAAAGTGCTGGGATTACAGGCTTGAGCCACCGCGCCCGGCCGCTGCTTTTAATTTCTTTACACTGCCCATGGGGACTGGTTTCTCCCTGCATTTTCCTCATGTATGGGATGCAGGGTCTCAAATCCTCAACCCTGTGACCCTAGCCTAACTCTTGCAGTAATGTTAGGAAAATTTCCATTTCTTTGCCAAATCTCCAAACATTAACTCTTTTTCTCCAATTCACAGTATTATCAACGATTTGTTCTTTATTATGGAGTAGAAACAACAGAGGTATCATAGTCAGACTCACTGCCTTGGAAGGACCTTTATCAAAACCAAAATCTGAAGTTCCTATTCAGCAGTACCCTATGGGGAGTTGTTGGCTGTGGTATACACTGTGTATTGTACTCAACTTCCTCTTAAAGTTTGTTTCTAATCTTTTTTTTTTTTTTTTTTTTGAGACGGAGTTTCACTTTTGCTTCCCAGGCTGGAGTGCAGTGGTGTGATCTCGGCTCACTGCAACTTCTGCCTCCCAGGTTCAAGCAATTCTCCTGCCTCAGCCTCCCGAGCAGCTGGGATTAACAGGCATGCACCACCACGTCTGGCTAATTTTGTATTTTTAGTAGAGACGGGGTTTCTCCATGTTGAGGCTGGTCTCAAACTCCCGCCCTCAGGTGATCTGCCCGCCTTGGCCTCCCAAAGTGCTGGGATTACAGGCGTGAGCCACCGTGCCCGGCTGTTTCTAATCTTTTTTTAAAGTAACTTTTTTGTTAACTGTCGTAAATAAAAACATTCTGCCAGGCGCGGTGGCTCAAGCCTGTAATCCCAGCACTTTGGGAGGCCGAGACGGGCAGATCACGAGGTCAGGAGATCAAGACCATCCTGGGTAACACGGTGAAACCCCGTCTCTACTAAAAAATATAAAAAACTAGCCGGGCGAGGTGGTGGGTGCCTGTAGTCCCAGCTACTCAGGAGGCTGAGGCAGGAGAATGGCGTAAACCTGGGAGGCGGAGCTTGCAGTGAGCTGAGATCCAGCCACTGCACTCTAGCCCAGGCGACAGAGTGAGACTCCGTCTCAAAAAAAAAAAAAAAAAAAAAAAATTCTAACCACAAATACATTTTTTTGTTGTTGTTTTAAGAGAATGGGCTTTGCAGGCCAGGCGCGGTGGCTCACACCTCTAATCCCAGCACTTTTGGAGGCAGAGGCAGGTGGATTGGGAGTTCGAGACCAGGCTGACGAACATGGAGAAACCTCGTTTCTATTAAAAATACAAAATTAGGCCAGGTGCAGTGGCTCACACCTGTAATCACAGCAGCTCTTTGGGAGGCCGAGGTGGGCAGATCATGAGGTAAGGAGATCAAGACCATCCTGGCTAACATGGTGAAACCCTGTCTCTACTAAAAATTACAAAAACTTAGCCAGGAGTGGTGGCGGGTGCCTGTAGTCCCAGGTACTCTGGAGGCTGAGGCAGGAGAATGGTGTGAACCCGGGAGGAGAGCTTGCAGTGAGCCGAGATTGCGCCACTGCACTCCAGCCTGGGCGACAGAGCGAGACTCCGTCTCATAAATAAATAAATAAATCCATCCATACATACAAAATTAGCTGGTGTGGTGATGCATGCCTGTTATCCCAGCTACTCAGGAGGCTGAGACAGGAGAATCTCTTGAACCCAGGAGGCGGAGGTTGCGGTGAGCCAAGATCGCGCCATTGCACTCCAGCCTGGGCAACAAGAGCGAAACTCCATCTGAAAAAAAAAAAAAAAAAAACAAAGAGAATGGGCTTTGTTGTGGCCCAGGCTGGAGTGCAGTGGTATTCACTAGTGTCATCATGGTGCACTAAAGCCTGAAACTCCTGGGCTCAAGCCATCCTTCCACCTCAGCCTTCCAAGTAGCTCACACTACAGCTGCCAGCTACCATGCCTGGCTTGTAATTAAAGGAACTATTAATAATTGTAAAATTAGGGCTGGGCACAGTGGCTTATGCCAGTAATCCCAGCACTTTGGGAGGCCAAGGTGGGTGGATCATTTGAGGTCAGGAGTTGGAGACCAGCCTGGCCAACATGGTGAAACCCTGCCTCTACTAAAAATACAAAAATTAGCCGGGCGTAGTGGCATGCACCTGTAATCCTAGATACTCGGGAGGCTGAGGCAGGAGAATCACTTGAACCCGGGAGGTGGAGGTTGCAATGAGCCAAGATCATGCCACAGCACTCCAGCCTGGGCAACAGAGCGAGACTCCATCTCCAAGAAACTGAAAAAAAAAAAAAAGGAAAAATTGTAAAATTAGGATGAAAAAATTAGTTTCCTTTAAAAACCAACGAATACCTTTCTTCTATGTAGTCTAAGGTGATTTGTGAAAGTAGCTCACTATGACCCAGAATACCCCACAAAATTATGCAAATCAGGAGGTTTAAATCCTTATGTTCATGTTAAGAACTCCCATGGAAGTGCCCAGGCCATTAAGGGTATGCTTATATGAAAAGCCACCAAGTATCTGAAAGATGCCCCCAACAGAAATGATGTATGCCATTCCATTCTTAGAAATGTGGAGTTGGTAGGTGTACCCAGGCCAAACGTTGGGGCTGGACTCAGAGTCAGTGTCCCAAAAATAGTACTAAAATTTGCATTAAAATGCAGGGTCATGCTGAACTTAAAGGATGTGGATGTAGATTTTGTGATCATTGAGCACATCCCAGGGAACAAAGTGCCCATGATGACTTAACAGAGCCCATGGGCAAAGGAACCCATACATGAACTTCCTCTGCCACATCCAGATGATCCTTAATGAAAAGAAACACATGGGTACCTAAACTAAAAGAGGAGCCTGCACAGAAAAAAAACAAAAAAGATATCCCAGAAATAAATTCAGCCAAGAGGAAATGCAAACACAAGTTAAAAAACCAACCACAGGCTGGGTGCGGTGGCTCACGCCTGTAATCCCAGCACTTTGGGAGGCCGATGTAGGCAGATCACGAAGTCAGGAGTTCGAGACCAACCTGGCCAACATAGTGAAACCCCTTCTCTAGTAAAAATACAAAAAATTAGTCAGGCGTGGCGGTGCACGCCTCTCATTACAGCTACTCGGGAGGCTGAGGCATGAGAACTGCTTGAACCCAGGAGGTGGAGCTTGCAGTGAGCCGAGATCATACCACTACACTCCAGCCTGGGTGACACTGCGAGACTCTGACTCAAAAAGAAAGAAAAAAAACCAACCCCAAACCTTACAAAAATCGAAATCAAATACTGTATCAAATATCTATGGGCTGGGTGTGGTGGCCGATTACATGCCTGTAATCCTAGCACCTTGGGAGGCCGAGGCACGTAGAACACTTGAGGTCAGGAGTTCAAGACTAGCCTGGCCAACATGGTGAAATCCCGTCTCTACTAAAAATATGAAAATTAGCCAGGCATAGTGGCAGGCACATGTAATCCCAGCTACTCAGGAGGCTGAGGCATGAGAATTGCTTGAACCCGGGAGGCGGAGGATGCAGTGAGCCAAGATTGTGCCAGTGCACTCCAGCTAGGGCAACAGAGTGAGACTCTGTAAAAAAAAAAAAAAAAAAAAAAAAAAAAAAAAAAAATCTTTGTATGATACCTCTTTGATAAAGTTGGCTGTGACAGACAAAATGCAGTTAGATATTGCTGACTGGCAGGTTCTGGGTCCATGTGTTACATGACACTTTCCCCTTTGTTTTACATTTCTTATTGCGTGGTGTTTACTTGTTAGTGAGATGGTAATAAAGAGATTCCGTCAGCTGGGCGCAGTGGCTTACGCCTGTAATCCCAGCACTTTGGGAGGCCAAGGCAGGTGGATCATCTGAAGGCAGGAGTTTGAGACCAGTCTGGCCAACATTGTGAAACCCTGTCTCTACTAAAAATACAAAAAATTAGGTGGGCGTGGTGGCAGGTGCCTGTAATCCCAGCTACTCAGGAGGTTGAGGCAGGAGAATCACTTGAACGTGGGAGGCGGAGGTTGCGGTGAGCTGAGATCGCGCCATTGCACTCCAGCCTGAGTAACAAGAGCGTGACTCTGTCTAAAGAAAAAAGATTCTAATTGTTTCTTTTACATTACTGATCTGAACTAATGAAAAAAAAAGTTTGTTAGACAATAAAAGTGAGTTTGGACCAGGTGCAGTGATTCACTCCTGTAATCCCAGCACTTTGGGATGCCATGGCGGGTGGATCACCTGAGATTGGGAGTTCAAGACCAGCCTGACCCAAATGGAGAAACCCTATCTCTACTAAAAATACAAAATTAGCCAGGGTGGTGGTGTATACCTGTAATCCCAGCTACTCAGGAGGCTGAGGCAGGAGAATCACTTGAACCTGGGAGGCAGAGGTTGCAATTAGCCGAGATCGCACCATTGCATTCTAGCCTGGGCAAAAAGAGTAAAACTCCGTCTCAAAAAAAAAAAAAAAGTAAGTTTGATTTAGAATTCTGACTGAGGACTACAGACCAATATCCATAACCTGGGAGCAGTTCCGTCTCACTGCTCCTATGCAGTATTTTGGTTCAGCTCATGTACAGATGGTGAGGATTCATTATGTGAAAAATCTCATCTAAGTTTGGGTGCAAGAGTACATCTGGCCATAGTTCAGAGAGGCATAATCACTAACCCTGTCAGATATTATCTTATGTGTTACAAAATTAGCTAATTTCTCAGACCAAACCCCACTTTGAATGATTGCCGTCATTACTCATTTGGGTCCTGGAGGTCCACTTTCTTTTTTTTTTTTTTTTGAGATGGAGTCTCGCTCTGTTGCCCAGGCTGGAGTGCAGTGGCGCAATCTCGGCTCACTGTAACCTCTGCCTCCCGGGTTCACGCCATTCTCCTGCCTCAGCCTTCTGAGTAGCTGGGACTACAGGCGCCTGCCACCATGCCCAGCTAATTTTTTGTACTTTTAGTAGAGATGGGGTTTCACCATGTTAGCCAGGATGGTCTCCATCTCCTGACCTCGTGATCCGCCTGCCTCAGCCTCCCAAAGTGCTGGGATTATAGGCGTAAGCCACTGCACCTAGCCAGGGAGGTCCACATTCTTTACCTACCCTGCTCTGTGGCCCCGGAAGCTGACTTCCAAGTACCACAGCAGTCAGGTTCCCATAGCCTCTGGCTTTCAGTTGGCCCAACTCATGGGAGGTGCTGGCAGGAAAGCAGGTAATAGGAGAGAAAATCAGGACCTCTAGTCTGTTGGCTGCCACCTTCCTGTTCTGAGGGGTTGGCAGTCATCCTTTCCTCTGCTCCTGCTGAATCATCCTCTGCTAAAGCTCAGGTTGTTCCTGGGGTCTGATAACAGCTCCATCTTGTCTCTGCTTCAGGCCTAGTGATGTGCTTTGCTCCCTGCTGTTGGTGGACTGCTCCTCTTGTGGGTATATCACAGGCGCCCTGTAATGCTATTGGTTCTCTATTTTAAATAATAATTTATCTCACTTAACTACACTTTTGAGTGTTATACTCTTCCTTCCTGATCTCTGTCCAAAACGGAAGTCTCAATAACATGTAAAGATGCAGTGTGTTAGGCAAAAGTGGAAGATACGAGGCCATTTCAAGTAGATTCATATGCTGCAGTCCTACAATGATGTATGGTTAACATAGGAAAATGAGGCCATTGGGGTGACTTAGCTCAGGTTGTGCTAATGAAATGCCATGGGCTGAGTTTCTCAAACAGCAGACATTATTTTTTATTTTTTAAACATTTCTCCAGCATGAGATATCTAAAATCTAGCTGCTAGGCAATATGATTCCTGGTAAAGACAAAGTTCCTGGCTGGGATATAGATACCTTCTTGGTATACCCTCACATGGAACAAAGAGTGAGTGTTTTCTCCCTCTCTCTTCCCGCCCGCCTTGGCCTCCCCAAGTGTTGGGATTACAGGCGTGAGCCACTGTGCCCAGCCTTCACTGGAAGTCACTAATGCCACCATGAGAGTCCAACCTTGTGACCTTATGTAACCCAAATTATTTTCCTGAAGTGCTCATCTTCAAATGACATCATGTTGGGGTATAGAGATTCAAAGTATGAATTTGGTGGGAGACTAAATTCAATACATAGCAAGGGCTACAGGAAAGAAGTTCATAACACGGGCTTTAGGCCCATGCATGCATGCAGATCAGACTGTACAGACTGCGAGATGGTGAGCATGTTCAACGGAGAGAGGTCACAGATAGCTACATATTAGCATGCAGGGGCCAGGTGCAGTGGCTTACGCCTGTAATCCTAGCACTTTGGGAGGCTAAGGTGGGCAGATCACTTAAGGTCAGGAGTTTGATACCAGCCTAGCCAATATGGTGAAACCCTGTCTCTCCTAAAAATACCAAAAATTAACCAGGCATGGTGGCACATGCCTATAGTCCCAGCTACTCGGGAGGTTGACACATGAGAATCACTTGAACCTGGGGGGCAGAGGTTGCAAGTAAGCCAAGATTTGTACCACTGCACTCCAGCCTGGGCGACAGAGTGACACTCTGTCTCAAAAAAAAAAAAAAAAAAAAAAACACCACACACACACAAACACACAAAAAAACAGACTGGGCGCGTGGTGGTTCACATCACAAGTCCCAGCACTTTGGGAGGCCCAGTCGAGCGGATCACCTGAGATCAGGAGTTGGAGACCAGCCTGGCTAACATGGTGAATGAACCCCTGTCTCTACTAAAAATACAAAACAATTAGCCAGACATGGTGGTGTGCACCTGTAATCCCAGCTACTTGGGAAGCTGAGAAAGGAGAATCAATTGAACTGGGAGGCGGAGGTTGCAGTGAGCTGAGATCACACCATTGCACTCCAGCCTGGGCGACTAGACTGAAACCTCTTCTAAAAAAACCACAAAAACAAAAACTTATGCTGGGACAAAAGTCACAATCAAGGCCTGTCCTTGGGAAACCAGAATATATGGTTAGATAATTTTTTTCTTTTTTCTCTTTTTTTTTTTTTTGAGACAGAGTCTCGTTCTGTCACCCAGGCTGGAGTGCAGTGGTGTGATCTTGGCTCACTGCTTACCTCTGCCTCCCAGGTTCAAGCAATTCTCCTGCTTCAGCTTCCTGAGTAGCTGGGACTACAGGTGTGTGCCACCACACCTGGCTAATTTTTGTATTTTTATTAGCGACAGTGTTTTGCCGTGTTGGCCAGGCTGCTCTCAAAGTCCTGACCTCTGGTGATCGCCTACCTCGGTCTCCCAAAGTGCTGGGATTACAGGTGTGAGCCACCGCACCCAGTCCAGTCAGATAATTTCTGAGACAGTTTTGTACTTTTTATGAGGGTAGGTAATGTGGGAAATGCATTAAAGCAGCAGTCCCCAACCTTTCTGGCACCAAGGACCAGTTTTGTGGAAGAAAATTTTTTCACAGATGAGGGTGGGGAGATGTTTTTTGGATGAAACTGTTTCACCTCAGATCATCAGGGATTAGATTCTCATAAGGAGCATGCAACCTAGATCTCTCACATGTGCAGTTCACAATAGGGTTCTCGCCCCTAAGAAACTCTAATACCATTGCTGCTCTGACAGGAGGCAGAGCTTAGGCAGTACCATTCACTCACTTCTGCTTACCTCCTGCTATGTGGCCTAGTTCCTAACAGGCTATGGACAGGTATCCGTCTGTAGCCCCAGAGTTGGGGACACGTGAATTAGAGGACACTCAAGTGGTGTTCAGTGCAGAATGGATAGCTTGTTTGCTGTGTGAGAAAATCCTCCACATATTTGGTCACAGAGGTATTGCATTGTGTGAATGCACAGGAAAAACATTTTGAGTTTTTCCACTCTTAGATCCCTGTTCAATTTTGAGAAATCCAGTCACGACAGTGTGTGGATGTTAATGCTACCCTCACCACAAGAGGGAGCTTCACTGACGTTGCCTTTCTGGAAAATGGCTCAAAGGACTCTGTTGGAGTTATTTATTTATTTATTTATTTATTTATTTATTTTTGAGACAAGGTCTTGCTCTGTTGCCCAGGCTGGAGTGCAGTGGTGCAGTCTCAGCTTACTGCAATCTCCGCCTCCCAGGTTCAAGCGATTCTCCTGCCTCAGCCTTCCGAGTAGCTGGCACTACAGGCACCTGCCACCAAGCCCGGCTAATGTTTTTTGTATTTTTAGTAGAGATGGGGTTTCACCATGTTAGCCAGGATGGTCTCGATCTCCTGCCCTTGTGATCCATCCGCCTTGGCCTCCCAAAATGCTGGGATAACAGGCGTGAGCCATCGCACCCGGCCTACATAACTTTTTTACCTTGTTAAACAGAGAGCAATCAACCCTGTGAACATTATGTTCCAGATTCTGACAAGTGTGTGGAAAAGATTCTATACACTAAATGAAATAGGAGTAATGGGTGAGAGAGTGTGCCCTTGAGTTTCAAGTTGGGGTCGGGGTGGTGGGGGAAGAAGACAGTGTCTTGAGGTGGTGACATCTGTAATGAGATCTGAAATGATGTATTAGTATATGAAGTCCCGGGAGAGGATTCTGGAAAGATGGCAGAATAGGAAGTATCAAGCAGAAACTATGGAAAGCCATTTTTGTGAACTGAGTTCCTCTACTGGGCTCTCAGAAACCAGACCTACCCCAATGATTAGGAAATTACACCTAGGCAATCGTCTTTGCCTCATACATTACAAAGAATGTTCAGTAAACAATGGCTTGAGAAACGAGCACAGTCGAATCTTTGGGTAAGCCAGTGCAGAGTTGTAAACATAAGACTATCCTTGGCAAAGTTCTATGGTCACATGATGTTTGAGGCAGTTCTGCATATCATATGAGGGCCTTATTGGAGTTCTTGTGTATCTCTGCCAAGACAGTACTGCACAGTAGAGGTCATTATTGCAACTTCTATGCCATTTATTTATTTTGAGACACAGTCTTGTTCTTTCACCAGGCTGGAGTGCAGTGGCACAATCTCAGCTCACTGCACTCTCTGCCTCCCGGGTTCAAGGGATTCCTCTGCCTCAGCCTCCTGAGTAGCTGGGATTACAGGCATGTGCCACCACGCCTGGTTACTTTTTGTATTTTAGTAGAAACGGGGTTTCACCATGTTGTCCAGGATGGTCTCAATCTCCTGACCTCATGATCCGCCCACCTCGGCCTCCCAAAGTGCGGGGATTACAGGCATGAGCCACCGCACCCAGCCACTTCTGTGCCATTTAATTGTTTACCAGTTGCCACAGGTCTATCTGTGTACACCTGAGTTGCTTGAGTGGTTCTCAACAAATGAATTTAACTTTCACTGTGGTATTGAATTTTTGTGTATATCTTTTATTAATTATTTTGACTGTGGGCTGACCAATATCATGAGTAAAAGATTTAAAAGGCCTAGAGGAGTCAGGCATGTTGGCTCATGCCTGTAATCCCAGCACTTTGGGAGGCCAAGGCAGACAGACAGATCACTTGAGGCCAGGAGTTTGAGACCAGTCTGGCCAACATGGTGAAACCCCAATTCTACAAAAAATACAAAAATTAACTGGGCATGGTGATGCTCGTCTGTAGTGCCAGCTACTTGGGAGGTTGTGACATGAGACTTACTTGAACCCGGAAGCAGAGGTTGCAGTGAGCCGAGATGGTGCCACTGCAATTCAGCCTAGGCAACAGAGCGACACTCCGTCTCAAAAAAAAAAAAAAGGCCGGGCGCGGTGGCTCAAGCCTGTAATCCCAGCACTTTGGGAGGCCAAGACGGGCGGATCACGAGGTCAGGAGATCGAGACCATCCTGGCTAACACGGTGAAACCCCGTCTCTACTAAAAATACAAAAAACTAGCCAGGCGAGGTGGTGGACGCCTGTAGTCCCAGCTACTCTGGAGGCTGAGGCAGGAGAATGGCGTAAACCCGGGAGGCGGAGCTTGCAGTGAGCTGAGATCCGGCCACTGCACTCCAGCCTGGGAGACAGAGCCAGACTCCGTCTCAAAAAAAAAAAAAAAAAAAAAAAAAAAAAAAAAAAGGCCTATAGGTAGGAAGCAAAATGTAAATAATGAGAAAAACATATATCTTTTTTTTTTTTTTTTTTTTGAGACGGAGTCTTGCTCTGCCGCCCCGGCTGGAGTGCAGTGACCGGTTCTCAGCTCACTGCAAGCTCTGCCTCCCGGGTTCACGCCATTCTCCTGTCTCAGCCTCCCGAGTAGCTGGGACTACAGGCGCCCGCCTCGTCGCCCGGCTAGTTTTTTGTATTTTTTTAGTAGAGACGGGGTTTCACCGTATTAGCCAGGATGGTCTCGATCTCCTGACCTCGTGATCCGCCCGTCTCGGCCTCCCAAAGTGCTGGGATTACAGGCTTGAGCCACCGCGCCCGGCCGAAAAACATATATCTTAAGTTCACATTTGAAATATGTAATTTTAAGAAAATTTGGTGATGCTGCATATAAACTGAGGATTTTAATTATCAAATTACAAGTTTTTCCTGAGAAAAAACACATTTTCAACCTAAGTACATTGATCTTTTTTTTTTTTTTTTTTTTTGAGACGGAGTCTCGCTCTGCCGCCCAGGCTGGAGTGCAGTGGCGGGATCTCAGCTTACTGCAAGTTCCGCCTCCTGGGTTCACGCCATTCTCCTGCCTCAGCCTCCCGAGTAGCTGGGACTACAGGCGCCCACCACATCGCCCGGCTAGTTTTTTGTATTTTTTAGTAGAGACGGGGTTTCACCGTGTTAGCCAGGATGGACTCGATCTCCTGACCTCGTGATCCGCCCGTCTCGGCCTCCCAAAGTGCTGGGATTACAGGCTTGAGCCACCGCGCCCGGCCATCTTAAAAGGATTTTTTCCTTTGCTTTTTGACCTTGCCTTGTGAAAAAGTGCAAAAATAAGACACGGATAGTTAAAATAAGAATGTTTGGCCAGGCATGGTGGCTCACGCCTGTAATCCCAGCACTTTGGGAGGCCAAGGCAGGTGGATCACATGAGGTCAGGAGTTTGAGACCAGCCTGGCCAACACGGTGAAACCCTATCTCTACTAAAAATACAAAAAATTGGCCGGGCACGGTGGCTCAAGCCTGTAATCCCAGCACTTTGGGAGGCCGAGGCGGGCAGATCACGAGGTCAGGAGATGGAGACTATCCTGGCTAACACAGTGAGACCCCGTCTCTACTAAAAATACAAAAAAAATTAGCCGGGCGTGGTGGTGGGCACCTGTAGTCCCAGCTACTCGGGAGGCTGAGGCAGGAGAATGGCGTGAACCTGGGAGGCAGAGCTTGCAGTGAGCTGAGATTGCACCACTGCACTCCAGCCTAGGCAACAGAGCAACTCCATCTCAAAAAAAAAAAAAAAAAAAAAGCCAGGTGTGGTGGTGGGTGCCTGTGATTCCAGCTACTTGGGAGGCTGAGGCAGGAGAATCACTTGACCCCAGGAGGCAGAGGTTGCGGTGAGCCAAGATCACGCCACTGTCCTCTAGCCTGGGTGACAGAGTGAGACTCTGTCTCAAAAAAAAAAAAAAAAAAAAAAATCATGTCTCACAAATCAAGGTATTTTCCATATATCATCACACATAGTTAAGGTTTGGTCAGTCAGTGATTGCTTCTATGTCTACTGGGACCTGGGATTTTTACTCTAGGGAGACTCAAATAAGCTTTTGTGAAGAGAAGCACCCATGACGCCTTAAAGGAAATGATTGGATTTTCCATGCATGACTTTTCCATGATGTCATTAGCTTCATAGTATTAGCATAAGGGGGTTCCTGACAAGTTTGCATCAACAGCATGTTACCAGAGAAAGAAAGACTTGATTGGAATCGTGATGCTGACTTTGTTCCTTACTGGACAGGAAATTCAGTTTTCAAAAACATATTGGCACCATAGGACTCAAGGTGAATTTTTTTTTTTTTGAGATGAGGTCTCGCTCTGTCACCCAGGCTGGACTGCAGTGGCGCAATCTCGGCTCACTGCAAGCTCTGCCTCCTGGGTTCATGCCATATTGCTGCCGCAGCCTCCCAAGTAGCTGGGACTACAGGCGCCCGCCACCATGCCCGTCTAATTTTTTGTATTTTTTAGTAAAGACGGGGTTTCACCTTGTTAGCCAGGATGGTCTTGATCTCCTGACCTCGTGATCCGCCCACCTTGGCCTCCCAAAGTGCTAGGATTACAGGCGTGAGCCACCGCGCCCAGCCAAGGTGATTTTTTAAACAAAAGTACTAGCCGATTGCGGCGGCTCATGTCTGTAATCCCAGCACTTGGGGAGATGGAGACGGGAGAATCACATGATCCAGGAGTCAATGACCAGCCTGGGAAACAGGGAGACTCCACATCTACAAAAAATAAATAAAATCATAGTATATACTTTGATGAGAAGTGAATTTATATATTTTAACTGAGGTATGTTATGGTAACAATGTCCATAAATTGTAGGGAATATGTCAGGATTTAGAGAATAGTATGGCAAAAACCGGTCCAGAAGTCTGATGGCTGGCCTTCCCTCACCAGAAGGCCAAGTCTTTTGACCCTGAACAGGCACATGTCATACACCTGCAACACAAGATGATGCTCCTCAGTGACCATGATGGATCAGTACAAAAATAACTCATTCTTTAACCATGTCTCAAAATGTGACAGAAGAAAACACTTTAAATTACAAAGATACGCCAAATTTTGCTCTTCTCATGAATATGACTACCTTGTAATTCTCATACATCTCACAGTCATCTATGGCTTTTGGTCATATTCATTACTACAGTATGTTACACCCTCTTTGACAACAGTTATGCCACTGGTGGTCTTTGGTCAGAAGTCACTCATAAGAACATGAGATGACCTTTAGTGTTTAGAATAAATGAAAAGTCATGATCCAGATAAAAACTAAGAATATAAGCATGAAAAGTAAAATCTACATGAGGAAAAATATGCCTGACATCCACATGGCAACACTGACTCACAGTGTCCACGGGATAACATGGTAACACTATCAACTTGATCTAATACATGATGCTAATGGGATGTTGTAATATAGCTTCTTAATTAAAAAATAATAATTGTTAGTATGCAGTTGTTATAAACACTTAATAAGCTTATTTCTAAAATACATGAACAAAAGTCTTTGTTGCCAGGAAACCACATTAGTGTTTTTAGTCAGGTATACTCATAAAAAGTTAAAAATGAAGGGAGACATTACATTCAGTTGTGAATAACAGCAAACGCTTGAAGTTTCCTGGTAAGAGCAAGGTGGCTCTTCTCACATAAAAGCCTTTGGTGAGACCAATCACTGCACAATGCAGCAGAGGAACAAGCTCCCATCTAGTTGGTTTAATCAAGAACAGGGTCACTATCCGTAGAAACAACAATGCTTGCAATACATAGACCTCTTAAACCAACTCAATCTATAGAGAAGTTGGGCATCAGGGAGTATTTCCAGCCATAAGAACATTTATTAGTTCTCTGGTAAACATTTTAACACTTCTGAAGAAATAGCAAAGTGGGCATGTATCTTTAATGTGCAGCACCTGGGGACATCTCTGGAGACCTACAGCTCTGAGGAACAGAGACAAGTGATTTGGGGGATATTCTCGATTAACAAGTGAAAGAATCAGGAAAATGGGCTGGAAGCAGGTAGCCACACACCTCTTTTCCTGTATGCTGCCTCTAATATGTGACTGATGCCTTCCTTTTCTGTGCCTTTGAAATCTCATGCAAGATTGGCTATAGGTGAATTGGATTACAGAACCATCCAAGTTCTTCTAGATTTTATTGTCCTTTTGCAGGTCTCTCTTCTCAATTCAAAAGGCAGTTATCCAGAGGTTCTTTCACCACTCTCTTTTCTCGTGTTTCAAAGGAAGTGGGACAACAGAAAGCTTCTCCTATTTCTTCCACTAACAGGATTTCTCATATATTAATGGTATGAGTTCTTTCATGTTCTCGACATGAACTGGCACGAATAAAGGCTTTGCCACAGTGCTTGCATTGATAGGGTTTCTCTCCAGTGTGAGTCCTTTCATGATATCGAATGTAATTGGAAATAAAGGCCTTACCACAGTGCTTACATTGATAGGGTTTCTCCCCAGTGTGAGTCCTTTCATGATATCGAATGGAACTGGAACAAGTGAAGGCTTTGCCACAGACCTTACACTCATATGGCTTATCTCCAGTGTGTGTCCTTTCATGTATATGCAAGGAAGAGAAATACCTGAATGCTTTTCCGCATTGCTTACATTCATGGGGCTTCTCTCCAGTGTGCGTCCTTTCATGTATACGCAAGGAAGAAAAATACTTGAATACTTTTCCACATTCCTTACATTCATGGGGCTTCTCTCCACTGTGTGTCCTTTCATGAATTTGAAGTTGTGAAGCACATCTAAAGCCTTTACCACACTGCTTACATCCATAGGGTTTATCGTCAGTGTGTGTCTTTTCATGCCTTTGAAGGTCTGAGGTACATCTGAAGGCTTTACCACATTGCCTACATTCATAGGGTTTCTCTCCAGTGTGAGTCCTTCCATGCTTTTGAAGGTGTGAGCCACATCTAAAGGCTTTCCCACATTGCTTACATTCATAGGGTTTCTCTCCAGTGTGAGTCATCTTATGATACTGAATGGAACTGAAAGAAATGAAGACTTTCCCACATTGCTTACACTCATAGGGTTTTTCTCCAGCGTGAGACCTTTTATGTCTATGAATTTCACTAGGAAAACTGAATGCATTCCCACATTCCTTACATGCATCGGCTTTCACTCCTGTGTGAGTTCTTTCATGTATTGGAAGGGTAGTGGAACGAGTAAAGGTCTTACCACATTGTTTACACTCATATGGTTTCACAGCAGTGTGAATTCGTTCATGGATAAGACACAAATTGAGAAAAAAGAAAGCATTCCCACAAAACTTACATTTAAAAGGTCCATCTCCACGGTGCATCACCCTGTGTCTTTGAATGCATGAATGGGAAATGAAGGTTTCTGCACATTCTTTACCATCATAGGGTTTCTCTTTAGTGCAAGCTTCATCATGTGACTGAAAGGAGTCAAGATAACTGAAGGCTTTCTTACATTCCTTATTTCTATATGGATTCTCTCCATATTCCTGATACTCAGAAGACTTCTGTCCAGTGTCAGCTCTGATGTGCCTATTAAGAGATGAGTGACCCATGCTAACTTCTCCACACACACTGCTTTCACACGGTGTTACTTCAGGAAGAGTTTTCTTGTTCAGCATGTCATCTGCAATCTGGTTGAAGCTTTCTCCACAGTGATGACTTTCTTTGCTTTCAAAGAGTTTCTTTCTCATAAGACTTCAGTGAAAAATGAGAAGCATATTATTAATGGTTTGATTAAAAGTGACATATAGGGCTGGGCGCAGTGGCTCACGCCTTTGAGAGGCTGAGATGGGCGGATCACCTGAGGTCATGAGTTCGAGACCATCCTGGCCAACAGGGTGAAACCCTGTCTCTACTAAAAATGCAAAAATTAGCCGGGCACAGTGGCAGGTGCCTGTAATCCCAGTTACTTGGGAGGCTGAGGTGGGAGAATCGCTTGAACTCCAGAAACAGAGGTTGCAGTGAGCTGAGATAGCGCCATTGTGCTCTAGCCTGGGTGACAAGGGCGAAACTCTGTCTCAAAAAAAAAAAAAGTGATCTATATTGGCTGGGTGCAGTGGGTCACGCCTGTAATCCCAGCACTATGGGAGGCTGAGGCGGGCAGATGGCTTGAGGCCAGGAGTTTGAGATCAGCCTGGCCAACATGGCAAAACCCTGTCTCTACTAAAAATATAAAAATTGGCTGGGTGTGACAGCGTGGGCTTGTAATCCCAACTACTTGGGATGCTAAGGCACAAGAATACCTCGAACCCAAGCAGTGGCAGTTGCAGTGAGCTGAAACCACACCACTCCACTCCAGCCTGGGAGACAGAGTGAGACTCTTGTCTCAAAAAAGAAGAAAAAATCATGATTTATATTCATTAACAAGTATTGCACTTGCATTTTTAACACTGCCCGGCAAAGTGTCAGCTTTCTGCTCTGTCTGAATTGTTTGAATACTAATGAACTATATGCTCTGCAAGATGGTCTGGGTATATATATTTTTAAAAAATTAGTTTTTCTATGGGGCTTCATAATCCTATTTTCCAGTAAACTATTTTACAAATACTAAACATGTGTGTCTTTTTTTTTGAGCTGGGGTCTCAACTCACCCTGTTGTCCAAATTGGGGTGCAGTGATACCATCATGGCTCACTGCAGCCTCAAACTCCTGGCCTCCAGCAATCCTTTGGTCTGAACGCCCCAAAGGACTGGGATTTTGGGTATGAGCAACAGTGCCCAGCCCAGCCTATGTTACATTTAAACATATGTTTTTAGGAAAACTTTCTATGAATACATAAATTTGATACTGGGCTTATTTCTTTTGCTTCTTTTTTTTTTTTTGAGATGGAGTCTCGCTCTATCGCCCAGGCTTGAGTGCAGTGGCGTGATCTCGGCTCACTGCAAGCTCCGCCTCCCGGGTTCACGCCATTCTCCTGCCTCAGCCTCCCAAGTAGCTGGGACCACAGGCGCCCGCCACCACGCCCGGCTAGTTTTATTTATTTATTTATTTTGTATTTTTAGTAGAGACGGGGTTTCACCGTGTTAGCCAGGATGGTCTCGATCTCCTGACCTCGTGATCCACCCGCCTTGGCCTCCCAAAGTGCTGGGATTACAGGCGTGAGCCACCGCTCCCGGCTCTTTTGCTTCTTTTTAATATTTTCTCACATTTTAAGATTTTCTAGAGGCATTGTCTTGTCTTGTAAGAGAAAATTACCTTAGATTTCTCCTGGGATTTTTATACTTATCTTCCATGTTCTGAACTTTCCATGTTTTTCCTAAAACACAGACCCAGAGAAAACACAGATCCAGAATTAGTATGAATTTATTTAAAAATCATTAGATTCTGTATTTATGGTACATGGTAGCCATGTCTGATTTATTCATCAAAGTATTTTCTGTCCATGTTCCAAATCAATGAACAGCATTGATGACCTAGAAACATTTGTTCTCTAATTCACTGGGAAGTAATATTGTCATTCTCACCTACAGAGGTCAGGTTCCTGAAGGTTTCCTGCATAACATCCCTGTAGAGATTCTTCTGGGAAGGATCCAGCAAAGCCCACTCTTCCTGGGTGAAGCTCACAGCCACATCCTCAAAGGCCACAGAATCCTGAAACATCTCACACATGTAAAGGAGGACAGGTAAGACTAACAGCCCTGGAGGCTTATTCTTTATTCCTAAGAAGTTCCCATGATACTGTGGACTCCAAACATTTATCCCATGACTTGGTCATCACAACTCTTACTTTCTGTCTATACTCATGTTCTCCCACAAACCAAGCCTTTTTTTGTCAAGAGAGAGGGTCTTCAGCCAGGCGCGGTGGCTCACGCCTGTAATCCCAGCACTCTGGGAGGTTGAGGCAGGCAGATCACATGAGGTCAGGAGTTTGAGACCAGCCTGGCCAACATGGAGAAACCTCGTCTCTACTAAAAATATAAAAATCAGCCAGGCATGGTGATAGGCGCCTGTAGTCCCAGCTACTCGGGAGGCTGAGGTAGGAGAAGGGTTTGAACCCAGGAGGTAGAGGTTGCAGTGGGCCGAGACTGCGTCACCACACTCCACCCTGGGCAACAAAGCAAGACTCCATCTCAAAAAAATAATAATAAAATAAATAGGCCAGGCGCAGTGGCTCACACCTGTGATCCCAGCACTTTGGGAGGCCGAGGCGGGCGGATCACCTGAGGTCGGGAGTTCGAGACCAACCTGACCAAGATGGAGAAACCCTGTCTCTATTAAAAAAAAAAATACACAGTTAGCTGGGCATGGTGGCACATGCCTGTAATCCCAGCTACTTGGGAGGCTGAGGCAGGAGAATCACTTGAACCCAGGAGGCGGAGGTTGCAGTGAGCTGAGATTGCGCCATTGCACTACAGCCTGGGCAACAAGAGCGAAACTCTTGTCTTGAAAAAAATAATAATAATAAAATAAAATAAATAAAATCTATACTAATCAAGAGAAAATGGTGTTAACAGATAGAAAGATAGACTAATGGAAAACAGCAGATTCTGAAAACAGTGAAACCATGACAAAGCAGGTATCACCAGCCAATTATGCAAGTGGTCCTCACTTAACAGGGACAGGGACAGATGGTTATCTACAGGAGAACAAACAATCTTTGGCCCATCATCTCCACATGAATTACTTCTAGAGTTGCCTGTTATCGTGAGTTCTTATGTTACCTTACCATGCATTTTCATTATGGGTTTCACTTTCTTATAACAGAAGAAACCCGCACTCCAGCCGGGTATAGTGGCTCACGCCTGTAATCCCAGCACTTTGGGAGGCCAAGGCAGGCCGATCACTTCAGGTGAGGAGTCTGGTGAAGAGTCTGGCCAACATGGTGAAACTCCTTCTCTACTAAAAAACACAAAAATTAGCTGGGTGTGTGCATGCCTGTAATCCCAGCTACTTGGAGGCTGAGGCAGGAGAATCACTTGAACCCAGGAGGCGGAGGTTGCAGTGAGCTGAGATTGCGCCATTGCACTACAGCCTGGGCAACAAGAGCGAAACTCTTGTCTTGAAAAAATAATAATAATAAATAAAATAAATAAAATCTATACTAATCAAGAGAAAATGGTGTTAACAGATAGAAAGATAGACTAATGGAAAACAGCAGATTCTGAAAACAGTGAAACCATGACAAAGCAGGTATCACCAGCCAATTATGCAAGTGGTCCTCACTTAACAGGGACAGGGACAGATGGTTATCTACAGGAGAACAAACAATCTTTGGCCCATCATCTCCACATGAATTACTTCTAGAGTTGCCTGTTATCGTGAGTTCTTATGTTACCTTACCATGCATTTTCATTATGGGTTTCACTTTCTTATAACAGAAGAAACCCGCACTCCAGCCGGGTATAGTGGCTCACGCCTGTAATCCCAGCACTTTGGGAGGCCAAGGCAGGCCGATCACTTCAGGTGAGGAGTCTGGTGAAGAGTCTGGCCAACATGGTGAAACTCCTTCTCTACTAAAAAACACAAAAATTAGCTGGGTGTGTGCATGCCTGTAATCCCAGCTACTTGGGAGGCTGAGGCAGCAGAATTACTTGAACCCGGGAAGCGGCGGTTGCAGTGAGCTGAGAGAGCGCCACTTCACTCCAGCCTGGGCGACAAAGAAAGACTGTCTCAGAAAAAAAAGAAGAAGAAGAAGAAAGCTGCACTCGACCTCAACAGTTCCCAGTTCTCTACCTCCTCCCAGTTCCTGCATGTGCTTAACCCACATATGTGACTTACACGGCTGCCTCCTGGTGACCAACTCACTGTGGAACAGCTTCATAGATCAACTTGACTTGCCCCACTTACCCTTAGGATGGCACAGACCACTTTTTAATCACAGCCTGACTTCACAGAACTAGCACCTTCTTGCTCTAAATCTACCAGAAACAACTCCCTGAGAGAAACCTCCTTGGGCATTGCCCTGGACCCCAAGAAAAACTCTGGCCCAAAGGTCCCTGTCTGTCTTTCTCCCCACCTGCTGGCTGAATCTGCATCCTGGATGTTCCCCTCATTCTGTGTTGCCCTGCAAGGCATGCTGCCCTCATCTCTCTGGAATTGTGAGTAATGCACTGTTATGTCATCGCTTTGTTGAGATGACTCTGCTGTGACTCACCTAACCTACACCTCTCCCTTAATAGCAACATCCAACTGGCTGACCAGCTATGTGTCTCCAAGTAATGGAAGCTGGGACTGGGGGAGAAAAAATGAGCATCCCAAGGGGTTGGCTATCTAGATGAAGAGTGTACCAGGAGTCTCCTCCCATTTGGGAAATTCAGCTGCTCCTTTGGGAGGCCCCATACCCTCCTCTGGGAGGACTGACCCAGGGGCTGATATTCAATAGGCCAGGAGGGATGGAAGCTGTGGGCATTTTGGCTCAGCCCCAGACGGTTCTGAAACCCAGGACCAGGAAAAGATAGATTGGGACTCCTGAAGACACATCACCCTGTAAAGTTTTCAAAAAGGAAACAGTCCAGGCATGGTGGCTCACGCCTGTAATCTCAGCACTTTGGAAGGCTGAGTCGGGCAGATCATTTGAGGTCAGAAGTCAAGACCAGCCTGACCAACATGGTGAAAACCCATCTCTACTAAAAATACAAAAAAATTAGCCGGCTGTGGTGGCGCATACCTGTAAACCCAGCTGCTCGGGAGGCTGAGGGCAGGAGAATCACCTGAACCTGGGAGGCGGAGGTTGCAGTGAGCCAAGACCGTGCCACTTCACTCTAGCCTAGGCGACAGAGCAAGACTCTGTCTCAAAAAAAACCAAAAAAACAAAAAAAGGAAACAACCCAAAGGCATTCTGAGATGGTGTCTGTGCCTTGCAAGATAAGAGGAGAGGAACAGGGGTTTTTCACTGGAGTATCAAGTGGTTATTCTCTATTTTCCTGTTACGTGAAATGTTCAGAAACAGAACACAAATATTTTAAAAAGAGTCATCCGTGACCTTGTGAAAAGATGACAAACTACTAAAATACTGCATCTATGTGAAAGAAAGGATGAAGAAATATACTATACAATAAAGAAAGTTGATACAGGAGGCTGAGGCAGGAGAATCACTTGAACCCGGGAAGCGGAGGTTGCAATGAGGCGAGATGGTGCCATTGCATTCCAGCCTGGGCAACAAGAGTGAAACTCTGTCTCAAAAAAAAAAAAAAGAAAAAAAAAAGAAAGTTGATAATACTGTGAGTTGGAGAAGGGGAGTTAATTTTTGGAGATGCGGGAAAGTAATTGAAAATTTAAGATGTTACTGCAGGCCGGGCGCGGTGGCTCAAGCCTGTAATCCCAGCACTTTGGGAGGCCGAGACGGGCGGATCACGAGGTCAGGAGATGAGACCATCCTGGCTAACATGGTGAAACCCCGTCTCTACTAAAAATACAAAAAAAAAAAAAAAAAAAAACTAGCCGGGCGTGGTGGCAGGCGCCTGTAGTCCCAGCTACTCGGGAGGCTGAGGCAGCAGAATGGCGTAAACCCGGGAGGCGGAGCTTGCCGTGAGCTGAGATCAGGCCACAGTACTCCAGCCTGGGCAGCAGAGCGAGACTCCGTCTCAAAAAAAAAAACCAAAAAAGATGTTACAGCAAACCACTGAAGAGTTAGGGTGGGCTAGCAGGGTAGAGGATTTGAGACCCTGCATCCCATAGATTAGGAAAATGCAGGAGGAAGCCAGTCCCTATAGGTAGTGTGAACAAATTTAAAGCAGCAGCAATTAGATTGAAGTGTGTTTAGTGCCATAAGTAATTACCTAAAGACATCAAAATCAAACTCAAGTTGAGGTAGGAAAATAGGGTCTGCAGGCAGGGAACATAAGGCCTATTCACACTTCAGCTATGAAAGGAAATACCCACTCCATAGGGCTTAAGCCAAGTAATGATTTTTTTTTTTTTTTTTTTTTGAGATGGAGTCTCGCTCTGTCACCCAGGCTGGAGTGCAGTGGCTGGATCTCAGCTCACTGCAAGCTCCGCCTCCCGGGTTTACGCCATTCTTCTGCCTCAGTCTCCCGAGTAGCTGGGACTACAGGCGCCCACCACATCGCCTGGCTAGTTTTTTGTATTTTTTAGTAGAGACGGGGTTTCACCGGGTTAGCCAGGATGGTCTCGATCTCCTGATCTCGTGATCCGCCCGTCTCGGCCTCCCAAAGTGCTGGGATTACAGGCTTGAGCCACCACGCCTGGCCAGTAAATGATTTTATAACTTTACTTCATTCTCTTCTTTGACATAGGGCATACCCCAAGTAAACAATGGAATCCTCCAGGGGGTAAACTCCCAAAAATTCTGTAACGTGGCCTTTGAGCCCCTGTGTTCAGCCCCGCTCGCACACTGTGGAGCGTTAATCCCTTCATTCCTTCCTTGTTTTATGCATTTTGTCCAGTTCTTTGTTCAAGATGCCAAGAACCTAGACACTCTCCACCGTTAACAAAATGCAATTCTTCTTAAAGTTTTTTGGTAACAAACCAAAAATCATGATTGGGTGTTTCTCATTCATGAATCGCTGTTTGCTCAAACTCTTTAATTTTTTTTTTTTTTTTTTTGAGACGGAGTCTCGTTCTGTCGCCCAGGTTGGAGTGCAGTGGCGCGATCTCGGCTCACTGCAACCTCGGTCTCCTGGGTTCCTGTGATTCTCTTGCCTCAGCCTCCCGAGTAGCTGGGACTACAGGCGCCTGCCACCACACCCGGCTGATTTTTTGTATTTTTAGTAGAGACGGGGTTTCACCGTGTTAGCCAGGATGGTCTCGATCTCCTGACCTCGTGATCCGCCCGCCTCGGCCTCCCAAAGTGCTGGGAATACAGGCGTGGGCACCGCGCCGGGCCCAAACTCTTTAACTTTTAACAGAAAAATACCCCGAGGGATTCCCCCATGACCCTCCCGTGGTCACCGCAGAATCCGGGGCTGTGGGCGCGAAGCTGCCTAGAGAGGGCTCCGGGGCCGGGACCCACAGTCGCCGGCGCAGGAACAGGACAGGATGCCTGGGGTCCTGGCTGCCGGCCCAGCTGCACCCTGCGGCCCAGGGGACGGAGGGACGGGCTGAGACAGAGAGATTCGGGTCCCAGATGCAGGAGGCGCCGCGAGGAGACCCGGGTCCCGCCACAGCCGCTTCAGGCCGGTTTCACCCAGCCCCTCCCCCGTCTGGGGACTCCGGCCCCACACACTCACCATTTCCCGGCTTCCAGGTGTCCCGGGGTCCTCTCTAGGGCTCCCGTGAATAGTGCAGGTCACAGTGCAGGCGGCAGAGCGACAGAAGTGGCGAAGGGACCCGGGCCTCTCGGAGTAGGAAATCTAGTATCCCGACAACAATCCACATAGCATCAAAAGTAGAGGCGGAATGGGCCGCCTCCTTCCGGATGGACAGTTGGCCGGGCCCCGCCCCAGCGCTTTCTGATTGGGCAAGGTGCAAGGCCCCGCCCCCTCAGAACTGAGTGACGGCACAAGCCCTGGGTAACGGGCCCTACAGGGCCCGACTCATCAGTTCTAGCCACAGCTTCTCTCTAAGGGACAACTCTCTCCCTGAGCCCTGATCATTGGATATTTTTTCAGCCAGATTTGCTCCTGATTTTTAGACAGGGTACTATCTTATTCCTCATTAAATGGGCTGTCCGTGCTTCCTCGTCCTGCACAGGGTCCTAAGTGTATGCAGGGAATTTCAGACTCAGTGTCCAATGGAGCGATCTGCTGACCTCAGAGCAGGAAGGGGTGCCCAGACCAGGCCAGGCACGACTGAACCAGGAAGGAGAGGCAGTTGTCCTTCAGGGGCCTGGAATTAGGGATGAGACATGGCCAGGCTTTCACATATCTCACCCCACTTCACAGTGTGGAAATGCTCCCTCCTTCCAGACCTTCATCTTCATTGGCAGAAAACTCTCATTTGGTGATTTTAAGCTTCTGACCTAAATAAACTGTCAACTTCATAAGCCCCTTCTCCAGGAGAGGTCCCAAACAGTTCTTTCCCTGAACTTGATCTTCACAGATTTTCTTCAGATATGCAAATTAGTCTGACCCCAGGGACCCTTTGCATGTCAAACCCGAAGCACTGCTCCTGAAAACGGCCCCAGATTCCAGATGTACAACCACAGAAAGGACAAAACCCCTGAAGTGCACCTGCACGTGTGTGCAGTGGGTCTCCTGCTTTCCAGGGCGCTGCAGCGTGTCAGAACCCACACTCTTTCTGGATCTGCTCTGAGCAGCTGCAAGCCACCTGCAGGAGGGCGGCTGCCCAGGAAGCATCCAGGAGAGCTCCACTTTCTTCCTTGGCAGGATCCATACTGGCCTCCCCGTCCAGTCCCTGGCGTTGGTCTCTGCTGCCCCCTGCAGGCTATTCGCCTGCTTCTCACATCACCAGTTTCCATGAGACAAACATCCTCAAACACACTGCGAAAATAACACAGGAGCAGAGCCCTCCTCCAGTGTGTATGTATAAAGTCGAGGAGGAAGTGTCTAAGATTATTTAACTGCATGACAGTGAAGCAGTAGTGGCCGGGTGCTGTGGCTCAAGCCTGTAATCCCAGCACTATGGGAGGCCGAGGTGGGTGGATCACCTGAGATCAGGAGTTGGAGACCAGCGTGGCCAACATAGTGAAATCCCATTTCTACTAAAAATACAAAAATTAGCCGGGTGTGGTAGTGTACACCTGTAATCCCAGCTACTTGGAAGGCTGAGGCATTAGAATCGTTTGTATCAAAGAGGCTGAGGTTCCAGTGAGCCGAGATTGCACCGCTGCACTCCAGCCTGGGCAATGGAGCGAGACTCCGTCTCAAAACAAAACAAAAAAAATACAAATGTTTAGTCATGTTACTTATTTCTGGTTTCCAGCCTGACTTTATAACATTCCTGACTCTGGGACTCTGCGCTCTCCAGAAATATGCTTTGAAGAAAAAACAAGATAGAGCACAGGGCCCACTTGTCTCTTATAAACTGTAAACCAAAATACTGCATAGCAGCCATCTGTCAGAACTGCTTCCAGGCTATTGTCCTCAGTCAATCCTAAATCAAACTGCTTCCAAATCAGAACTGCTTCCAGGCTATTGTCCTAAATCAATCCTAAATTAATTTTCTTTAACAAATTTAATTTTTTTCTTCAGTCAACATGAGTAATCTAAAACACATAGACAGAAGAATCTCTTTATTATCATCTTTCTACCAAGTCAACATCAGGCATTAAAAAAATGTAAAACAAAGTGAAAACCATCCTTCTCTGATTCATCATAGACCCAGAATCTGCCAGTCACCAACACCTATTTTCATTTTCTCAAGTACAGCCAACTTTTATCAGAGAGATATCATACAGGCATATTTAAGAGAGTATGATATTTTGTGTTTTATGAATTTTAGAGTTGGTTTTTTTGTTTTGAACTTTTATTTGCATTTTCTTTTGGCTGAATTTCTTTGTCTCTTAAGTTTATGTTTCTTCTGGGTTATCTTTTTCTTCCATGCAGCCTCCTCTTCTGCTTATGGAACAATGTGTTTCTTTTCACTAAGCATCATCTGGATGTGGCAGGGGAGTTTGTGGATGGGTTCATCTGCCCATGAGTTCTGTTAAGTCAGGTGGTACATTATGGGTGCCTTGTTCCCTGGATGTGCTCAATAAACAGGGAATCTACATCTATACCCTTAAGTTCGGCATAACTCTGCACTTGTAAGCAAATTTCAGTACCTTTTTTGGACAACTGATGGTGAGTTCAACCCCAATGTTTGTCTTGGGTACAGCTACCAACTCCATTTTCTAAGACTGAAATGGTAAACATAATTTCTGTAAAAGAAAATATTTCAGATACTTGGTGGCTTTTCATATAGGCATACCTGTGATGGCCTGAGCACCTTCACAGTTCTTACAGTGAACATGAGGGTTTCATCCTTCTAACATGCACAAGTTTGTGGGATTTTCTGGGTCATAGCGAATAATGTTCACAGATCAACTTAGGCCACACAAGAGGACAGGTTTTCTTTGGTCTTTAAAAGGAACTGATTAAAGAAAAAAAAAAAATTGGAAGCCAGGCACAGCAGCTGGCACCTGTAGTGATAGCTACTTGGCAGGCTGAGGTAGAAGGATTGTTGAGCCCAGGAATATGAAGCTCTAGTGCACTAAGATCACACCTGTGAATACTACTGCACTCCAGCCGGGTCCACACAGCAAGACCAAGTCTCTAAAAAAAATTAAATAAAATAAAAAAGAAAAATGTTTGTCATTAGAAAAAAAGGTTTTGATTTATGCCATTCATTACAGAAAAAAGTACTTTGAAAAGAGATTAGGGCCAGGCGTGGTGGCTCATGCCTATAATCCCAGCACTTTGGGAGCCTGAGGCGGGCATATCATGAGGTCAAGAGTTCGAGACCATCCTGGCCAACATGGTGAAACCCCATCTCTACTAAAAATACAAAAATTAGCTGGGCATGGTGGCACATGCCTGTAGTCCCAGCTACTCAGGAGGCTGAGGCAGGAGAATCGCTTGAACCTGGGAGGCAGAGGTTGCAGTGAGCCGAGATTGGGCCACTGCACTCCAGCCTGGCCACAGAGCAAGACTCCATCTCAAAAAAAGAAAAGAAAAAAAAAAAAGAGGGAGAGAGAGATTAGGCCTGGCGCAGTAGCTCACAGCTATAATCCCAGTACTTTGGGAGGCCGAGGCAGATGGATCACTTGAGGTGAGGAGTTCAAGACCAGCTTGGCCAACATGGAGAAACCCATCTCTACTAAAAATACAAAAATGACCAGGCACAGTGGCTCACGCCTATAATCCCAGCACTTTGGGAGGTCAAGGCAGGTGGATCACCTGAGGTCAGAAGTTCAAGACCAGCCTGGTCAACATGGTGAAACCCTGTCTCTACTAAAAATACAAAAATTAGTGGGGTGTGGTGGCACACGCCTGTAGTCCCAGCTACTCAGGAGGCTGAGACAGCAGAATCACTTAAAACCGGGAGGTGGGGGCTGCAGTGAGCCGAGAGCACACCACTACACTCCAGCCTGGAGTGAGACTGTGTCTCAAAAAAAAAAGATTAGAAGGCGGGAAAAAGATTAGAAAGCTGGGTGCAGTGGCTCACACTTGTAATCCCAGCACTTTGGGAGACCCTGATGTGGATCACTTGAGGTCAGGAGTTTAAGACCAGCCTGACCAACATGGTGAAATCCTGTCTCTACTAAAAATATAAAAAATTAGCCTGGTGTGGTGGTGGGTGCCCGTAATCTCAACTACCTGGGAAGCCAAGAAGTGGAAGTTGCACTGAGCCGAGATCGCACCACCACACTCCAGCCTGGGCAACAGAGTGAGACTCTGTCTCAAAAAAAAAAAAAAAACAAGGTTAGAGGCTGGGCATCGTGGCTCATGCCTGTAAAGCCAGCTACTCGGGAGGCAGAGGTTGTGGTGGGCTGAGAATGTGCCACTGCACTCCAGCCTGGTGACAGAACCAGACTCCGTCTCAAAAAAAAAAAAAAAAAAAAAACTCATGAGAAGGAATGGCATAAAATACGTAGTGTACCCAATAGCCAGCCATTTATTACAGGATATTTTTGAATAGGAACTTTAGCCTTTTGTTTTGATAAAGGCCTTTCTGAGGCAGTGGGTCTGACAATGACACTTCTGTTATCCCTTCAATGAGTTTCTTAAAATGAGGGCTTGCCACTTAGGTATTGGGCTTTCAACAGGAGGAAACAGATTTTTCTGACCTTTCTGTATATATACCCCTGCCACTTTTCTGGGCTAACCTTATTATTATTATTATTATTATTATTTTGAGACGGAGTCTCACTCTGTCACCCAGGCTGGAGTGCAGTGGCGCAATCTTAGCTCACTGCAACCTCTGCCTCCTGTGTTCAAGCGATTATCCTGCCTCAGCCTCCTGAGTAGCTGGGACTACAGGCGCGTGCCACCACACCTGGCTAATTTTTGTATTTTTTTTTTTTTTTGAGACGGAGTCTCGTTCTGTCGCCCAGGCTGGAATGCAGTGGCCGGATCTCAGCTCACTGCAAGCTCCGCCTCCTGGGTTCACGCCATTCTCTTGCCTCAGCCTCCCCAGTAGCTGGGACTACAGGCGCCCGCCACTCGCCCGGCTAGTTTTTTGTATTTTTTAGTAGAGACGGGGTTTCACCGTGTTAGCCAGGATGGTCTCGATCTCCTGACCTCGTGATCCGCCCGCCTCGGCCTCCCAAAGTGCTGGGATTACAGGCTTGAGCCACCGCGCCCGGCCATTTTTGTATTTTTTTTTTTTTTTTTTTTTTTTTGAGACGGAGTCTTGCTCTGTCGCCGGGGCTGGAGTGCAGTGCCGGATCTCAGCTCACTGCAAGCTCCGCCTCCCGGGTTCACGCCATTCTCCTGCCTCAGCCTCCCGAGTAGCTGGGACTACAGACGCCCGCCACCTCGCCGGCTAGTTTTTTGTATTTTTTAGTAGAGACGGGGTTTCACAGTGTTCGCCAGGATGGTCTCGATCTCCTGACCTCGTGATCCGCCCGTCTCGGCCTCCCAAAGTGCTGGGATTACAGGCTTGAGCCACCGCGCCCGGCCCAATTTTTGTATTTTTTAGTAGAGATGGGGTTTCACCATATTGGCCAGGCTGGTCTCAAACTCCTGACCTCATGGTCTGCCCGCCTCGGCCTCCCAAAGTGCTGGGATTATAGGCTTGAGCCACTGTGCCAGCCAAACCTTATTTTTTTTTTATGACAGAACTGTCTTACAGTCTTACTGGAAGTTTGTCTCTCTTAAGAGTTATTTCCAACTCTGTGTCCTAGGTCTCTGAGTGAGGCCTCAGCTAAACTACCCCAAAAACTTTTTGCTCCTGGGCCACTGGCATTTATTTCTGAATGCTGTCAGATGATAGTGACTGCAGAAGCTTCAGAATAATTTTGCGATGGTTCCCATGATTTGAGGGAAACACATTTTTACCATGATTGGATTCAGTAGCTTCAAGGAATCTTATGTGAATTAAGCGATCTTCTCGCCTTGGCCTTTCAAAGTGTTGGAACTGCAGGGTTTTTCCCCAGTGTGAGTCCTTTCATGGATTTTAAGGCTCGAGGCACATCCAAAGGCTTTCCCACATTGTTTACATGCATAGGGTTTCTCTCCAGTGTGAGTCCTTCCATGTGTTCGAAGGTGTGAGGCAGATCTGAAAGCTTTCCCACATTGCTTACATTCATAGGGCTTCTCTCCAGTGTGAGTCCTTTCATGATATCGAACGGAATTGAAAGAAACAAAGGCTTTTCCACACTGTTTACATTCATATGGCTTCTCCCCAGTGTGAGTTATTTTATGTGCATGGAGGCATGTGGAACTGTGGAATGCCTTACCACATTCACTGCATTCATAAGGCTTCTCCCCAGTGTGAGTTCTTTCATGTATTCGAAGGCTACCAGAATGACTAAAGGCTTTCCCACACTGTTTACATTCATATGGTTTCTCTCCAGTGTGAGTTCGTTTATGGATAAGATACAAACTGAGACACATCAAGGCTTTCCCACAAAAGTTACATTTATAGGGTCCATCTCCACTGTGCATTATCCTGTGTCTTCGAATGCTTGAACGGGAAATAAAGCTTTTTCCACATTCCTCACAATCATAAGGTTTCCCTCCAGTGTGAGCCCATTCATGTGTTCGAAAGTAGGGGAGATCACTGAAGGCTTTCTTACAGTATGTACATTTATATGGCTTCTGTCCATATTCCTGATACTCATATGTCTTGTGTCCAGTGTCAGCTCTGTGGTGCCTACTAAGGGATGCATGACCCATGCTGACTTCTCCACGTGATTTTACTTGAGGAGGAGTTTTCTTCTTCAGTATGTCATCTGGAACCTGGGTCAAAATTTTTCCATGCTGATGATCTTTTTTACTTTCCAAGAGTCTCTCTCCCATAAGACCTCTGTGAACAATGAGAAGTATATCATAATGGGTTTATCACTGATTTGATATTCATTAACAAGTCATTATACTTGCATTTCTAACACTGTCCAGCAATGTGTAGGTTTTCTGCCCTGTCTGAACATGAACAGACCACATGCTCTACAAGATGGCCCAGCTATACCTGTTTTCGAGAAAGATAATATTGATATAGGGCTTCTTAGTACTTTTTAAAACAATTTTGAGGTAGGGTCTCCCTCTGTTATCCAGGCTGGAGTGTGGTGGTGAGATCTCAGCTCACTGCAACCTCCATCTCCCTATCTGAAGCCATCCTGCCACTTCCGCCTCCTGATTAGCTGAGGCTACAAGCATACACCATCATGCCCGGCTAGTTTTTGAATATTTGCTAGAGATGGGGTTTTGTCACATTTCCCTGGCTGGTCTCAAACTCCTAGACTCAAGCAATCCGCCCACCTTGGCCTCTTAAAGTGTTAGGATTACAGGCATGCACCTGGGCACTGCCAACACTATTTTCAGATAAACTCTTTTACAAGTACTAACCGTCTTTGTCAATGTTATTGCTTCTGAGTCAGGGTCTTGCCCTTTAACCCAGGCTAGAGTGTAATGGTGCTATCATGGCCGAGTGTAGCCTCAAACTCTTCAGCTCAAGCAATCTCTGACCTGAACCTCCCAAAGGGCTGGCTTGAGCCATGATGTTCAGCCTGTGTCACACTTAAATATATGTTTTTAGAGAATTTTTTTTTTTTGAGACAGAGTCTCGCTCAGTCGCCCCGGATGGAGTGCAGTGGCCCAATCTTGGCTCACTGCAAGCTCTGCCTCCAGGGTTCACGCCATTCTCCTGCCTCAGCCTCCAAGTAACTGGGACTACAGGCGCCCACCACCACCCCCGGCTAATTTTTTGTATTTTTAGTAGAAACGGAGTTTCATCATATTAGCCAGGATAGTCTCAATCTCCTGACCTCATGATCCCCCCACCTCGGCCTCCCAAAGTGCTGAGATTACAGGCGTGAGTCACCACGCCTAGCCCTAGAGAAAATTTTATAAGAATAAATACAGTGGAATTTGGCTTATTTCTCTCTCTCTTTTTTTTTTTTTTTGAGATGGAATTTCACTCTGTTGCCCAGGCTGGAGTGCAGTGGCGCGATCTCGGCTCACTGCAAGCTCCGCCTCCCAGGTTCATGCCATTCTCCTGCCTCAGCCTCCCGAGTAGCTGGGACTACAGGCGCCCGCCACGACGCCCGGCTAATTTTTTTGTATTTTTAGTAGAGACAGGGTTTCAACGTGTTAGCCAGGATGGTGTTGATCTCCTGACCTCGTGATCCGCCCGTCTCAGCCTCCCAAAGTGCTGGGATTACAGGCGTGAGACACTGTGCCCGGCCTTGGCTTATTTCTTGTTTGCTTCTTTTTAACATTTTCTTCCATTCTATGATTGTCTAGAGAGACACTGCTTTCTCTTGTGAGCATGAATTACCTTAGGTTTTTCCTGGGATTTTTGCACTCATCTTCAATTTTCTGATCTTTCCATTTTTTTCCTAAAATACAGAACCAGAAAAATAGTCGTGAATTAGTAAAATTATGAAAAAAGTACTAGATTCTAAGTTCATGGTACACTGCAGCCTTGTCACGTTTATTCATATTCCTAGTCCCTGCCCACACTCCATATCACTCCATACTACTGACAAACTAGAAACACTTGTTCTCTAATTCACTGAGGAAAGTAATATTGTTATCCTTACCAACAGAAGCCAGGTTCCTGAAGGTTTCCTGCATCACATCTCTGTAGAGATTCTTCTGGGAAGGATCCAGCAAAGCCCACTCATCCTGGGTGAAGTTCACATCTATATCCTCAAAGGCCACTGAATCCTGAAACATTCCACATGTGTAAAGAAACATGGGTGAGACTGACAGCACTGGGTTCCTATACTCTATTCCTACAAAGTTCCCATGGTGCTATGGACTCCAAACATTTATTCCATGATTTAGTCATCAGACTTTTTACTCTGTCAACACTCACTCTCTTCCAGAAAGAAATTCTTTTTTTTAAATTATTATTATTTTTTGGACAGTGTCTCACTCTGTCATCCAGGCTGGAGTGCAGTGGCATGATCTTGGCTCATTGCAACCTCCGCCTCACGGGTTCAAGTGATTCTCATGCTTCAGCCTCCCAAGTAGCTGCGATTACAGGTGCCTGCCACCATGCCCAGCTAATTTTTGTATTTTTAGTAGAGACGGGGTTTCACCATGTTGGACAGACTGGTCTCGAACTCCTAACCACAAGTGATCCGCCAGCCTCGGCCTCCCAAAGTGCTGGGATTACAGGTATGAGCCACCATGCCTGGCAGAGTCCCTACCAATCTGACTGATAAGAGTCGTAACTAACTAAAACAAAAAATCAAGAGCAGAAACCTTTCTTGGAAACTGTGCTTGGGTAGAAAAGCCTGAATGATAATTGATGAATTGCTGAAGGTTGAACGGCAATAAGATTGAGAGGCAAAAACTCCAGGGTGTCCAGTCTCAACAAAAAGGCAAATATTTATCTTTTTTTTTTTTTGGCAAATATTTATCAAATGTAAAAACTTTTGTGTGAAATAGGGTGAGAGTGGCTGGGCGCAGTGGCTCACGCCTGTAATCCCAGCACTTTGAGAGCCTGAGGCAGGCAGATCACGAGGTCAGGAATTTGAGGCTACCCTGGCCAACATAGTGAAACCCTGTCTCTACTAAAAATACAAAACTTAGCTGGGCATGGTGGTGGACGCCTGTAATCCAGCTACTCAGGAGGCTGAGGCAGGAGAATCACTAGAACTTGGGAGGAGGAGGTTGCAGTGAGCTGAGATGGTGCCACTGCATTCCAGCCTGGGTGACAGAACTAGACTCTGTCTCAAAAACAAAATAAATAAATAAATAAATAAATAAAAAGAAATGGTGTGAGAGAACACCATCAAGAGAGAAAATGAACCCCATGTGCTCTGTCCAAAGGATGGTAAATGGCTCAGCCCCATGGAATAGTATGATGGTACCTGAAAAAATAATATAATTACCATATCTTTTTTTTTTTTTTTGAGATGGAGTCTCACTCTGTCACCCAGACTGGAGTGCAGTAGCGCAATCTTGGCTCACTGCAACCTCAGCCTCCCAGGTTCAAGCAATTCTCTGCCTCAGCCTCCTGGGTGGCTGGGATTACAGGTGTCCACCACCACGCCTGGTTAATTTTTGTATTTTTTTTTAGTAGAGAGGGGGTTTCACCATCTTGGCCAGGCTGGTTTTGAACTCCTGACCTCATGATCCACCCGTCTCGGCCTCCCAAAGTGTTGAGATTACAGGCGTGAGCCAATGACCCCAGGCAAAATTAACGTATCTTTCAGCAACCCACTTTTGTGTCTACTTATTTTCAATTAAAAAAAAAAAATTGAAATCCAGATCTTGAAGACACATATGAAAACCACTGTTAATAACAGCCAACTTTGGGAGGCCAAGGCGGATGGATCACAAGGTCAGGAGATCGAGACCATCCTGGCCAACATAGTGAAACTCTGTCTCTTCTAAAAATACAAAAATTAGCTGGTGTGGTGGCAGTGGCATATGCCTGTAATCCCAGCTACTCGAGAGGCTGAGGCAGGAGAATTGCTTGAACAAGTGAGTCGGAGGTTGCAGTGAGCTGAGATCGCACCACTGCACTCCAGGCTAGCGACAGAGCAAGACTTGGTCTCAAAAAAAAAAAAAACAAGAGCTGCATCAATCCACTTGTCCATTCATTGATGGCTGAATACATAACAAAACTGTGGGGTATATATATATATATATATGCAATGGAATATTATTTAATCTTTGAAAATAACAACCTGTCCCTTGTTACAACAAGCATGAAAATTCAGGATGCTATGCTAACAGCCAAGGTACTCACAAAAAGAAAAGTACAGTATGATTCACTTAGATAAGTTATGTAGAGTTGTCTAACTAAATCAACTGTACAGTTAAAATTGCATAAGCTGGTAAAATTTAAGTTTTTTACTTTATAATAATTTAAATTAATAAAATACTATGCCAAGTAAAAACCTAATTGATTAAAGGTGGGCAAAGTATTTCAATGACATTTCTCAAAGATACATACAAGTGACAAGTAAGCACATGAAAAAGGGTTCAACATCAGGAATCATTCGGCATTAGTATTTTCTTTCTTTTTTTTTTTTTTTTTTCTCAGATGGAGTTTCGCTCTTGTTGCCCGGACTGGAGTGCAATGGCGCGCTCTCAGCTCACTGTAACCTCCGCCTCCCAGCTTCAAGCGATTCTCCTGCCTAAGCCTCCCAAGTAGCTGGGATTACAGGCACGTGCCACCACGCCTGGCTAATTTTGTATTTTTAGTAGAGATGGGGTTTCTCCATGTTGGTTAGGCTGGTCTTGAACTCCCGACCTCAGGTGATCCGCCTGCCTTGGCCTCCCAAAGTGCTGGGATGACAGGCGTGAGCCACCGCACCCTGCCTGGCCTAAGTATTTTACACAACAAAGTTTCAGGTGGTTATTGAGTGCTTTCCTCTCACGAAAAGTATTCATAAACAAAAGAGAAAAGTTTCCAATGCAATCATTGATGGATCTGTGGAAAAATGAAAAACAAAATACTACAGCTCTTTCAAATGTATCATGGCGGACACACTGATGAAGATGTTGATTAGAGAGGGAAGTGGCTGCTTTGGAATGTGGGAAAGCAATCAGAAATTTAAGGATTTGTTGTCATCCCCATGAAAAGGTAGCTGTGGGGGTCTCAAGGACTCTCTCTCTGACAAGGCTTTGACCTTGTCCTACAAAGCCCAGTTATAGCAAAGATCCTTCTAAGGGAGTTCAGAGAATCCCCACCCCGGCCCCTCCAAACTTGATACCCAGTGAAGTTCTGTTACCCCTATTCATGAAAACTCATCCACTTTCTCTTCTGTAACCCTTGATACCTCACCAAGTTCCATCCTCTCCCTCATTTTACCCTTGAGCTCTAGGTTCAATACTGTTGTTGCTGCATGCAAGGTTGAGGTCAATCTCTCTCCCATATCACAGTTCTCATGACCCACATCACAACTGTCCTGAATAAAGCCTTCTTTGACATTTTTAACATGATTTCAGTACAGTCTCTTTTTACAAGAGACAGGGACTTAGACCTGAATCCCTGCTTCACAAGTCTCGAATGCATAGGGGATAATATGCTGTCTCCCTGTAGGAAGGAAGGAGGGTGTCCTGAGAGTATCTCCCACTCACAAATCCAAAACTCTGGGTCAGACTTCTCTCCTCATGACCACTCCTTGTCACTCCATAAACTGGGTGAGATGGGAGACTGTGGATACACCATTACCCAGACAGTGTTCCACGGTGGAGCTCACCTCCTACAGTGATGGGACGCAATGCCTGGGAGTCCTGTCTGCCAATTCAGCCCTAACCTTGTGTCATAAAGGAGACTGGGGTTCCAACTGATATGGATATATGTGAGGACCAGGTGTAGACTTTTCTTTTTTTTTTTTTTGAGACAGAGTCTTGCTCTGTCCCCCGGGCTGGAGTGCAGTGGCTGGATCTCAGCTCACTGCAAGCTCCGCCTCCCGGGTTCACGCCATTCTCCTGCCTCAGCCTCCGGAGTAGCTGGGACTACAGGCGCCCGCCACCTCGCCCGGCTAGTTTTTTTTTTGTATTTTTTTTTTTAGTAGAGACAGGGTTTCACCGTGTTAGCCAGGATGGTCTCAATCTCCTGACCTCGTGATCCGCCCGTCTCGGCCTCTCAAAGTGCTGGGATTACAGGCTTGAGCCACCGCGCCCGGCCTCAGGTGTAGACTTTTCAAGTTTTTCTTCCATTTGGTGAATACTCTTTGCAATTTCTTTCTTCTTCTTCTTCTTCTTCTTTTTTTTTTTTTTTTTTAAGAAAAGCCTATAGCAAGCAGTATTCTCATGCATTCTACAAACCATGCAGTAACCAGGCTTGAATCTGCTCAGCTGCTAAGATCAGCTGCCTTCTGAGTGGCAAGACCCTATACTCTTGTATTTCTTTCTTTCTTTCTTTTTTTAATTTTCTGAGACAGAGTCTCACTCCGTCATCCAGGCTGGAGTGCAGTAGTGCAATGACAGCTCACTGCAGACTCAACCTCCGGGGTCAAGCAATCCTCCCACCACAGCCTTCTGAGTACCTGGGCTCACTAGAGCATGCCACCACACCTGGGTAATTTTTTTTACTTTTTGTAGAGACACGGTCTCACTATGTTTCCCAGGTTGGTCTTAAACTCCTGGGCTCAAGAGATCCCCTTACCTCAGCCTTCTAAGTTCTGGGATTCCAAATGTGAGCCACTAACCTTGACCATACTCCTGTATTTCTTCATTGTGTCTTTCAAAACAGAAAAGCTTAAATTTTAATGTAGTCAAAATTACATACTTTTTCTTTGTTCCTAGTGTTTCTCTCGTCATATGATAGAATCTTCTTCCTAAACCTAAGATCATGAATATTTTTGGGTGGCACATTCTGTAGCAACAAGAGGGTGAGGTTCTCCTTTGTTCCCAGAGGAGGATGAGACTGGTGTATTCTGCAGGTTCATAAGGAAATGAAACTCACTATGCTATGGAGGATAAAAGTATATAAGTTTACACTATAACACTATAATGCGATATAGTCTAATACCATTTATATGTGGCACTTATATATCATATCCATGTTACATGTAATATTTACCAATTACCTATCATAACTAAACTATATACTATATACAAATGCAGCATATGTACATGTATATGTGTATATATACACACACGCACTATATCCTGTACTAGATAATGTGAGATTCTATTAAAATACTGTACATGAATATCTCCTTTAAATTTCAACAGAAAACACCTCACCAACATATTGGAAAAGAGAATCCTGTAACACATATCATACCCCGTGACGAAGTGGCATTCAATTCAGGAAAGCAATGCTGCTCTCACCTCTGAAAATCCATTCATGCAATACACCATAATAGGATAGGATCAACAGCAAACAACACAAGAACATCCTAATAGATGCAGAAAAAGCGTATGACAAACCTCAACATCTCTTCATGATAAAAACACTCGGCCAGGTGCAGTGGCTCACACCTGTAATCCCAACACTTTGGAACGCCAAGGCGGGAGGATCACAAGGTCAAGAGTTCGAGACCAGCCTAGCCAGCACGGTGAAATCCCGTCTCTACTAAAAATACAAAAAATTAGCCGGGCGTGGTGGCATCGCCTGTAATCCCAGCCACCCGGGAGGCTGAGGTGGCAGAATCACTTGAACCCAGGAGGCGGAGGTTGCAGCGGGCCGAGATCGCACCATTGTAAACCCCAGCCTGGGTGACAGAGCAAGACTCAGTCTTAAACAAACAAACAAACAAACACTCAATAAACTAATAATACAAAGTAACTTCCTTAACCTACTGTAAGGTATATATAAAAAATGCAAAACTACCCTCATTCGTGATGGTGAAGGACTAACTGCTTTCTCTCAAAGATAAGACACAGACAAGGATGTCTGCTCTCATGCCTTCTACTCAGCTTGGGAAAGGAGATGCTACTAGGCCAACCAGGTCAGAAAATAAAAGACTAGGCCAGACGCAGTGGCTCATGCCTGTAATCCCAGCACTTTGGGAGGCAAGGCGGGTGGATCACAAGGTCAGGAGTTCAAGACCAGTCTGGCCAAGATGGTGAAACCCCGTCTCTACTAAAAATACAAAAATTAGCCGGGCGCGGTGGCAGGCGCTTGTAATCCCAGCTATTCCCAGCTATTCGGAAGGCTGAGGCAGGAGAATCGCTTGAATCTGGGGGGTGGAAGTTACAGTGAGCCTAGATTGCACCACTGTACTCCAGCCTGGGGGACAGAGTAAGACTCCATCTCAAAAAAAAAAAAAAAAAGTCTAGGCCAGGCGCGGTGGCTCACGCCTGTAATCCCAGCACTTTGGGAGGCCGAGACGGGTGGATTCACGAGGTCAGGAGATCGAGACCATCCTGGCTAACACGGTGAAACCCCGTCTCTACTAAAAATACAAAAAACAGGCCGGCGCGGTGGCTCAAGCCTGTAATCCCAGCACTTTGGGAGGCCGAGACGGGCGGATCACGAGGTCAGGAGATCGAGACCATCCTGGCGAACACGGTGAAACCCCGTCTCTACTAAAAATACAAAAACTAGCCGGGCGAGGTGGCGGGCGCCTGTAGTCCCAGCTACTCGGAGGCTGAGGCAGGAGAATGGCGTAAACCCAGGAGGCGGAGCTTGCAGTGAGCTGAGATCCGGCCACTGCACTCCAGTCCGGGCGACAGAGCGAGACTCCGCCTCAAAAAAAAAAAAAAAAAAAAAAAAAATACAAAAACTAGCCGGGCGTGGTGGCGGGCGCCTGTAGTCCCAGCTACTCGGGAGGCTGAGGCAGGAGAATGGCGTAAACCCGGGAGGCGGAGCTTGCAGTGAGCTGAGATCCGGCCACTGCACTCCAGCCTGGGCGATAGAGCGAGACTCCGTCTCAAAAAAAAAAAAAAAAGTCTTCCAGATTTATAGTAAATACACATGCACGGCCGGGTGCAGTAGTTTATGCTTGTAATCCCGGCACTTTGGGAAGCCAAGGCAGGTGGATCACCTGAGGTCAGGAGTTCAAGACCAGCCTGGCCAACATGATAAAACCCTGTCTCTACTAAAAATACAAAAATTAGCCGGGCGCGGTGGCAGGCGCTTGTAATCCCAGCTATTCCCAGCTATTCGGAAGGCTGAGGCAGGAGAATCGCTTGAATCTGGGGGGTGGAAGTTACAGTGAGCCTAGATTGCACCACTGTACTCCAGCCTGGGGGACAGAGTAAGACTCCATCTCAAAAAAAAAAAAAAAGTCTAGGCCAGGCGCGGTGGCTCACGCCTGTAATCCCAGCACTTTGGAGGCCGAGACGGGTGGATTCACGAGGTCAGGAGATCGAGACCATCCTGGCTAACACGGTGAAACCCCGTCTCTACTAAAAAATACAAAAAACAGGCCGGGCGCGGTGGCTCAAGCCTGTAATCCCAGCACTTTGGGAGGCCGAGACGGGCGGATCACGAGGTCAGGAGATCGAGACCATCCTGGCGAACACGGTGAAACCCCGTCTCTACTAAAAATACAAAAACTAGCCGGGCGAGGTGGCGGGCGCCTGTAGTCCCAGCTACTCGGGAGGCTGAGGCAGGAGAATGGCGTAAACCCAGGAGGCGGAGCTTGCAGTGAGCTGAGATCCGGCCACTGCACTCCAGTCCGGGCGACAGAGCGAGACTCCGCCTCAAAAAAAAAAAAAAAAAAAAAAAAATACAAAAACTAGCCGGGCGTGGTGGCGGGCGCCTGTAGTCCCAGCTACTCGGGAGGCTGAGGCAGGAGAATGGCGTAAACCGGGAGGCGGAGCTTGCAGTGAGCTGAGATCCGGCCACTGCACTCCAGCCTGGGCGATAGAGCGAGACTCCGTCTCAAAAAAAAAAAAAAAGTCTTCCAGATTTATAGTAAATACACATGCACGGCCGGGTGCAGTAGTTTATGCTTGTAATCCCGGCACTTTGGGAAGCCAAGGCAGGTGGATCACCTGAGGTCAGGAGTTCAAGACCAGCCTGGCCAACATGATAAAACCCTGTCTCTACTAAAAATACAAAAATTAGCCGGGCATGGTGGCTCAGGTCTATAATTCCAGCTACTTGGGAGACTGAGGCAGGAGAATCACTTGAACCCGGGAGGCGGAGGTTGCAGTGAGCTGAGATTGTGCCAGTGCACTCCAGCCTGGGCGACAAAGCGAGTTTCCGTGTCAAAAAAAAAAAAAAAATACATGCAGTGATTCTGGCAGGCATATAGACTTTGTCACTGCCCATACCGGTGTACAAACTGAGGCAGAAATACAAAAAGGCAAAAGACTTATCTTAGTTTTATATTTCTTTTTTTTTTTTTGAGACGGAGTCTTGCTCTGTCGCCCAGGCTGGGGTGCAGTGGCCGGATCTCAGCTCACTGCAAGCTCCGCCTCTCGGGTTCACGCCATTCTCCTGCCTCAGCCTCCCGAGTAGCTGGGACTACAGGCGCCCGCCACCTCGCCCGGCTAGTTTTTTGTATTTTTTAGTAGAGACGGGGTTTCACTGTGTGAGCCGGGATGGTCTCGATCTCCTGACCTCGTGATTCGCCCGTCTCGGCCTCCCAAAGTGCTGGGATTACAGGCTTGAGCCACCGCGCCCGGCCAGTTTTATATTTCTATAAATAAATACCTGTGGCTGGATAATATGTAAAGAAAAATTTATTTGGCTCATGGCTCTACAGGCTGTCCAAGAAGCATGGCATTAGTGTTTGCCTGCCTTTAGGTGAGGACCTCAGGAAGCTTTTACTGATGGAATGCAAGAGGAGTTAGGGTATCACATGTAAAAGAGGGAACAAAGGGTGGAGCAGATGCCATGGTATTTTTTTTGTTTTTGTTTTTGAGATGGAGTCTGGCTCTGTCGCCCAGGCCGGAGTGCAGTGGCATGATCTCAGCTCACTGCAACCTCCACCTCCCGGTTCAAGCGATTCTCCTGCCTAAGCCTCCCGAGTAGTTGTGATTATAGGTGCTTGCCACCGTGCCAGGCTAATTTTTGTATTTTTAGAAGAGAAAGAGTTTCGCCATGTTGGCCAGGCTGGTCTCCAACTGCTGACCTCAGGTGATCCGCCCGCTTTGGCCTCCCAAATTGCTGGGATTACAGGCGTGAGCCATCGTGCCCAGTCACCATTTTTTAAACAGTTGGCTCTCCTGTAAACCAGCAGAGTAAGAACTCCCTCGTTATTGTGGGATGGGCACCAAGCCATTCATGAGGGTTCCACTCTCATTGCCCAAATACCTCCCACTAGGCCTCACCTCCAGCACTGGGATCAGATTTCAGTGTGAGGTTTGGAGGGGTCAAATATCCAAAACATATCAAGACCCAAAATGGTCAACACAATACTTATAAACAACATCTGACAAAAAGACTTCATATAAACCTACAGTCATCAGGACAGTGTGGTATTTCGAAAGACCGCATAAATACATCACAGAACACAATGGAGAACTTATAAATAAACTCAACAAAATAAACACATCTTTAATAAACGAGCCAAGCAACTCAATAGATATGCTACAGTCTTTTCAACAAATGATACTGAAACACCTGGACTACGATATGCAATGAAATGAATGAGATACAGAATGTACGACTATCATAAAACTGACCCAAAATGCATCATTTACTCAAATGGAAAATGCAAAATCCACAACTTCTAGAACATAATACATGTGAAAATCAAAACAACCTTGGATTAGGCCGGGTGTGGTGGCTCACGCCTATAATCCCAGCACTTTGGGAGGCCAAGGCAGGAGGATCACAAGGTCAGGAGTTCAAGACCAGCCTGGCCAAGATGGTGAAACCCTGTCTCTACTAAAAATACAAAAATTAGCCGGGTGCAGCGGCAGGCGCCTGTAATCCCAGCTACTTGGGAGGCTGAGGCAGGAGAATTGCTGAGGCTGCAGTGAGCTGAGATCATGCCACTGTACTCTAGCTTGGGCAATAGAGTAAGCCTCTGTCTCAAAACAAAAAAACAAAAAACAAACAAACAAACAAAAAGAAACAACCTTGGATTTGGTAATAAGTGTTCACATACAACACAAAAGCATGATCTGTGAATGAGAAAATTAATACATTGGTCTTCATTCAAATTATATCTTTCTGTTTTGGGTCAGGTGCAGTGGCTCACAGCTGTAATCCACCACTTTGGGAGACTGAGGCAGGCAGATCACTTGAGCTCAGGAGTTGGACACCAGCCTGGGCAACATGGCAAAATACCTTCTCGACGAAAAAAAAAAAAGAAAATTACCCATGCACAATGGTGCACCCCTGTAGTCCCAGCTACTTGTGGGGCGGAGGCAGGGGGATCTCTGGAGCCTGGGAGGTTGAGGTGGCAATGAGCCAAGACTGTACCACTGCACTCCAGCCTGGGTGACAAAGTGAGATCCTGTCTCAAAAAATAGCAATAATAAATAAAAATAACAGAAAGCTTTGTTTGGAAAACACACTTAACATAATGAAAATACAGGCTGCAGACTGGAGCAAAATATTTGCGAGACACCTATCTGATGAAGGACTGCTACCCAAAAGATAGAAAGAACTTGCAAAACTCGATAAGAAAACAACCAACCAGTCAAAAAATAGCATGCCATTAGAGAAGAGCAAATGAAAACAATGAGGCACCACTGAATTGTTGTTGGGTGGAGTGGCTAAAATCCAAACCCTGACATCACCAAATGCTGGTGAAAATGTAAAACCTATCTTGAGGTTTAAAGCAATGGGATTCTGGGTTGAATCATCTGCCTGGCAGTAGTAGCATAGCCAGCTGGAACCTTCCTGTCCCTAAGTATAGACTGGCCTTCTTTATTACCTATATTCTTTTGTAAAATATTGAAAATGCCGGAACAGAGCCAGGAAGGGCCTCTTTTCTCTTGATCTTCATTATAGATTAACTCTCCTCGTATCTTTTTCACACAAAGACTTCATGGCCATCACAATGTCTTAAGCTGGAATGTCAGATTCGATAATGGCTCACTGCAGCATCAAACTCCTACAGTCCAGTGATCCTCCTGCCTCAGCCTCCCTTGTAGCGGGAACTACAGGTGGGTGCAACCATGCCTGTCTAATTTTTCTATTTTTCTTTTCTAGAGATGGGTCTTGTTGTATTACCAAGGCTAGTCTCCAACTCCTGGTCTCAAGCAATCATCCTGCCTTAGTCTCACAAAGCTGGGATTACAGGTGTGGGACACGACACTAGGTCAAGAGTTTAACTTTTATTTTATTTATTTATTTATTTATTTAATTCAATTTATTTATTTATTTTTTTGAGACAGAGTTTCACTCTGTCGCCCAGGTTGGAGTGCAGTGGCGCTATCTCGGCTCACTACAAGCTCCGCCTCCTAGGTTCACGCCATTCTCCTGCCTCAGCCTCCCGAGTAGCTGGGACTACAGGCGCCCACCACCACGCCTGGCTAATTTTTTGTATTTTTAGTAGAGACGGGGTTTCACCGTGTTAGCCAGGATGGTGTGGATCTCCTGACCTCGAGATCTGCCCGCCTCGGCCTCCCAAAGTGCTGGGATTACAGGTGTGAGCCACTGCCCCCGGCAAGAGTTTTAACTTTTAGCTCTAGGGTTCTAAGCCCATTTCCCTAGAGTGTGTATTTTCTTGAATGGCAATTCTCAGATTTTTGCTTGAATAATCTCCTTATAATAGGAATCTGATCATTTCAATTATTTAAGGGAGAAAAATCCAAATAAGGTGACTACATCACTGTAACCAACAAAGTATTTTTTTGATTTTTATTCTAATGCACCATATAAAAGCCTATCCTTCAACCTGTAAACTAAGAATAAAAACCTAAGCTCCCCATCCCACCCCAATCAAGTCAACTGACTGGCTCTTTACCAAGGGGAGGCCCCCCCAAAACCTGAAAGTTCCCAGTTATGTCAGTAAGGGAGATCAGACACTACACACTCCCTTCTGGAGTTTAGATGCAGCAACTGACCCACATCCATGTTAAAATAGACATAAGACCTGCAAAGAGGCCGGGCACAGTGGCTCAGTCCTGTAATCCTAGCACTTGGGGAGGCAGAGGCAGGCAGATTATTTGAGGTCAGGAGTTCGAGACCAGCTTGGCCAAAATGGTGAAACCTCGTCTCTACTAAAAACACAGAAATTAGTCGGGCATGGTGGGGTGCACCTGTAATCGCAGCTACTTGGGAGGCTGAGGCAGGAGAATTGCTTGAACCCAGGAGGTGGAGGTTGCAGTGAGCCGAGACTGCACCACTGCACTCCAGGCTGAGCAACAGAGTGAAACTCTGTTAAAAAAAAAAAAAAAACCTGCAAAGAGACCCTTCCTGCCGATAAATACTAAACTGCAAGACCTAAAGCCATAAAGCCATGCAAGGCAAGGGTTAAGTCACGTCTTAGAATTCATAAAATCTAATGAAACAGATCTGTTTTTTGGCAGGGATGGAATCACATGGCAGATAACAGACTCCCTTCGCTTAAACATTCCTTCCTACCCCTTTCAAATTTTAGACACAACTTCACACTCAACCAACTGCCATCTACAGAATCCATCAACCACTTGTACCTTCTAAGCCCCGCTTATATGTGTCCTGCCCTTTCCGCCTTCCATGCCTTGATTCATGTTTTTCCCTGCAATTCCTGTCTCGCTGAAATGAATAAAACCAAACTGCCATCGAACATCCTGGGGACCACTTACTGGAGGCTACATGGGGTTGTTTCCTTGGTGGTGTTCTCTCATATTCGGCGTAGAACATAGTTCAAGTTATTTTGCAGAGTTTTGCTCTTTCCGTTATCAAATCACAAGCCATGACTGGGTGTTTCTAATTCAGGAAACATTTCTCATTCATTTTTTCCAAACTCCTATTCTCAGAAACAAAACTCTTTAATTTTTTTTTTTTTTTTTTTGAGACGGAGTCTTGCTCTGTCGCCCAGGCTGGAGTGCAATGGCCAGATCTCAGCTCACTGCAAGCTCCGCCTCCAGGGTTTACGCCATTCTCCTGCCTCAGCCTCCCGAGTAGCTGGGACTACAGGCGCCCACCACCTCGCCCGGCTAGTTTTTTGTATTTTTTAGTAGAAACGGGGTTTCACCGTGTTAGCCAGGATGGTCTCGATCTCCTGACCTCGTGATCCGCCCGTCTCGGCCTCCCAAAGTGCTGGGATTACAGGCTTGAGCCACCGCGCCCGGCCAAAACTCTTTAATTTTTAAGAGGCCTCAGTTTAGTTTGTTGCTGTTGTTGTTGTCGTTGTTTTTGTTTTGTTTTGTTTGAGACAGGGTCTCGCTCTGTTGCCCAGGCTGGAGTGCCGTGGCGCGATCTCAGCTCAATGCAGCCTCAACCTCCTCCCTCAAGCGATCCTCTCACCTCAGCTCCCCAGTAACTGGGACTACAGGTGGGAGGCACCACGCCCCGCTCATTTTTTTAAAATTTATTTTTGATAGAAACTAGGGTTTCGGTATGTTGCCCAGGCAGGTCTCGAATTTCTGGGCTGAAGCAATCCCCCCAGGGCCTCAACCTCCCAGGCGTGAGCCACTGCGCCTGGCCTTCCATTTAGTTTTTCAGGAAAAAAGGCGGGACTAGGGACCCCACAGCCCACCGCTTCTCCTACACGAACCCCACACCCGAGGAAGGATTGCCCCCATGCCCCTCCTGTGGTCTCCGCACAATCTGGGGAGACACTGGGCTACGGGCGCGGAGCTGCCCAGAGAGGGCTCCGGGGTCGGGGTCGCAGTCGCAGCGCAGGGGCGGGACAGGACGCCCGGGGTCCCGGCTGCCGGCCCAACCCCACCCTGCGACCGAAGGGACCGAGGGCCGAGCTGCGCCAGGGGGACTCTGCTCTGCAGACCCGAAGTTGCCGCGGGGAGGCCCGGATCCCGCCAGAGCCGGTTCGGGCCGGTTCCACCCAGCCCCTCCCTTGTCTCGGGACCCCCGGCCCCGTACACTCACCATTTCCCAGCTTCCAGGTGTCCTGGCCTCCTCTCCACGGATGTCTCTTAACAGTCCAGTCACAGCGCAGGCGACGGAGCGACAGAAGCTATGGCGGAGACACCTGGTCCCTCTCGGGGCCGGAAAACCAAGATTCCGACCTCCCTTTGGTGCAAAACGCCTGGGAGTCTGGAGAGCGGGAATGCGGCCTCCCCTTCCCCGGATGGACAGTTGGCAGGACCCCGCCCCAGCGCCCCTGATTGGATGAGGCTCCAGTCCCCGTCCCATCGGTCCTGAGTGACAGCGGAAGCCCTGGGTAACAGGGCCCTGCAGAACCAATCTGACCTGTTCCAATCACAGATTATCTAAGCGAGCTTCCATCCTACGTCTTGCCCTTTGGGTATTTGCATTTCAGCCAAATTTGCTCCGAATTGCTAGAGGGGGCACCGTTGTCTTCCTCACTCAATGGGCTGTCCCTGCTCCTTTATCCTGCACGGGAAATTCCAGACTCAGAGTCCAGTGGAGGTGAAGGAAAATAAAATATTTTACGCCAAAATATATTTATTTGACAAATTGTGAAATGACTGTGGCTCGGCTGCAAACAAAAGTGGCCTGGCAAAGCTGCCTTTGGAGGGGAGAAATTTGCATCTGCAGAGAATCTCCATTGATGAAACCATACTCTCTCCCTCTTTATTTCTTTCCCTTTATCCAATCTAGAAGAGATTGTGACCCGAAAACAGGCAGGGTGCGGTGTTTCACGCCTGTAATCCTAGCACTTTGGGAGGCCATGACTGGAGGATCACTTAAAGCAAAGAGTTCAAGACCAACCTGGTCAACACAGGAAGATCCCCGTATTTATTATTTAAAAACCTTTGCGGCTGGGCGCGGTGGCTCACGCCTGTAATCCCAACATTTTGGGAGGCCGAGATGGGAGGATCATGAGGTCAAGAGATCGAGACCATCCTGGCCAACATGGTGAAACCCCGTCTCTACTAAGAATACAAAAATTAGCTGGGCATAGGGGCACGCACCCGTAGTCCCAGCTACTCCAGAGGCTGAGGTAGGATAATTGCTTGAACCCAGGAGACCGAGGTTGCAGTGAGCCGAGATTGTGCCACTGCACTCCAGCCTGGTGACAGAGAGAGACTCTGTCTCAAAAAACAAAAAAAAGAAAGAAAAAAAGAAAAAAAAAAGATATTTACTTCTATCAATTGTATGTCCCTATATAAAAGTCTTCCAAGGGGAGCCAGGTGCAGTGGCTCATACATGTAATCCCAGCGCTTTGGGCCAGCAAGGTGGGAGGATCACTTAAGGCCAGGTGTTCCAGACCAGCCTAGGCAATATAGAGAGATTGTCTCTACACAAAATTTAAGTTAGCCAGAGATAGTGGCCTGCATCTGTAGTCCTAACTATTCTGGAGACTGAGGCGGTAGGATGGCTTGAGCCCAGAAGGTCAAGGCTGCAGTAAGCCCAGCTGGCACTACTGAGCTCTAGCCTCCAAGACAGATGAGACAGAGAAGACCCTGTCTCAAAAAAAAAAAAAAGGAAAAAACAGAAACAAACTCTTCCGGTTAACTGCTTTGAGACATTTTCCAGAAAAACTCAGTGAAGCTCTTTGGTGGTGAGCCAGCCGTCATTAACATCCACACACCCTCTGTGGGTGTGGATTTCTCAGAGTTGTGCTAAGAATTCCAGTATTTACAGCAGATTATTGTCTGCTGTAAATAATTATAATTAAATTAATATTGTCCATTTTAATATCTCTCTGGTCCTGATAATTGAAAGAACTCACTTTACTCAGACAAAAATTCTCTAATTATGCATACAGTCACTAGAATGAGACTGTAATTTGTAAACACAAAGAAAATCGGCCGGATGCAGTGGCTCTGTAATCCCAGCACTTTGGGAGACCAAGACGGGCGGATGACAATGTCAGGAGATAGAGAGCATCCTGGCTAATATGGTGAAAACCCGTCTCTACTAAAAAAATACAAAAAAAAAAAAATTAGTCGGGCATGGTGGCGGGCACTTGTAGTCCCAGCTACTTGGGAGGCTGAGAGACAGGAGAATGGCCTGAACTCGGGAGGCGGCGCTTGCAGTGAGCTGAGATCGCGCCACTGAACTCCAGCCTGGGCGACAGAGCGAGACTCTCTCAAAAAACAAAACAAAACAAAAAAATCTGTGAAGGTCAGAATTAGAGCAAGAACCATTTGGGATGTCTCCTGGAGAAAGGGTTTATGAATTTAACAGTAACTTTAGCTTAAACTGACTCAAGTAGAGAGCTTCCTGTTGGTGAAAATAAAGGTCTTAAAGGAGAGAATCATTTCTAAACTGAGGAGGGGACAAAAGGGCATTTCGAACTCCCAGATAAATCCTTAATTTTCTCTGCCTCATCATCTGGGACTGATCCACCCTGGGGGGCTCCATTTCAGCAGTCACAGTTTGGCTTCCAAGCTTGGAAATATCATTTGCCTTCTGACAGTGGGTTTTCCTTGTGAACTGTGCACGAAGCAGTCTGCTTATCTGAACTACTTCAAATGTTTGCTTTACTTTTCTTTTGATCCCTTTATGAAATATTGCTGCCGGCCGGGCACAGCGGCTCGCGCCTGTAATCCCAGCACTTTGGGAGGCCAAGGCGGGCAGATCACGAGGTCAGGAGTTCGAGACCAGACTGACCAACATGGTGAAACCCCGTCTCTACTAAAAATACAAAAATTAGCCAGGCATGGTGGCACACGCCTGTAATCCCAGCTACTCAGGAGGCCGAGACAGGAGAATCGCTTGAACCTGGGAGATGGAGGTTGCAGTGAACTGAAATCAAACTCCAGCTGAGTGACAGAGGGAGCCTCGGTCTCAAAAAAATAAATAAATAAATAAATAAATAAATAAATAAATAAAACTGCCATATAATTCCAGGTTTTCCATGCACTTAGCTTCATTCTGTTCTTGGTGTGTTGTTTTCATGAGTGAAAATGAGTTGATTGGCCGGGCGCGGTGGCTCAAGCCTGTAATCCCAGCACTTTGGGAGGCCGAGACGGGTGGATCACGAGGTCAGGAGATCGAGACCATCCTGGCTAACACGGTGAAACCCCGTCTCTACTAAAAATACAAAAAATTAGCCGGGCGAGGTGGCGGGCGCCTGTGGTCCCAGCTACTCGGGAGGCTGAGGCAGGAGAATGGCGTGAACCCGGGAGGCGGAGCTTGCAGTGAGCTGAGATCCGGCCACTGCACTCCAGCCTGGGCGACAGAGCAAGACTCCGTCTCAAAAAAAAAAAGAAAAGAAAATGAGTTGATTGAGAGATAAAGTATGAAAAATCCTTGGCCATCCCTCATCCGAATTTGTAATCTCTGACATCAGGCCTCTTCCTCTTCCAGTGTTGGCCTGACCAGACCTTGAGGCAGACGACCTCCCCACCCCAACTCCCCTCCCCTCACACCCACCTCCCCTGAAAGAAGAGCACACTGAGTACAAGAAGACACCAGTGTCAGCTCTGGAAAGACTGAAGCATGTTCTCCTGAAATGCCAGTATCCCCAGGGTGGGGGCCAGGTTGCAGTGCAGAAAGGAAATCCGGCTGTGGCTAGAGCCTATCTTTTTCTTTTTCTTTTTTTTTTTTTTTGAGACAGGGTATTACTGTCACCCAGGCTGGAGTGCAGTGCCGTGACCATAGCTCACTGCAGCCTCTACCACCAAGGTTCAAGCAATCCTCTTTCCTCAGCCTCCTAAGTAGCTGGGACTATAGTTTCAGGGCCACCAGGATGGGTTAATTTTTTATTTTTATTTATTATTATTCTTTTTTTATTTTTTGAGGTGGAGCCTTGCTCTGTCACCCAGGCTGGAGTGCAGTGGCACAATATCGGCTCACTGCAAGCTCCACCTCCCAGGTTCACACCATTCTCCTGCCTCAGCCTTCCGAGTAGCTGGAACTACAGGTGCCAGCCTCCACGCCTGGCTAATTTTTGTATTTTTAGTAGAGACAGGGTTTCACCGTGTTAGGATGGTCTCGATCTGCTGACCTCGTGATCCACCAGCCTCGGCCTCCCAAAGTGCTGGGATTACAGGCATGAGCCACAGCGCACAGCCTTTTTTCTTTTAGAGATGAGGTCTCACTACGTTGCTCAAGCTGGTCTTGAACTCCTGGCCTCAAGCAGTCCTCCTTTCCAGCTCTCCCTAAGTCCTGGGATTATATAGGTGTGAGCCACATGTCGGGCCTAGAACCTTTCATTCAATTTCCACTCAGCCGGGTGTTAAATTCTTCTCCTCTCACTCCGCCCCCCAGAAGGCGGGGCCTGTGGCAGTATCCAATCAGGAGCGGCGTGGAGTGGCCGTGCAAATTGTCCAATCAGGCGCGGCTCCGGGAGGACGGCGTGAAGCTCCACAAAACTGCGAGGCGTTCCTTTTCCGCTCACACGGTGGGTGTCAGGTGTATGCTGCTCTGAGGGGCACCAGAGGTGGCTTTGCTGCAGCTTCTTTCCAGCTGTGACTTGCAATGAACACGAAAGTCGTAAGGAGAACCACAGACACCTCAGAAGCCAGGAAATGGTAAGTGTTGTGGGGGACGTCCTGAGACCGTGGAGCAAGGTGCTGGATGGAACCTACAGGAACCTGCTGTGACGGGACCCGGGCCTGTCCGGGGCGACTCTGGGACTGGTGGATTGGTGTCCCCCTGGCGCAGCCACCGTGCCCGATTTAAGAGAGAATTTTCAGTCACGAAACTGCACATGCACATCTCCTGACACAGAGCACCTGGTGACAACCATCGACTGTGAAGGTCACGGAGCTGCTGAAGTAGAAGGGAGTTAATAATTCATTAGCGTTTGTTTGGTTGGTTGGTTGTTTTTTTTTGAGACGGAGTCTCGTTGTGTCGCCCAGGCTGGTATGCAGTGGCAAGATCTTGCTTGGCTCACTGCAACCTCCGCCTCCCGGGTTCAAGCAATTCTCCTGCCTCAGCCTCCCAAGTAGCTGGGACTACAGGCGCACGCCTCCACGCCCAGCTAATTTTGTATTTTAGTAGAGACGGGGTTTCACCGTGTTGCCCAGGCTGTTCTTGAATTCCTGAATTCAGGCAATCCGCCCGCCTCGGCCTCCCAAAGTGCTAGGATTACAGGCGTGAGCTACCGCGCCCGGCTGTTTTGCTTTGTTTTTTTTTTTTTTGTTTTTTTTTGTTTTTTTGTTTTTTTTTTTTTTGAGGCGGAGTCTCGTCTGTCGCCGGACTGGAGTGCAGTGGCCAATCTCAGCTCACTGCAACTCCGCCTCCCGGTTTACGCCATTCTCCTGCCTCAGCCTCCCGAGTAGCTGGGACTACAGGCGCCCGCCATCTCGCCCGCTAGTTTTTGTATTTTAGTAGAGACGGGGTTTCACCGTGTTACCAGGATGGTCTCGATCTCCTGACCTTGTGATCCCCCGTCTCGGCCTCCCAAAGTGCTGGGATTACAGGCTTGAGCCACCGCGCCCGGCCTGCTTTGTTTTTGAGTTTCGCTCTTGTTGCCCAGGCTGGAGTGCAATGGCGTGATGTCCGCTCACCGGAATCTTCACCTTCCGGGTTCAAGCGATTCTCCTGTCTCAGTCACTCGAGTAGCTGGGATTACAGGCATGCGCCACCACGGCCGGCTAATTTTTTATTTTTAACAGAGACGAGGTTTCTCCATGTTGGTCAGGCTGGTCTCAAACTCCTAACCTCAGGTAATCTGCCCGCCTTGGCCTCCCAAAGTTGCTGGGATTACAGGCGTGAGCCACCGCGCCCGGCCTTCATTAGTGGTTTTACATAACAGTTTATTAATGTTGAAATAATAGTTTGCTGTCTTCATTTTCTCAAAGGAATAATTATTTGCCAGTTTTAAAATCCACTTAAAGTGTCTTGAAATTTTTCTCTTCTACTTTATGGTAAACACAGGAGGAAAGCAGGGACTCTGCTGGATTTTCATTCAAACACTGGGATTGAGGGTGTTTGCCTCACGGAACTGAACATTGTGGGCGAAAAGCAGGTGGAAAACTTTCAAGGGGCAGCATAGCCTGAGGCCAGTGATCCACACTAAGACCAATCTGGAGCCTGCAAAGGGAGGGAAAGGGAGCTCCCCTGAGTGCTTCCTGGGCAGCCTGCCTTCCCCTGTAGGTAGCCTCCAGTTGCTCAGAACAGCTCCAGGAGTGTGGATTCTGAGAAGCTGCAGAGTCTGGAAAGCAGGAACTTCACAGGCAAATGCACGTGCAGGTTTCTCTCCTTTCTGAGGTTGTACCTCTATTTTCCCACGGAAGTTTTCTGGAAAACATTTTGATTTTTCCTTTTTTTCTTTTTCTTTTCTTTACTTTCTTTTTTTTTTTTTGAAACGGAGTCTTGCTCTGTCGCCCAGGCTGGAGTACAGTGGCGTGATCTCGGCTCACTGAAATCTCTGTCTCCCAGGTTCAAGCGATTCTTGTGCCTCAGCCTCCCCAGCAACTGGAATTATAGGCACCCACAACCTCCCCAGCAGCTGGGATTATAGGCGCCCGGCTAATTTTTGTATTTTTAGTAGAGACGGGGTTTCGCCATGTTGGCCAGACTGGTTTCGAACTCCTGACCTCAAGTGATCTGCCCGCCTCGGGCTCCCAAAGGGTTGGGGATTACAGGCGTGAGCCACTGTGCCCGGCCTTGATTTTTCTATGTATAGAGTTGCTGCAGTCAGGCTGTAATTTGTATATATGAAGAAAATATGTAAAGGTCATATTTGGAGACTCATTTAGGTAGGGTTCCAGAGAAATGGTTTATGAGCTGGAGAGGTCGGAATTGCAAAGGGCTTAAATTGACCACAGGCGAGAGTTTTCTGCTGGTGTAAATTACTCAGGTATTGAAGGAGAGAGTGTTCCCACATTGTGATGCTGTGACAGGAAGGCATGCTGAGCTCCCAGAGTTAAATCCTTAGGTTTCCTGCTTCATCACCAGGGTCTAATGTACGCTGTGGCTTCACCTCAGCAGTCACTGACTCTCAAGCTTGGGAATATGTTTTACCTTCTGACTTCGCCTTTTCCTTTTCTTTTTTTTTCTTTTTTTTGAGACGGAGTCTCGCTCTGTCGCCCAGGCTGGAGTGCAGTGGCCAGATCTCAGCTCACTGCAAGCTCCGCCTCTCGGGTTCACGCCATTCTCCTGCCCCAGCTTCCCAAGTAGCTGGGACTACAGGCGCCCGCCACCACGCCCAGCTAATTTTTTGTATTTTTTAGTAGAGACGGGGTTTCATCATGTTAACCAGGATGGTCTCGATCTCCTGACCTCGTGATCCGCCCGTCTCTGCCTCCCAAAGTGCTGGGATTACAGGCTTGAGCCACCGCACCCGGCCGCCTTCTCCTTTTTAAACGTTCTGAAGTGCCCTGCTTATCTGAGCTAGTTCAAATTTTTGCTTTACTTCCCTTTTGATTTCTTTACAGAATATTACGGAAATAGAACTTGTTTTTCCATACATTTAATAATTTTATTCACTTGTTGGCAGTTTTTTATTTTCTTGGGTGAAAATGAGTAGATTGATTTGGGAGGCGAAAGTGGGAGATTCACTTGAGTTCAAGGAGTTCAAGTCCAGGAGTTTAAGACCAGCCTGGACAACAAACGAAATTCTGTCTCTACAAAAAATTTAAGAATTTGCTGGGATTGGTGGCATGTACCTGCAGTCGCAACTACTCAGGGGACCGAAGCGGAAGATTCGCTTGAACCCAGGAGATGGAGGCTGCAGTGAGTTATGATCATGCCATTACACTCTAACCTGGGTGGCAGAGCTAGACCCTGTCTCATATAGATACATAAATACATTAATTAATTAAGTGATAAATAAATAAAGTAAAAAATAGAAGAGAGAGAAAGAGGTATGGTACGAGAAAGCCTTGGGCATACTTCCCATATCCTCAACCCAAATTTCCGATCCCTGGGAATATCACGCCCTTTGTTCTGTTCCAGTCCTGCCTGGAACTCCCTGCGACACCTGTGACTCCTCATGCAAGAGGTGGATGAAGAAATGACCCATTGAGTACAGGAAGTATCTTCTTTGGTAAACCTGGATTAAGTTCTGCTAAAATGCAAGTATCTCCCATCTCCCCATCCCCCGCAGACCAAGTACAGTAAAGGGGACGAGGGGAAGAAGTGCACCCTGCCTTTGAGGGCTGAGGTCAAGAATCCTCATTCCCGCTCCACTCATCTGTGTATCACATCTCCTGTCATTCACATCTGTCAAGATGCAGGGGGCAGAGCCCGAAGCGGTACCCAATCAGGGGCGCCGGGGCGGAGCTTTGCGATCAGTCCAATCAGGCGCGCCGCCGGGGACGCAGCTGCAGACGTTCAACCTTCTCGCGGGATTTTCATTTCTCGCGTCTGCCGTACTTGGTTTCGCTTCACTAGTCCCAGAGGCCCTGAGTGCCTCGGCTGGAGTCTGTGTGGCGCTCTTCCCCGTACCGGCCTTGGGATCTGGAGGGAGGAAGCCGGGACACCCGGGAGTTAGGAAATGGTGAGTGTGTCCAGCCCTGCGTCCCGAGACAGGGAGGAGGGGCTGGTTGGACAACCGGAACTGGCTGTGGCGGGGCCCGGGCCTTCCCGTGGGCGATTCTGGGTCTGCGTACAGAGTCCCTCTGGCGCAGCTCAGCCCTCGGTACCCTCGGCCGCGGGTGGGGCTGGGCCGGCAGCCGGGACCCCGGGCGTCCTTATCCCGCCCTGTGCCGCGATTGCGGCCCCGGAGCCCCAAGTCTCTCCAGATTGTGCGGGGGCCACGCGAGGGTCATGGGGTGGGGGAAATCCTGACTTGTGCGTGGAAGGAGCTGTGGTCTATGAGGTTCCCAGTTCCTTTTCTCTCCACGGAGGACACCCGTTTTTTCCTGAGTTTTCTAAGTATATGGGATTCAGAGTCCCAAATCCTCACTCCGTCCCCCCGCCTGCTGTTTTCAGGGCTTCAGTAAATCCCCAAATTTCCGGTTCTCTTCTCGCTTTTCCAAACGCCACCCTCTCCCCTCCCATTCACGACAACATTAGCAACCGTTTCTCCTATATTCTACATTTCAAACATTTTTTCATTGTTTATTTTTCAACAAAGCAATGGATTACTCTTTCATCAAGATTTGTTTTCTGTTCATAGCCTTGACACTCCGCTGGAAAAAAAAAAAGAAAAGAAAACACACCTTTGTGCCTCTCTTTTTATCTTCTCTAGGTCCGGACACCTCATCAGAATGACTTTGAATTGAGGTTCCCCTTTGGAATCTTTACAGGGTGATATGCCTTCAGCGCCCCCTCCTATTTATTTTTTCCTGGTTCTGGGTTTCAAAACTGTCTGGAGCTGACTCAAGCTGCCCACAGCTGCCAAGTCTCTTGGAGGGTTTAGTGAATATTGGGTCTTGGGTGACTCCTCCCAGAGGACAGTTGAAATAGAAGGCTGGGGCCGGGCGCGGTGGCTCACGCCTGTATTCCCAGCACTTTGGGAGGCCGAGGCGGGCGGATCAAGAGGTCAGGAGATCGACAGCATCCTGGCGAACACTGTGAAACCCCGTCTCTACTAAAAACACAAGGCGCAGCTACTCAGGAGGCTGAGGCAGGAGAATGACATGAACCCGGAGGGCGGAGCTTGCAGTGAGCGGAGATCTGGCCACTTCACTCCAGCCTAGGCAACAGAGCGAGACTCTGTCTCAAAAAAAGAAATAGAAGGCTGGGAGAATGCCCCGGGACTAGGATAAATCTAGCATACCCTGCTTCTAAATAGCCCACTCCTGGGGCATTCAGCTTTTCCTTCCTCAACCCCTGTTTCCATCCTTTGGAGACACATTGGTGGTCTGCCAATCAGATGCTGGTATTGAGGATTGAGAAAAGAAAAGATTTTTTGTGTTTTGAAAGAGTCTTGCTCTGTCGCCTAGGCTGGAGTGCAGTGACGTGAGCTTGGCTCACTGCAACCTCCATCTCCTGGGTTCAAGCGATTCTCCTGCCTCAGCCTCCTCTGTAGCTGGGACCACAGTTTTGCGCCACCACTCCCAGATAATTTTTTTTTTTTTTTGAGACACAGTCTCACTCTGTTGCCCAGGCTGGAGTGCAGTGGTGCGATCTCGGCTCACTGCAACTTCCGCCTCCCAGATTCAAGCGATTCTTCTGCCTCAGCCTCCCCAGTACCTGGGACTACAGGCACACGCCGCCACACCCGGCTAATTTTTTGTATTTTTAGTAGAAACGGAGTTTCACCGTGTTAGCTAGGATGGTCTCGATCTCCTGACCTCGTGATCCGCCTGCCTTGGCCTCCCAAAGTGCCGGGATTACAGGCCTGACCACACCCGACCTCAAAAAAATAATTTTTGTCTGATAAATGCGGATCCTTTTAAATGAATGGGCCCGTAGAGACATTCAAATGATACAGCAATCACCTTCTAACTCCCTGAAGCTATGAATTCATCTTTTGAAACTGCTATTGCCACAAGTAGGTATAATTAACTTACTAATGCAGCACAGGACACTGGAACCCACACCCTATAGCTTAACAGTTCATAGCCACGCGCTTATCAATGTTAATTCCTGACAAACAACTTTGTATCAGCCCACTTCCTGTCCCCCTTTTTCAGGCACTTTGGGTCATGTTTTGTGCTTCAGCCTCTACTTTTTAGGTCGGCAAGGGAAAAGATGGAAATGATTCCTGTCCTTTGGATTCTCTCAGCCTTGTGAAGGGAGAAAAACTATCTCAGCAAGGTGGTGGAAGAACCTGAAAAACAAAATGCACTTCGGGTACACAGTGGGGCATAATGCAGTGTCTCTTAGGCAGGTGGTCATTGAGCATTTCAATGAGCACGATGAGTAGAGGGATGTCCCAACTGATAAATAGGATGACCTCTGCTGACACTGGAGTCAGATGAATGTCTGTATTCCAGGTCAACATTGCTTCTCCCTGTTAAGGGATTGTTGCCTTAACAACAAGTTCAGCTTGAGTATTTCGTTTAGTTAAAAGTGCATTTTATCAGTAGAGCTTCATAGAGAAGATAATGTATTTCCCAAGAGGTGGTAATTTCTTTGAGGGGGAAAGAAATTAGTCTTATATTCCACATTTTAAAAATTCTTATTTTCAAGGGCTTGTATCTGCATTTCTCCATATTTTGGAGTAATTATCTAAATGATATGTGTAGGTGCTGTGGCTTTTCACCTAAGAAGCAGAATCTCATTCTAGTACGTTTGAGAGAGTCATGAAGCCAAATCTTTGATGGTCTGTGTCAGAGACAGAAAGTCTACAATGTGTGTGTTCACAGTGGTGTGGATTTTATGCCTCAAGTCACTTAGAAAAGTGTCTTAGAAAACCTGGACAGTGCCCTTGTGTCTTCACAAGAATTCTTTGTGTATTTATGGAGATGATTCTGTAATCTTTTGGGGCATGGACCAATGTGTATCTCTTCATACTCATATTCTGCACCATCTGTATGTAGCACGTCAGACTTAGCAGTGTGACCTTAAACTTTTTTAAAAAAACTGAAAGGTCAATAAAATTTAAAGTGCTGGCCACGCCCAGTGACTCAAGCCTGTAATTCCAGCACTTTAGGAGGCCAAGGTGGGTGGATCACCTGAGGTCAGGAGTTTGAGACCAGCCTGGCCAACATGGTGAAACCCTGTCTCTACTAAAAATACAACAATTAGCCAAGTGTGGTTGTGGGCGCCTATAATCCCAGCTACTCAGGAGGCTGAGGCAGGAGAATCACTTGAATCCAGGAGGTGGAAGTTGCAGTGAGTTGAGATTGTGCCATTGCACTCCAGCCTAGGTGACAGAGCAGGACTCTGTCTCAAAATTTTAACTGCTTAACAACAATAACAACAACAAATTCTTTTTTTTTTTTTTTTTTTTTTGAGACGGAGTCTCGCTCTGTCGCCCAGGCTGGAGTGCAGTGGCCGGATCTCAGCTCACTGCAAGCTCCACCTGCTGGGTTTACGCCATTCTCCTGCCTCAGCCTCCCGAGTAGCTGGGACTACAGGCGCCCGCCACCTCGCCCGGCTAGTTTTTTTTGTATTTTTTAGTAGAGACGGGGTTTCACTGTGTTAGCCAGGATGGTCTCGATCTCCTGACCTCGTGATCCGCCCGTCTCGGCCTCCCAAAGAGCTGGGATTACAGGCTTGAGCCACCGCGCCCGGCCAACAACAACAAATTCTTATTTTATTTTATTCTTTCCCAGAGCATGTGTAGTATATGTGTAGTATGTTTGTCAGATCTGTGTTCTCTTGGGTGACTTGAAATGGAATTCCGGGGCTTAACCTTGAGAATATTATCAGGGAAAATAAATGGGAGTGGGGAGAACCAACTCTCCTATTGTGGTTTCAGAAAAATGAATATGGTTTCACAAGAAAGTTGGTAGATAAATTGGGGAATTACAAAGATTCACCAATACATCAATTTCTCTTGCAAGGTGGAGAATTTGTGACAGTGAATAACTTCTATTTCTTGTTGTTGGAACTTGGCAGATTAATTCTAAATCTTAGGGAGCAGGACCTGGCAACAACTAGGAATCCTGTAATAGGATTTTTGTTTACTAAATTATTTTTTTCATGGAAATAGTAATTAAGTAACATCTTTGTCTGAAAAGAATAGATTGTAGATTCTTATGCTTTTTCTGTTCAGCTATTATATAAATGTGCCTTAATTTTCTTCCCTCCCATAAACATTGAGATTGATTTTGCTAGATTCATCAAACATGAGTCATCAAACATGGGTATTTTCTTTAAATATCCACATAAGGTGTGTAAAGGGAAGTGGGTAGCCTTGACTGGGCTGCAGAGGCCTGAGGCCAGTGACTCCAAACTGAGGCCAATCCAAAGGAGTACTGCATAATGGAAGGCATCAACCAAATATAAGATCTGCAAAGATCTGAAAATTTAGGTAGAAAAGCATTTTCTTTCATAGGAAGGGGCAAACAAAATTAGAAAGAAGATGAAGAGGAAGAAGGCAGGATGGAGGGTGCAAAATGAGACCTAAATCAGAGCATGTTTTATTCTGAGGTTATTCTCTTCTTAGGAAGCGTTGCCTGTTTGTTCAGGCTGAGAGTGGGTCAAAGTTAAGGACGTGGAGGAAATTTACAAGTCAAGGGCTTGTATCTGTATTTCTCCATATTTTGGAGTAATTATCTGTATGATATGTGTAGGTCCTGTGGCTTTTCACCTATGAAGCAGAATCTCATTCTAGTACATTGAGGAGTCATGAAGCCAAATCTTTGATGGTCTGTGTCAGAGACACAAATTTAAGGTATGTTTGGTTAACAAATGTTTTGTTCCCACTGATCAGTGAACACAAAACTGTTCAGCTAATGTTTTGTGAAGCAAAGAATGGGCATTTGTAGGCCCGATGCTGTGGCTCACGCTTGTAATCCCATCACTTTGGGAGGCTGAGGCCGGAGGATAGCTTGAGCTTAGCAGTTTGAGACCAGCCCAGGCAACATTGCCAGACTTTGTCTCAAAAAAAGAAAATATAACACTGGGCACGGTGGCTCACGCCTGTAATCCCAGCATTTTGGGAGGCCAAGACCACCCTAAGCAATATGGAGAAACCCCGTCTCTACTAAAAAAAATACAGGCACCTGCCACCACGCCCCATCTCTACCTAAACCCTTTCTCCAAGAGGCAAAAGCATCTAAGTCTGCCCCTCAGAGACTTTCCCAATTTGTACAATTTGTTCTACAATTAAACCAATTCTGTGGAAGCAAAGCCAAACTGCTAATAATGTTGAGTTTTACTCAAGCCCTATAATCCAGTTAAATGGATACGGTCACAGAAATCACTACCCCATTAACCACTCAGTCCTTTCTGTTTTGCAGAAGCAGACTCATGCAAAGATACCTTTTCCATTACTTCACAGTGTTTTTTTCTTTAAATCAGAAAGCCAGATAGTGACTACAAATGCCCATTCTTTTTTTTTTTTTTTTGAGATGGAGTTTCGGTCTTGTTGCCCAAGCTGGAGTGCAATGGCGCGATCTCGGCTCACTGCAACCTCTGCCTCTTGGGTTCAAGCAATTCTCCTGCCTCAGCCTCCTGAGTAGCTGGGATTATAGGCACATACCACCATGCCCAGCCATGTATTTTTAGTAGAAACAGGGTTTCATCATGTTAGCCAGGCTGGTCCCCAACTCCTGGCCTTAGGTGATCCGCCCACCATGGCCTCCCAAAGTGCTGGGATTACAGGCATGAGCCACCACGCCCCCCCAAGCCCCATTTTTGACCACAGTAAAGGGGGAGAGGCTGGATATTGAATTCAGTTAATATAAAAATTCTGGAATGAAGACATTCTGAGAGCTTCCTGGTTGGTGAACACAGTGATGTGCTGGGAGGGTGGAACTCAAGTCCTGTAGGGAAGGGGGTCTTATACTCCCTTCCCCGGAGGGTCTAGTGAATATTAGCCCTTGTGTGACTCCTCCCAGAGGACAGTTGAAGTAGAGGGCCGGGGCCTTCCAGGGGACCCCCACTTCCCTGGTCCTATACATCTTTTCCATTTGGGTATTCTTGGGTCATTTTTTTTTTTTTTTTTTGAGATGAAAGTTACACTCTTGTTTCCCAGGCTGGAGTTCAATGGCAAGATCTCGGCTCTCTGTAACCTCCACCTCCCGGGTTCAAGTGATTCTCCTGCCTCAGCCTCCCAAGTAGCTGGGATTACAGGTGCCTGCTACCACACCTAGCTAATTTTTTTTTTTGTATTTATGGTAGAGATAGGGTTTCACCATGTTGGCCACGCTGGTCTCGAACTCCTGACCTCAGGTGGTCCACCCACCTTAGCCTCCCAAAGTGCTGAGATTATAGGGGTCATCCTTTATGACAAACTGGTAAACTTGTGTTTTTCTGAGTTTTGTGAGTAGTACTAGCAAATTATTGAAAGTGAGGAGGGTTTGTGGCCAGGCATAGTGGCTCACGCCTGTAATCCCAGCACTTTGGGAGGCTGAGGCGGGTGGATCATGAGGTCAGGAGATCAAGACCATCCTGGCTAACACGGTGAAACCCTGTCTCTACTAAAAATACAAAAAAAAAGCTGGGTATGGTGGCGGGCACCTGTAGTCCCAGCTACTTGGGAGGCTGAGGCAGGAGAATGGCGTGAACCCGGGAGACGGAGCTTGCAGTGAGCTGAGATCGCGCCATTGCACTCCAGCCTGGGCCAGAAAGTGAGACTCCATCTCAAAAAAAAAAAAAAAAAAGGTCAAGTACATTTTCCTTTAGTTCAAGTGGCAATTCATTTGCAATAGGAATCGTATGGACTTTGAGTTTTTTTTGAGACATGGTTTTAATCTGTCGCCCAGGCTGAATGAAGCACAGTGACTCAATTTTGGCTCACTGCCACCTCTGCCTCCCAGGCTCAAAGGATCCTCCCATCTCAGCCTCCTGAGTAGCTGGGACTAGACCCAGCTAAAATTACCACACCCGCCTTTTTTTTTTTTTTTTTTTTTTTTTGGTAGAGACAGGGTTTCGCCATGTTGCCCATGCTGGTCTCAAACTCCTGTGCTCAACCAGTCCACCAGCCTCAGCCTCCCAAGTGCTGGGATTACATGCATGAGCCACGATGTCTGGCCTCTTTTAAATTTCTCAAAAAAAAAAAAAAGCGAGGAGGGTTTGTTGGATTTATATGCAGTTGGTTAGAATTAACGGTGCCTCCACCCCCCACCCCCGGCCCACTGTACCACCCTGCCAGCACATCAAGGCTGGGGCTGGCATCTGCAGTGGGGGCTGTGTCCTGGGGTGAGCCCTGGACTTGTGGGATCTGGGCTAATGCCAGGTGATGACAGAATTGAATTACTGGATCCCCAGCTGGTGTTGGAAAGTTAGTTGATATTGAGCAGTCTCCACGCATTTGTTGTCAGAAAAAATGACTTACATCAACTCCTAGTGAGTGGTTGCTGGTGAGAATTAAGACCCTGGAGGAGGGAGCATTTCCACACTGAGGAGGGGACAGTAGAGTGAGTAGTGCTCCGAGGATTATGTTTTCTAATTACTCAGATATTCCTCCCTCACTGCCTAGGAGGAGCCACTCTGGGCTGCATCTCCACAGTGAGAGTATAGTGAACTTTTGAATGTGGGTAAAGGTAAACAAATAAGCCTTGGGCATTTCTGGCATGTCTCCCTGATTTTACCTTCCTTCTCTGTACCCAGAGATGACCACAGTACTGATTCTGTTTTTTTTTTTTAAATGGAGTCTCACTCAGTTACCCAGGCTGGAGTTTAATGAAGCGATCTCGGCTCACTGCAAGCTCCGCCTCCGGGGTTCACACCATTCTGCTGCCTCAGCCTCCCGAGTAGCTGGGACTACAGGCACCTGCAACCACACCTGGCTATATTTTGTATTTTTTTTTTTTTTTTTTTTTGAGACGGAGTCTCGCTCTGTCGCCCAGGCTGGAGTGCAGTGGCCGGATCTCAGCTCACTGCAAGCTCCGCCTCCCGGATTTACGCCATTCTCCTGCCTCAGCCTCTCGAGTAGCTGGGACTACAGGCGCCCACCACCTCGCCCGGCTAGTTTTTTGCATTTTTTAGTAGAGACGGGGTTTCACCGTGTTAGCCAGGATGGTCTCGATCTCCTGACCTCGTGATCCGCCCCTCTCGGCCTCCCAAAGTGCTGGGATTACAGACTTGAGCCACCGCGCCCGGCCTATATTTTGTATTTTTAGTTAAGACAGGGTTTCACCATGTTAGCTAGGATGGTCTCCATCTCCTGACCTCGTGATCCACCCTCCTCGGCCTCCCAAAGTGCTGGGATTACAGGTGTGAGCATTACAGGTGTGAGCCTCCGCGCGTGGCCATTTTTTTGTATTTTTAGTAGAGACAGGGTTTCACTGTGTTAGCCAGTATGGTCTCAATCTCCTGACATCGTGATCTGCCCGCCTCGGCCTCCCAGAGTGCTGGGATTACAGGGGTGAGCCACTGCGCCCGGCTTTTTTTTTTTTTTTTGAGATAGGGTCTGGCTCTGTCACTGAGGCTAGAGTGCAGTGGTACAGTCTTGGCTCACTGCAGCCTCTTCCTCCTGGGTACAAGCAATTCTCCTGTCTCAGGCTCCCAAGTAGCTGGGGCTACAGGCGCACACCAGCACACCCAACTAATTTTTGTATTTTTAGTGAAGACGGGATTTCACCATATTGGTCAGGCTGGTCTCGAACTCCTGACCTCACATGATCCACCTGCCTCGGCCTCCCAAAGTGCTAGGATTACATGGGTAAGCTACCACGCCCGACCCTGATTCTGATTTTTTTTGTTGTTATTTATTTATTTATTTTTGAGACAAGGTATGGCTCTGTTGCCCAGGCTGGAGTGCAGTGCCGCAATCTTGGCTCACTGCAGCCTCTACCTTTCTGGCTTAAGCCATCCTCCCACCTCAACCTCCCAAGTAGCTGGGACTACAGACGCGCACCACCTCGCCTGGCTTATTTTTGTATTTTTGTCAGATGGGGTTTTGCCATGTTGCCCAGGCTCGTCCCTTGAGTCCTGAGCCCAAGCAATCTGCCCTCCTCAGCCTCCCAAAGTGCTGGGATTATAGGTGTGAGCCACCATGCACTGCATCTTTTATTCTTTATAGCTTTATTGTTGCTTTGTCATAGAGTTTTGCCACTTGTAAGTTTTCAGTAAGTTGATATTAACAATATGCTGAAAAGGTATTTTTGTGGTTTCTTTACCTAAATCCATTGCACACATGCTGCTGTCTGAGGCTGTGGGTCACCCAGGTTACTAACCATTCCACCGCTTGATTTGAGTTGTTAGTATTTTACTTGTTGCCAATGTAATTGTTATTTTTGTCTCCAAGTGCTAATGCTTCATAAATTTTTTTCTTTTTTTGGAGGTGGGTCTTCCTCTGTTGCCCAGACTGAAGTGCAGTGGCACGATCATGGCTCACTGCAACCTTGGCCTCCCAGGCTCAAGCAATCCTCCCATCTCACCCTCCCAAGTAGCTGGGACTACAGGCGTGTGCTACACGCCTGACTAATGGTTGTATTTTTTTATAGAGATGGGATCTTGCCATGTCGTCCAGGCTAATCTTGAACCCTTGGGCTCAGTACTGGGATTATAGGTGTGAACCACTGTGGCCCGCCATGCTTCATAAAATTTTTTTTTTTTTTTGAGACGGAGTCTCACTCTGTCACCAGGCCAGGCTGGAGTGCAGTGGCACAATCTCAGCTCGCTGCAACCCCTGCCTCCCGGGTTCAAGCGATTCTTCTGCCTCAGCCTCCCGAGTAGCTGGGTTTACAGGCTCATGCCACCACACCCAGCATTTTTTTTTTAATTTTTTTTATTTTGAGATGGAATTTCGCTCTTGTTGCCCAGGCTGGAGGGCAATGGCACAATCTCGGCTCACCGCAACCTCTGCCTCCTGGGTTCAAGCGATTCTCCTGCCTCAGCCTCCAGTGTAGCTGGGATTATAGGCATGCACCACCACTCCTGGCTAATTTTGTATTTTTAATAGAGACGGGGTTTCTCTATGTTGGTCAGACTGGTCTCGAACTCCCGACCTCAGGTGCTCCACTCACCTCGGCCTCCCAAAGTGTTGGGATTATAGGCATGAGCCACCGCGCCTTGCCCCACCCAGCTAATTTTTTTATTTTTAGTAGAGACAGGGTTTTACCGTGTTGGCCAGGATGGTCTTGATCTGTTGACCTTGTGATCCACCCACCTCAGCCTCCCAAAGTTCTGGGATTAGAGGTGTGCGCCACCGCATCTGGCCGCTTTGTAAATATTTTATACATTAGAAAAAAAAATCCCTGGGATATAGCTTATAGATAAATTCAGATTGACTTGGGAATGCCAGTGGAATATATGGATTAACCCTCTGACCATGTATGCATGTGTATTTACTCCTTATACATAGTTCTCTTTATTTTTCTCTGTGTGATTACATGTTGCTTTTTACAGTGGGATTGAGCATTTTTTCTATGTGGACTTTCATCTTCTGTAAAATAATTTTCAGTCATCTTGTCACATTAAAGTCATTTGTATATTTATTGCTTCATTTCTTTCTTCCTTTTTTCTTTTTTTAACATGTTCTGTAGACTAATTCTTTTTCATTTGTAGGGATTGCTAATATTTTCTTGCAGGGAGTGATTTACCTTTTCACTCCAGTCTACATTTTGATGGACTCTTTTACATTTTTTTGTTTGTTTGCTTTTTTTGGCTGCCTTCTGCATGCACCATCATCAAGGTTGGGGAAGGGTACTCTTCTTGATTTTTTTTTTTTTTTTTTTGAGACGGAGTCTCGCTCTGTCACCCAGGCTGGAGTGCAGTGGCGGGCTCTCAGCTCACTGCAAGCTCCGCCTCCCGGGTTTATGCCATTCTCCCGCCTCAGCCTCCCGAGTAGCTGGGACTACAGGTGCCCGCCACCTCGCCTGGCTAGTTTTTTTGTATTTTTTAGTAGAGACGAGGTTTCACCATGTTAGCCAGGATGATCTCGATCTCCTGACCTCGTGATCCACCCGTCTCGGCCTCCCAAAGTGCTGGGATTACAGGCTTGAGCCACCGCACCCGGCCACTCTTCTTGATTTTAATTGAGTTGACTTTGGCTCTTCCTTTGAGGCGTACTTAATTTTCTTGTAAAAGAACACTTTAGGGAGTATATATTTCAGGCAACTTGAATCTGTGCTCCCAGGTTAAATAAAGAACACTCTCCCTACAGTGAAGTTGGAAAAAAAATTGTAACTTATGAAAGTTTGCTACTTTAAAATTTTTTTTTAAATTTTTATTTCTTCTGTCTCAAAAACAAACAAACAAAAAAAAAAACTCACTCTTACCCAGGCTGGAGTGCAGTGGTATCATGTTGGCTCACTGCAGCCTCCACCTCCTTGGGTCAAGCATTTCCAGTGCCTCAGCCTTCTAAGTAACAGGGATTACAGAAGTGAGCCACCATGCCCGGCTAATTTTTGTATTTTTAGTAGAGACAGGGTTTCTCCCTGTTGGCTAGGCTGATCTCGAATTCCTGACCTCAAATGATCTACTTGCCTAAATGTCATACCCATGACCAGGTGTCCCTCTCAACAGCACACTTGCAACAGCAAACTTGTTTATACTTGCTCTGTACAAGCAGGCACCTTGTAGCTCTTGTCTAACCATTGTCAGTTTAATCCAAGAGTAGCCACTAATCCGGACTAATCCGGTATCTATTAGTGGCTAGTGAACACTGCTACTCTGTTTCTACCAAGAGAGCCCTGATTATGATAGTAGGTAGGTTCAAACAGTAGTCAGATGTGTCAATTAGGCAATTAGGTGAGACTCAGAGGAGACAACTCAACAAAACACAGGAAATAATAGAAGGAGTTTATTACTTAGAAATTCCAGAGGCCGGGCATGGTGGCTCACGCCTGTAACCCTAGCACTTTGGGAGACCAAGGCAGGTGGATCACGAGGTCAGGAGATTGAGACCATCCTGGCCAACATGGTAAAACTCTGTCTCTAGTAAAAATACAAAAATTAGCTGGGTGTGGTGGGGTGCACCTGTAGTTCCAGCTACTCGGGAGGCTGAGGCAGGGGAATCACTTGAACCAGGGAGTCAGAGATTGCAGTGAGCCGAGAAAGTGCGACTACTCTCCAGCCTGGTGACTGAGTGAGACTCCATCCGGGAAAAAAAAAAAAAATCCCAGAGAAAGGAGGGTAGCATGCCTTGTAGGCCAGCAGGTAGGTGGAGCTATTTGTGACACGTACCCTCAACCTGTCAGTGGGGCATAAGGGAAAGAGGAAATTGCAGGCCAAATCCTTTATTGGGGTACAGGGTGTTACCTAACCCAGCTTCTCTTTGGGAGGTTTTGGTGTGTTTAGAGGAAGGAGGCACGAGTTACATGGAGTCACACCATGACTGTCAGGCAGTCATTGCAGCGTGTGGGTTCAGTCCATAGGAGTGTGGGTGTCAGTGGAAGAGTCAAGTAAATTGTATCTAGGTGTTCCATAGGGAGGCGATCTATAAGGCAGATGAATGGATCAACCACATGGAGAAACTGGGAGGAAGTAGAGAACTGCAAATGGTACCAAGGGTGGTTGAGCCCTGCTTCTGGTATGAGAAAGTTAAGCCTATAGTAAAAGGAATGACAAATGCCTGGGCGTGGTGGCTCACACCTGTAATCCCAGCACTTCGGGAGGCTGAGGCAGGTGGATCATTTGGGGTCAGGAGCTCGAGACTACCCTGGCCAACATGGCAAAACCCCATCTCTACTAAAAATCACAAAAATTAGCTGGGTGTGGTGGCGCATGCCTGTAATCCCAGCTATTCAGGAGGCTTAGGCAGGAGAATCTCTTGAACCTGGGAGGTGGAGGTTGCAGTGAGCCGAGATGGCAATAGTGTACTCCAGCCTGGGCAACAGAGCGAGACTCTATCTCAAAAAAAAAAAACAAAAAAACAAACAAACAAAAAAATTACTTTTGCTCCAACCTAATAAGATGGTTACTGAAGTAACATAAAATTATATGAATTCAGGATAATAGGCAAGTCTACAATTAACTGATTATTACATAGATTGTGATTTTTATATATAACAGCTATATTTATATATATATATATGCTTTCATCCACAGTCCTTTCATAGCCTCTATTTCTCCCCAAGACAGGCCATAGAGACTAAAAATATTCTCTGATCTTCCCCTGCCTTTCTGTCTTGGAGCTGGCCATAAAGAAATTTTCTGACTTATCTTGCCTCTTTGCAGGTCTTAAGACCCTCACTTCAGAAAGGATCCTACCCTATACCCAGGAGGAAAGAATGTACACAGAGACTAAGAAGAGTGAGCAGACAGGCCTTACTGGTTTTCCCACTATTAGTATTAGTCCATACCCTCGTTGTCCAATTGCACTTCTACGAGGTGTTCCATACTTTTATCATTCCTGTTGAACGACGTCTGTCCTAAAAGCCATGCTTTTATCATTCCTACTGAATGATGTCTATATAAAAGGCCCAAGAGGATGGGGTATGGGGAGCTTCTGGACAGCTAAACTCAGGGAGACTTGTATTATAGGAAGGTGATCAAGAACTCATCCTCATGCCAGGAGCGAGTCATACCCTAACTCTACCGGAATGGAAGCTCCTGTGCTTGGGACCCTTACAGATCTTGCCCTATGTATCTCTACCTGGCTATTTATTTGTAGCCTTTAAAATAGACTTTTTAATAAACTGGTAAACGTATTTTCCCGAATTTTGTGAGCTGTGTTAGCAAGTTAATTCAGCCGAAAAAGAGTGTCATGGGAACCTCAATTTGAAGGCTGTTGGTCAGAAGTTCCAGAGGCCTGGTCTTGCCACTGCTGTTGGATATGTGGGGTCAGTCTCTTAGGACTGAGCCCTCAACCTGTGGCATCTGCTGCTGTCCCCAGGTAGGTAGCTTCATAATCGAATCAGTTTGGCAGATAGATACCCAGCGGCTATATGCTGCACAAATCATTACTTGCCGTTTTTTTTGTTTTTTTTGAGACGGAGTCTCGCTCTGTCACCCAGGCTGGAGTGCAGTGGCCGGATCTCAGCTCACTGCAAGCTCCGCCTCCCGGGTTCACGCCATTCTCCTGCCTCAGCCTCCCGAGTAGCTGGGACTACAGGTGCTGCCACCACGCCCGGCTAATTTTTTTTGTGTGTGTTTTTAGTAGAGACAGGGTTTCACCGTGTTAGCCAGGATGGTCTTGATCTCCTGACCTTGTGATCCGCCCGCCTCGGCCTCCCAAAGTGCTGGGATTACAGGCGTGAGCCACCGCGCCTGGCCTTTTTGTTTTTTGTTGTTTTTTTTTTTGAGACAGAGTTTCACTGTTGTTGCCCAGGCTGGAGTGCAATGGCATGATCTCAGCTCACTGCAAGCTCTGCCTCCCGGGTTCAAGTGATTTTCCTGCCTCAGCCTCCCCACACCTGGCTACTTTTTTATTTTTAGTAGAGACGGAGTTTCTCCATGTTGGTCAGGCTGGTCTTGAACTCCTGGCCTCAGGTGATCTGCCCCCCTCGGCCTCCCAAAGTGCTGAGATTACAGGTGTGAGCCACCACGTCTGGCCTATTACTTGCTTTTTGATGTGGAGAAACCCCACACAGTTGGTCACAGAAGCCTTTTGTGTTGATTATTGTGGTGTGAGGGGAATAGTAGGGTGTTTTTTTTTTCACTTAGATGATATGCAGGGGGTTGAATATTCTCTTGTAGATAACCCCTGCCCCTGTGTTAAAGTATCTGTCATCTCTATCACTGCCTGACAATGCCTGTTCTGTCACAGGTTCTTGTGCCTTAAATAGATGCCCTTGTTTCAGATTTTGCTATTTTTCATTGGTCTGTCTGTCCATCTCTCTGGTAATACCATACTCTCCTGATTACTATAGATTTCAAATCCTTGATGTATGTTGGAGAAAGAACTTCGCTATCTTAGTCATGTTTGGCTGCTGTAATAAATAACCACAGATTGGATGCCTGAAACAACAAGCATTAATTTCTTTCTTTCTTTCTTTCTTTTTTTTTTTTTTTTGAGACAGACTCTTGCTCTGTTGTTCAGGCTGGGGTACAATGATGTGATCTCAGCTCACTGCAACCTCTGCCTCCCGGTTCAAGCGATTCTCCTGCCTCAGCCTTCCGAGTAGCTGGGACTACAGGCCTGCACCACCAGGCCCAGTTAATTTTTTGTATTTTTAATAGAGACAGTGTTTCGCCATGTTGACTAGCTCCAAGACAGAAAGGCGAGGTAGATTAGAGTGTATTTTTGGTTTCTATGGTCTGCCTTGCAGAGAAAAGAGAGCAGGTGAAATGAGGTCAGCTGAAGGGTAGAGAGAGAGATTCTATTTTCTTTCAATTTTTTTTTTTTTTTGAGACAGAGTCTTGCTTTGTCGCCTATGCAGTGATGCCATCTTGGCTCACTGCAACCTCCACCTCCTGGACTGAAGTGATTCTCCTGCCTCAGCCTTCTGAGTAGCTGGGATTACAGGCCCGCATCACCACGCCCGGCTAATTTTTGTATTTTTAGTAGAGACAGGGTTTCGCCATGTTGACCAGGCTGGTCTCAAACTCCTGACCTCAGGTGATCTGCCCGCCTCAGCCTCCCAAAGTGCTGGGATTACAGGTGTGAGCCACCACGCCCGGCCTTATACTTTGCTTTTTAGAGTAGTTTTAGATTCACAGCAAAATTGAGCACATAGTACAGAGTTCCCTTATGCCCCCTGTTCCCACTCAGTTACAACCCCTCCAGCTATCAACATTCTGCACCAAAGTTGTACATTTGTTACAATTGATGAACCTATTTTGAGACATCATTGTCATCCAAAGTCTAGCCTATGTTAGAATTTATTCTTGCAGTTGTACATTCTGTGAGTTTTGTCACCTAACTATACAGTGACATTTCTACTATGGTGTAATACAGAGTAGTTTCATTGTCCTAAAAACCCTCTCATCCACCTATTTATCCCTCCTCCCCCCTGACTTCTGGCAACCACTGATTTTTGTACTGTTTTTCTGCAGTGTTATGTAGTTTGAATCATACAGTATGTAGTCTTTTCAAAGTTGTTTCTTCCACTTAGTAATAAACATTTGCGGGCATGTGATCATGAAATTTTTTTTAAAAAGTAATACACATTTTAGCTTTTTCCATTACCTTTTAGCTCATTTATTTTTAGTACCTCCATTGTCTGGAGGTAGCTGTTACGTATCCATTTATCTACTGTAAGGCATCTTAGTAGCTTCCAAATTTTGAAAATTATGAATAATGCTGCTGTAAACATCTGTGTACAAGTGTTTGCCTGGACCTAAATTTTCAGCTCATTTGGATAAACTTACCTTTGGTCTGGAGGTTAAGAGACACCCCTCTGCCACATAGGATGGGTTTTGAAGAATTCACTCTGAAAATCAAGTAAACGTGGGCTTATGATGAGGTTTGTGTAAAACCCCTCTGTGTGTATGATCTCCTGATTCAATGAGTACTTTTTTTTTTTTGAGACGGAGTTTGTTGCCCAGGTGGGAGTGAAGTGGCATGATCTCAGCTCACTGCAACCTCTGCCTCCCTGGTTCAAGCGATTCTCCTGCTTCAGCCTCCCAAGTAACTGGGATTACAGGCGCTTGCCACCATGCCCAGCTAATTTTTGTATTTTTAGTAGAGATGAGGTTTCACCATGTTGGCCAGGCTGGTCTCAAACTCCTGACCTCAGGTGATTCACTTGCCTCAGCCTCCCAAGTGCTGGGATTACAGGTGTGAGCCACCACGCCCGGCCTTATACTTTGCTTTTTAGAGTAGTTTTAGATTCACAGCAAAATTGAGCACATAGTACAGAGTTCCCTTATGCCCCCTGTTCCCACTCAGTTACAACCCCTCCAGCTATCAACATTCTGCACCAAAGTTGTACATTTGTTACAATTGATGAACCTATTTTGAGACATCATTGTCATCCAAAGTCTAGCCTATGTTAGAATTTATTCTTGCAGTTGTACATTCTGTGAGTTTTGTCACCTAACTATACAGTGACATTTCTACTATGGTGTAATACAGAGTAGTTTCATTGTCCTAAAAACCCTCTCATCCACCTATTTATCCCTCCTCCCCCCTGACTTCTGGCAACCACTGATTTTTGTACTGTTTTTCTGCAGTGTTATGTAGTTTGAATCATACAGTATGTAGTCTTTTCAAAGTTGTTTCTTCCACTTAGTAATAAACATTTGCGGGCATGTGATCATGAAATTTTTTTTAAAAAGTAATACACATTTTAGCTTTTTCCATTACCTTTTAGCTCATTTATTTTTAGTACCTCCATTGTCTGGAGGTAGCTGTTACGTATCCATTATCTACTGTAAGGCATCTTAGTAGCTTCCAAATTTTGAAAATTATGAATAATGCTGCTGTAAACATCTGTGTACAAGTGTTTGCCTGGACCTAAATTTTCAGCTCATTTGGATAAACTTACCTTTGGTCTGGAGGTTAAGAGACACCCCTCTGCCACATAGGATGGGTTTTGAAGAATCACTCTGAAAATCAAGTAAACGTGGGCTTATGATGAGGTTTGTGTAAAACCCCTCTGTGTGTATGATCTCCTGATTCAATGAGTACTTTTTTTTTTTTGAGACGGAGTTTGTTGCCCAGGTGGGAGTGAAGTGGCATGATCTCAGCTCACTGCAACCTCTGCCTCCCTGGTTCAAGCGATTCTCCTGCTTCAGCCTCCCAAGTAACTGGGATTACAGGCGCTTGCCACCATGCCCAGCTAATTTTTGTATTTTTAGTAGAGATGAGGTTTCACCATGTTGGCCAGGCTGGTCTCAAACTCCTGACCTCAGGTGATTCACTTGCCTCAGCCTCCCAAAGTGCTGGGATTACAGACTTGAGCCACCGGGCCCAGCCTTTCCATGAGTATTAATCTCCTTTTTTGTAACAGACCTCCTAGTGGGTGCTGCATTAAACAGAGCTGGGGCCGGGCGCGGTGGCTCAAGCCTGTAATCCCAGCAGTTTGGGAGGCCGAGACGGGCGGATCAAGAGGTCAGGAGATCGAGACCATCCTGGCTAACATGGTGAAACCCCATCTCCACTAAAAAAAAAAATACAAAAAACTAGCCGGGCAAGGTGGCGGGCGCCTATGGTCCCAGCTACTTGGGAGGCTGAGGCAGGAGAATGGCGTAAACCCGGGAGGCGGAGCTTGCAGTGAGCTGAGATCGGGCCACTGCACTCCAGCCTGGGCGACAGAGCGAGACTCCGTCTCAAAAAAATAAAAAATTAAAAAATAAAAAAAATAAACAGAGCTGAACAAATAACCCTATCTGCCTGAAGCAGGGTGGGAGACAAGAAACAAGATATAAGTAGAATATGCAGTGTGTCAGGTGGTGCTTAGTCCTAAGGAGAGAGAGAGAGCTGGGAAGGAGTGGAGAGGCCTGAGCTGTGTTTGTCTCTGCAAGCACCTGTTTATGTCTCTGAAGTGTTATCTCTGAGGATTTGTGTGTCTGCCTGGGTGTATCCACCTATATGTGCAGTGACAAAATATGGGTGATTTTGTATGTTTGATAGGGAGACAGAGGCTATGTTTGTATGCCCTTTAAAATCTGGAATGGTTTTATTTCATTTTCTTGCCTGATTGCCCTGGTAGCACCTCTTTTAGCATGTTGAATAGCTGTGTCAAAAACAGACATCCTTGTCTTGTATTTGATCTTAGGGGGAAACATTCAGTGTCACCATCAGTATGATGTTATAGTGAGGTTTTCTTGGATACCTTATTTCAGGTTAAAGAAGTTCGCTTCCATTTCCGGTTTACTGAGTGTTTTCATAGTGGAAGAGGTATTGAAAGAATATTGACCTTTGTCAAATGTTTTTGATACTGATTCTGTTAATATTGTGATTTTCAAATGTGAAGACAATTTTGCTTTTCTGGACTACATCTCACTTGAGTATGGGATTTTTTTTTTTTTTTTTTTTTTTTTTTTGAGACGGAGTCTCGCTCTGTAGCCCAGGCTGAAGTGCAGTAGCGTGATCTCCACTCACTGCAACCTCCACCTCCCAGGTCGCAGTTCAAGCAATTCTCCTGCCTCAGCCTCCTGAGTAGCTGGGATTACAGGCATGCACCACCATGCCCAGCTAATTTTTGTATTTTTAGTAGAGATGGGATTTCACCATGTTGGCTAGGCTGGTCTTGAAATCCTGACCTCGTGATCTGCCTGCCTTGGCCTCCCAAAATGCTGGGATTACAGGCATGAGCCACTGCGCCCAGCCTTTTTAAAAATCTTTTTGGTAACAGTCATTCTAGCAGGTGTGAAGTGTTGTCTCATTGAGGTTTTAGTTTGCATTTCCCTAATGATTCAGGATGTTAAATATTTTTTCATGAATGTCTTTGTCATTTATGTGTGTTCTTTAAGAAATGTCTGTTTAGATCCTTTGCCCATTTAAAAACTTGGAGGCCAGGCCCAGTGGCTCATGCCTGTAATCTCAGCACTTTGGGAGTCTGAGGCAGGTGGATTGCATGAGGTCGGCAGTTTGAGACCAGCCTGTGCAACATGGCAAAACCTCATCTCTACCAAATATACAAAAAAATTAGCTGAGCATGATGGCCCATACCTGTGGTCCCAGCTACTCCCAGCTGAGGTGGGAGGATGGCTTGAACCTGGGAGGCAGAGATTGCAGTGAGCCAAGATTACACCACTGCTCTCCAACGTGGGTGTTAGAGTAAGACTCAGTCTCAAAAATAAATAAATGAATAAATAAATAAGTAAAATTTAAAATTGGGTTGTTTTTCTTGCTATTGAGCTGTTTGAATTCTTTATATATTTTGGATTTTAACACCTTATCATATATCACGTTTGCAAGTGTATTCTCCCACTCCGTGTGTTGCCTGCCCTTCCACTCTGTTAATTGTGTCCTTTGCTGTGCTGAAAAGCCTTTTAGTTTGACATCCACATCCACAATGGTGCTGTCAAAAACAGCTACATGGGAACTTGTTTATGTACTCTTTTTTTTTTTTTGAGACGGAATCTTGCTCTGTCACCCAGGTTGGAGTGCTGTGGCCGGATCTCAGCTCACTGCAAGTTTGTAGTTTTTAGTAGAGACGGAGTTTCACTGTGTTAGCCAGGATGGTCTCGATCTCCTGACCTTGTGATCTGCCCGTCTCGGCCTCCCAAAGAGCTGGGATTACAGGCTTGAGCCACCGCGCCCGGCCGTTTATGTACTCTTTCTGCAGTGTCTGCTTTCACCCAGAACTCTTGTGAGATTAAGCACCTTCCTTATATCAGGAAGATTGTGGGCCTTTCCTGTTATTCACAGCTGAATGTAGTCCCTGAGTTAGGTTTCATTGTGTGTGATCAAACATAGTATGCCTTATTTCCTCAAGCAACATTTTTGGACATGTTCCTTAGAAATAGTTTACTAACTGGTTTCGAACAGCATGTATGCTAACAAATGTTAATGTCTTTTTCATTTGCTGCTAAGTTATATCAAAATATTCCATTGCAGGCTGGGCGCGGCGGCTCACGCTTGTAATCCCAGCACTTTGGGAGGCCGAGGTGGGCAGATCACGAGGTCAGGAGATCGAGACCATCCTGGCTAACATGGTGAAACCCCATCTCTACTAAAAATACAAAAAAAAAAATTAGCCGGGCGTGGTGGCGGGCGCCTGTAGTCCCAGCTACTCAGGAGGCTGAGGCAAGAGAATGGTGTGAACCCGGGAGGTGGAGCTTGCAGTGAGCCGAGATCATGCCACTGCACCCCAGCCTGGGCGATGAGCGAGACTCTGTCTCAAAAAAAAAAAAAAAATTCCATTGCAATCATGGATCAGATCAACTTTATAATAAACTTTATAATTTTGTGGTGTTATTTGTTAAATAATGTGAATTGGGCTGGGCGTGGTGACTCACACCTGTAATCCCAGTACTTTGGGAGGCCAAGGTGGGTGGATCACAAGGTCAGGAGATCCAGACCATCCTGGCTAACATGGTGAAACCCTGTCTCTACTAAAAATACAAAAATTAGCCAGGCATGGTGGCAGGCTCCTGTAGTCCCAGCTACTCGGGAGGCTGAGGCAGGAGAATGGTGTGAACCTGGGAGGCGGAGCTTTCAGTGAGCTGTGATCATGCCACTACACTCCAGCCTGGGTGACAGAGTGAGACTCCGTCTCACACACACACAAAAAATTGTGAATCAATATTCTGTGCATACAATTTTAGGTGTGTTTTTTTTCACATAAATTTTCATGCTCATGTAGTCACAGTTTGTATCACAAGAATTACTTCTCATTCACTTATGATACCAAAAGTTAAATCAAGCTTTTAACCTTTTCCCAAAGATCATAAGGACCATACCTCTTGTCAAAGAAGGTATAAAAAAAAGTCATAAATACGATAGCAAACCATACGTGACTGTGTGGTGTATCAGTAGGAGAGAGCTCAAAAGAATTTCTTTTTTTTTTCTTTTCTTTTTTTTTTTTTTGAGACGGAGTCTTGCTCTGTCGCCGGGGCTGGAGTGCAGTGGCCAGATCTCAGCTCACTGCAAGCTCCGCCTCCCGGGTTCACGCCATTCTCCTGCCTCAGCCTCCCGAGTAGCTGGGACTACAGACGCCCGCCACCTCGCCCGGCTAGTTTTTTGTATTTTTTAGTAGAGACGGGGTTTCACAGTGTTCGCCAGGATGGTCTCGATCTCCTGACCTCGTGATCCGCCCGTCTCGGCCTCCCAAAGTGCTGGGATTACAGGATTGAGCCACCGCGCCCGGCCTTTTTTTTTTTTTTTTTGGAGATGGAGTCTCGCTCTGTCACCCAGGCTAGAGTACAGTGGCACAATCTGGGCTCACTGCAACCTCTGCTTCCCAGGTTCAAGCGATTCTCCTGCCTCAGCCTCCAGAGTAGCTGGAATTACAGGCACAGATCACCATGCCTGGGTAATTTTTGTGTTTTTTATAGAGACGAGGTTTCTCCATGTTGGCCAGGGTGGTCTCGAACTCCTGACCTCAGGTGATCTGCCAGCCTTGGCCTCCCAAAGTGCTGGGATTACAGGCGTGAGCCACCATACCTGGCCCCAAAGAATTTCTTATAGGACTTCTGCTTGCTTTAGGTATATCGATTGCTATTCAAAGAAGCAAGAAACTTCTCTGGATTGTATACTATGAAGAAGCAAGGTTATTTCTGGCCTTAGTTATTGTGATAGTTCTTACCTAGAAGCAAAAAAGATGTAGTGCTAAATTTATTACCTAAACACTGAAATATTTCTTATGATGAATTAGACATGGCTTCCCATAAGATACCTCAGTTGAAATACATAAATTCTAACTATTGATAAATTTTTTTTTTTTTTTTTTTTTTTTTTGAGACGGAGTCTGGCTCTGTCGTCCAGGCTGGAGTGCAGTGGCGCAATCTCAGCTCACTGCAAGCTCCGCCTCCTGGGTTCACACTATTCTCCTGCCTCAGCTTCCCGAGTAGCTGGGACTACAGGTGCCCGCCACCACGCCTGGCCAATTTTTTGTATTTTTAGTAGAGACGGGGTTTCACCATGTTAGCCAGGATGGTCTTGATCCCCTGACCTCATGATCCACCTGCCTCGGCCTCCCAAAGTGCTGAGATTACAGGCATGAGCCACAGCGCCCAGTCAACTACTCATAATTTTTTAAAGTCTCCCTTATTAGTCAAATTAGGCTAATAGCTCTAGGAAAGTTGTGAGAATATAAACCTAGCAAGGGAGAGAGACATGATCACTATTCTAATCAAGCCTCTCTTGCTCAGGTGATATGCTCTTGATGCTGATTTTTCAATATGCCTCATATGCCAGAACTGTAGACTCAAAACATCTAGAATTAAGCACGAATGATGCAGGCACTCAAGACTCTGATACAGGAACACGAAGTGAATAAATTATTGAAATCCTGGTGCTTATATTTTTGTGAGAAAGGAGAGGGGTTGAAAAAAATGGTAAGACTGGTTTATAAGAAGGAAATAAGCACTTTGAAGGAAAATGATGGTGTGAGATAATATGGAAGCTGAGGGTGTGTATGTTCTCTATAGAGGGTGGCGACATCAGTGAGTGAAGAAATGTCACCATTGGTCATTTATATTTCTACCTCTACTATGTCTTCAGCACTATTCAGGAACTGCTTAAGTGTGGATGTAGATAGTACATAGCAATATAGACAGTCCTGCCTTTTTGAGGTTAACAATAATGATTCCCCATAAACATATAGGTATGGTTTATGATCATTTTTGCATTGGTTAAAAGTTTTAGTGTCATATGTGACCTTGACTTTGGACATGGGTATCTGGAACCTGGAGGTAAGGGCACCACTACATAGAGTGTGTGCTAGAACCATGTCAGATCCCTGTTGAGACATCTTCAGTGTTCTGCCCCTCAAGCCACAGGGGGCGGAGCCTGAGGTTATATCCAGTTAGGGACGCCAGGATGGCATATTATTGACCAATCAGGCGCTTCTCCGAGCCCTGTCTGCCCCCAACCTTACCCCACCCTGTTCGATCTTATGAATTTTCTTTTCTTGCACCGGCTGCATTACCTTACTCTTCTGGCTCCTGGCTTCCCTGCCAGTGAGACCAGTGCTCTGCGCTGGCCGTGGCAGCCGGAGGGAGGACCCAGGAGAGCCCGGAAGATGGGAAATGGCGAGTATGGGAAATGGCAAGTGTGCAGGGGCCCAGGGTCCGACATGGCTGGAGGGGCCCAGGCCTCCTCGCTATCAGCATCCGATTTTGTTTCATCTGAGTTGCTCAAATGTGTGGGAAGCAGGGTATGAAATCCACCCCCAAGCTCCCCACCCCCAGCCTAACTGTCCTTGATCTAACAGCAAACTCCTAAATTGTAGGTATAATTTCCGCAGTCCCCAACACCAACCTCTGTTCTTGAATGCACAGTGTTATCAACTATTTGTCTGGTTTATTATTATTATTTTTAGATGGAGTTTCACTCTGTCGCCCAGGCTGCAGTGGCGCAATCTCCACTCACTGCAACCTCCGCCTCCTGAGTTCAAGCGATTTTCCTGCCTCAGCCTCCCCAATAGCTGGAATTACAGGCGCCTGCCACCACGCCCAGCTAATTTGTTTTGTTTTGTTTTGTTTTGTTTTTTTGGAGACAAGTCTCACTGAGTCGCCCAGGCTGGAGGTCAGAGGCGCGATCTCGGCTCACTGCAAGCTCCGCCTCCCAAGTTCACACCATTCTCCTGCCTCAGCCTCCAGAGTAGCTGGGACTACAGGCGCCCGCCACTGCGCCTGGCTAATTTTTTTTTGTATTTTTCAGTAGAGATGGGGTCTCACTGTGTTGGCCAGGCTGGTCTCAAACCCCTGACTTTAAGTGATCCACCCACCTCGGCCTCCCAAAGTGCTGGAATTACAGGCATGAACCACCACACCAAGGTATTTATCCTTCGTTCTCCATTAGAGACAGATGTCATATTTTAAGTTTATCATTTTTACAGAAAGCAGTGGATGACTGTTTTATAAAGATTTATTTTGTGTTTGTGACCTTTTCGCCTGAGAGGTAAGCAGAGAATAACCACCTGAAACTCCATTGTCAAAAACCTTTGTGTCTCTCCTTTATCTTCCCCAAGTGCAAACCCTTATCAGAATGCCTTTGAGTTGAGGTTCCCCTTTGGAAACTTTGCAGGGTTGATTGTCCTCAGCCTGCCCTCTCTTCTCCTGGTCCTGGGGTTCAGAACTGACTGGGGCTGCCCCAAGAAGCCCATAGCTTCCATGTCTCTTGAAGGGTCTAGTGAATATCAGTTCATGCGGCCCCTCATGAGCTGGATGCCCGCTGGATGCCTTGGGCCTGGAAGCAGTGACATGGTTTACCCTTCCTCTGAAAAGCTCACCCCTTGGGATACTCAGCTTATTTTTCTCCAGCCCCAGTTTTCATTCTTTGAAGACACGTTTGTGGTCAGCTAATTGGATGGAGGTATTGAGGGGAAAGACAGAAAATGATTCTTGCCCTCTGGATTCCTTCAGAGTACTTGAAGCGAGAAAAATGATCCCAAAAGACAAGGAAAACCCACCTCTGCCAGGTTATGCAAGAACTTGAAAAGCAAAATGCACTGAGGCATGGGGGTGGGGGCACAATCCACTGTCTCTGGGAAGGGTCAGTGAGCAGCACCAGGGTGGGGGTTGGGGAGATGTCCCATGTGGTAGGATGACCTGACTGGGCAGTTAAGTCAGATTTCTCTGTGTTCCAGGTCAGCAGTGGCTTTCCCTGATTTTGTCACATTAAGAAGATTTGTTTACTTACTTTGTCATGTAAAATGTATTTTACCATTAAAGCTTGAAAGTTAGGCTAAAATATTTCCAAAGAGATAAGAGGTGGATCTCAGAAAAATAAATATCTACCCTTATATTTGTTAAAAATTTGTATTTAATTTTTTTCCCCCAGAAAAATATGCAGTAAGTTTCTCAGTCTGTTCTTTTTTTGATTTTGTTGTTGTTTTTGTTTGTTTGTTTGAGACACAGTCTGGCTCCAGGCTGGAGTTCAGTGGCACAATCATGGCTCACTGCAGCCTCCACCTCCCTGGTTCAAGCAGTCCTCCCACCTCAGCCTCCTCAGTAGCTAGGACCATAGGTGCAGACTACACAACTGGCTAATTTTTTGTAGAGGTAGGGTTTCACCATGTTGCCCAGGCTGGTCTCAAACTCCTGAGCTCAAGTGATCCTCCTATCTTGGCCTCCCAAAGTGCTGGGATTTTAGGCGTGAGCCACCACTCCCAGCCCCTTTTTTGTGATTTCAAATAGAATCCTAGAGTTTAGCCTTGAGAAGGCTACAGAGAGAAAAAGCTCAGAGAAATAGGGAGAATCACTCTTCATTATGGCTTCACATAACTGTATCTATGTATCTATGTATCTATCTATGTATCTATCTATCTATCTATCTATCTATCTATCTATCTATCTATCTATCTATTTTGAGATAGGGTCTTCCTCTTTTGCCCAAGTTGGAGTGCAGTAGCACCCATCTTAGCCTGCTGCATTCTCATACTCCTGGGCTTGAGCAGTCCTCTCACCTCAGCCTCCTGAGTAGCTGGGACTACAGGCATGCACCAGCACTGCTGGCTGATTTTTAAAATTTTTTTGTAGAGACGGAGGTTCTCACTGCATTGCCCAAACTGATCTTGAACTCCTGGGCTCAAACAGTCCTTCTGCCTCAGCCTCCCAATGTGATGGAATTACAGGTACAAGCCTGTTCACCTGGCCACTGAATACATTTTGATGAGAAAATAGGTAGATAAATTGGTGAATTCACCAATTTATTTTTACCAATTTAGTGAAGATTCACGAAGCTGGGTGCGGTGGCTCACGCCTGTAATCCCAGCACTTTGGGAGGCCGAGGCTGGCAGATCACTTGAGGTCAGGAGTTTGAGACCAGCCTGGCCAACATGGTGAAACCCCATCTCTATTTAAAAATACAAAAATTAGCTGAGTGTGGTGGCACATGCCTGTACTCCCACCTCCTCAGGAGGTTGAGGCGGGATAATCGCTTGAGCCTGGGAGGCAGAGGTTGCAGTGACCCAAGACCCTGCCACTGCACTCCAGCCTGGGCGACCAAGCAAGACTCCATCAAAAAAAAAAAAAAAAAAAAGGCCGGGCACAGTGGCTCAAGCCTGTAATCCCAGCACTTTGGGAGGCCGAGATGGGCGGATCACGAGGTCAGGAGATTGAGACCATCCTGGCTAACACGGTGAAACCCCATCTCTACTAAAAAATACAAAAAAAAAAAAAAAAAAACCGGGTGAGGTGGCGGGCGCTTGTAGTCCCAGCTACTCGGGAGGCTGAGGCAGGAGAATGGCATAAACCGGGAGGCGGAGCTTGCAGTGAGCTGAGATCCGGTCACTGCACTCCAGCCTGGCGACAGAGCTAGACTCCGTCTCAAAAAAAAAAAAAAAAAAAAAAGCCGGGCACGGGCATGGTGGCTCACGTCTGTAATCCCAACACTTTGGGAGGCCAAGGTGGGTGGATCACGAGGTCAGGAGGTTGAGACGATCCTGGTTAACACGAAACTCCGTCTCTACTAAAAAATACAAAAAATTAGCTGGGCGTGGTGGCGGGCACCTGTAGTCCCAGCTACTCGGGAAGCTGAGGCAGGAGAATGGCTTGAACTCGGGAGGCGGAGCTTGCAGTGAGCCGAGATTGCACCACTGCACTCCCGCCTGGGCGACTGAGAGCCAGACTCCATCTCAAAAAAAAAAAAGATGGTAAAAAATCCTTCATTTAGTACTTAATTATATTTGATCTGCAGGATAGGTACGAGCTTGTGAGTATTCTCTCTCAGTGTAACAACAGAAGATGGGATTAATTTTCCCAGTTACCAATTGTGAGAACACTGTGAAATGCTTCCTGGAGTGTTTCTGGGGGCTCATCAGGTGGGCAGTATGGGTTATGCGTGTAACAAAATCCCAAACTCTTGGAAGGTGGGAGACCAGAAATTTTCATATTTTTTCCATAAAAAGTTTAGGCACTAAGCTACTCTTATTATAGGTCATTGGGCTCCTTCCCCAAATCCATTTGCCAGATACCAGGAATGGATGTGATACAGGACAGGTGTGCCCTAAAATTGGAGCTTATCCCAGTATGGTTTCTGGCTTTGCCCAGGGAAGAATTCAAGGGCAGGCCAGTGGTGTTAGATGGCAGTCTTTTATTTGACAGTACTGGTCTTTGTGGATCAGTGCTAACTCATAGGCAGTACACCCAGAGTCAGCAACATATGGGCTCTTGGCAACTACGTATATACCCACTTTCAATTATATGCAAATTAAGGGGTGGGTTATTTAAAACTTTCTAAGGAAGGAGTGATAACTTTCAGGTCATTGCCATGGCATTTGTAAACTGTCATAGCATTGGTGGGAGTGTTTTATGCTAATGAGCAGCTAGAGCCTCTAGAGATCTCCGTTCTCGTCATCTGGTTTTGGCCACTTTCTTTACTTTAACCTGCCTGTGCCAGATCCTGTTTTGGCCAGGAGGGTTGTGATCAGAAAACAAGTCCTGTTGGTCTCCTACCTCAGATGAACGTTGTCAGGAATGAGGAGCCTTTTTTTAAGGGCAAGCAGTCTCAGCACTGCTAGTATAAACTCTTTTCCTCACTAGGTGGTAGGACTTTGTTACGACAGGTTCTCCAGGTCCACTGTACAAGCAGACATTAGATGTGACTCAGGCAGCATGTATTACTCCTTGGAACCACCACCAAGAAAGATATCAGACACTGCTATTGCTCTACCCAGTAGTTCAATACTAGTATGAGAGTTGCTGTGTGGAAGGAAGTGAGTATGCTGACCAAACAGTGGAGTAAATGTTTGGAGACCCCTGAAACGTGAACTTCTTAGGAATTGAGTAAAGTTCCCTAGCCCTGTCTGTCTCACCCATTCTCCTCTCCACATGTGTGGGATGCTTCAGGACTCGGTGGCCTTCGAGGATGTAGATGTGAACTTCACCCAGGAGGAGTGGGCTTTGCTGGATCCTTCCCAGAAGAATCTCTACAGAGATGTGATGTGGGAAACCATGAGGAATCTGGCCTCTATAGGTAAGGATTATATGCTTCCATCACTTAGTCAATTGGAGAAGAAGTGTTTCTTGTGCAGTGATGCTGTTCCATGGTTTGCATCATGGAGGAAGAATACTTGGGGGGCTAAAACAGGCATAGTCACAGGGTAACATGAACCTAGAATCTAATAATTTTTCTATAATTTTGCACTAATTCAGAATTTTTCTGGGTCTCTGTTTTAGGGAAAAAATGGAAGGACCAGAACATTAAAGATCACTACAAACACCGAAGGAGAAATCTAAGGTAATCTGTACTCCGACAAAGCAAATTCCATTGAAAGTATCTCAGCATGTCATGAAATTTTAAAAACAGGCAAACATAACTGATAAGCCAAGCTTCAAATTGATTTATTTTTAGAATAGTTTCCCCAAATACATATTCTTCAGTGTAAACAGATGTTCAGTTTTTATAAAAACGTTCATTTGGCAAGAGAATTAAGAAAGTCTATTTAGTACCACTGTTTGAGTGATAGTTGTGGTCAAGCCCATTGCAGAGCATTGAATCCATTCATACTCAAATCAGACTTGGCATCAAGTCTACGCTTTACCTGATAATATTGAAAATGCAAGTTTAATAGCTGTTAATATAAAATGGTTAACAAATCCTTAGTAACGTCCTTCTCATTTTTTACAGAAGTCATATGTTAGAAAGATTCTATCAAAGTAAAGATGGTAGTCAGCGTGGAGGAATTTTTAGCCAGTTTGCAAATCAGAATCTGAGCAAGAAAATTCCTGGAATGAAACTCTGTGAAAGCTTTGTATATGGAGAAGTCAGCATGGGTCAGTCATCCCTTAATAGACACATCAGAGATCACAGTGGACATGAACCAAAGGAATATCAGGAATATGGAGAGAAGCCAGATACACGTAACCAATGTTGGAAACCCTTCAGTTCTCACCACTCCTTTCGAACACACGAGATAATTCACACTGGAGAGAAACTCTATGATTGTAAGGAATGTGGAAAAACCTTCTTTTCTCTCAAAAGAATTAGAAGACACATTATCACACACAGTGGATATACACCATATAAATGTAAGGTATGTGGAAAAGCATTTGATTATCCCAGTCGATTTCGAACACATGAAAGAAGTCACACTGGAGAGAAACCCTATGAATGTAAGGAATGTGGAAAAGCCTTCACTTGTATCACAAGTGTTCGAAGACACATGATAAAGCACACAGGAGATGGGCCTTATAAATGTCAGGTATGTGGGAAACCCTTTCATTCTCTGAGTTCATTTCAAGTACATGAAAGAATTCACACTGGAGAGAAACCCTTTAAATGTAAGCAATGTGGTAAAGCCTTCAGTTGTTCCCCAACCTTAAGAATACATGAAAGAACCCATACTGGAGAGAAACCTTATGAATGCAAGCAGTGTGGGAAGGCCTTCAGTTATCTCCCCTCTCTTCGACTACATGAAAGAATTCACACTGGTGAGAAGCCCTTTGTATGTAAGCAATGTGGTAAAGCCTTTAGATCCGCCAGTACTTTTCAAATACATGAAAGGACTCACACTGGAGAAAAACCCTATGAATGTAAGGAATGTGGGGAAGCATTCAGCTGCATCCCCAGTATGCGAAGACACATGATAAAGCATACTGGAGAAGGACCTTACAAATGTAAGGTATGTGGGAAACCCTTTCATTCTCTGAGTCCATTTCGAATACATGAAAGAACTCACACTGGAGAGAAACCCTATGTATGTAAACATTGTGGTAAAGCTTTCGTTTCTTCGACATCAATTCGAATACATGAAAGAACTCATACTGGAGAGAAACCCTATGAGTGTAAGCAATGTGGGAAAGCCTTCAGTTATCTCAACTCCTTTCGAACACATGAAATGATTCACACTGGTGAGAAACCCTTTGAATGTAAGCGATGTGGTAAAGCCTTTAGATCTTCGAGTTCCTTTCGACTACATGAAAGGACTCACACTGGACAGAAACCCTATCATTGTAAGGAATGTGGGAAAGCCTATTCTTGCCGTGCCAGCTTTCAGAGACACATGTTAACACATGCTGAAGATGGACCACCTTATAAATGCATGTGGGAAAGCCTTTAATGCTCTGGGTTCATGTCAGATACATTAAAATACTCACTGAAGAGAAGCCCTATGAATGTAAGTAATGTGGGAAAGCATGAAATTCTGTCGGTGCCTTTTTTAATACATGAAAGAAAGAATTCTGGAGAGAAGCCGTATAAATGTAAGTAACATGGGAAAGCTTTCAATCATTTTAGTTCCTTTCAGATACAGGAAATAACTCATCACGGAGAAAACCGAACAAATGCTTTTTGGAAGGGAACACATATTTGAGAGAAATCCTGTGTAAAGAGTGTAGGAAAGGTTTTGTCATCACACAATCCTGTCACACATTGAATGCATAGTGGAGAGAACCCTGGTAAATGTAAAGAGTGTGGGAGAGCCTTTAGTCATTTTAGTTCCACTTGAAGCCATGAAAGAACACACAGAGGAGAGAAAGCTCTTGAATATAAGCAATGTCCAAACATTTTTAACCAGCCCACATGCTTTCAACAACATGTAAGAATGCACTCTGGATCAAAACACTATAAATGTGAAAACCACGAGGAAAGTTTTCTATTATAATATACTTTTAAAGTCATTTGAGGGCTCTGTGGCTTCGTGGATTAAAGTACTTGTCTGGCAAACAGGAGATGCTGGGTTTCAATCCCAGCAGGGCCTCATTAGTTGAGGTATTGAATCTGAACAGGTGTTTCGGCTCTGGCTGGGTGTGGTGGCTAACACCTGTAATCCTAGCACTTTGGGAGGCTGAGGCAGGAGGATCAGTTGAGGTCAGGAGTTTGAGACGGAGTTTCAAGTGTGCAAAACATAGCAAGACCTCATCTCAAAAAAAAAAAAGTCATTCAAAGACTTAAAATATAGCAAAATCCTATAAATGTAAGTACTTCAAAAAGCCTCATGCATAGCGGGTCATGTAGTCTCTAGAAAATACATAATAACCTGATAGAAATGTAGAAGCTATATGTATATTTTGTTAATTAGTGGCTCATATTTAAAATAGTTCTCTATGGATTTCAAATGCTTAATCTCACAAAGAAATGTTAAGTTGATATAATCCTGTAAGTAATCTGAAAGCAATAGTGCATGAATTTCATAGGTAGTGTTGTTTTAGGTCAGTATTTAAAATATTTGTCTTTCCATTTTGAAATGTGTTTAATCCAACGATGAATTTAAATGTGTTTCTCATATTCAGGTCTGTTAAATTGTATATGGTTGCTTAATTGTTCTGTGATTGAGGACCACTGAAAAAAAGTCTTAATAAATGTCGGTATGAACCTACTTGCTTCATTTAGCGGGTTCTTGATTCCCTTCCCTCATTATATATATTCCATCATATTTATTGGAACAACTCCTTTTTTTTCCTTTTTTCTTTTTGAGACAGGGTCTCGCTCTGTGCTCTGTTGCCCAAGCTGGAGTACAGTGGCGCAATCTCGGCTCACTGCAACCTCTGCCTTCTGGGTTCAAGTGATTATCCCACCTCAGCCTCCTAAGAAGCTGGGACTACAGCCATGTGCCACCACACCTGGCTAATTTTTTTGTGTTTTCAGTAGAGATGGGGTTTCACCATGTTGGCCAGGCTGGTCTTAAACTCCTGACCTCAAGTGATCCACCCGCCTCAGCCTCCTAAAGTGCTGGGATTACATGTGTAAGCCATCACACTTAGCCCATTTTTTTTTTTCTTGGCTCAAAGAATTTTATTTTCCTTCCTATTAAAGAGTTAGTATTCATTCTAAATATGTAAAGTTTATCATAGACTGTAGTCTCGTGAATTATTATTTCAACCTGTTGTTCTTTACTCGTTATTTATTCTGGCTGTTCTTTGTATAATTGATTTTGGGATAAGGAGACAGCTATGATAGGATAATAAAATCTAGAATGGGAGATGCCTTTCATGAATTGTGTCATGTCAATCTGGGTAATGGGAACTAAACTTTTCAGACTTCATTTCTTTTTTTCTTTCTTTCTTTCTTAAATGGGGTCTCACTCTGTCACCCAGGCTGGAGTGCAATGGCACAATTGTGGCTCACTGTAACCTCAAACTCTCGAGCTCAGATAGTCTTCCAGCCTCAGCCTCCCAAATGGCTGGAACTATAGGTATGTGCCACCAAGCCCAGCTAATGTTTTTGGTTTTGGTTTTTAATCTTTTTTTAGTAGAGATGGTGTCTTGCTGTGTTACCCAGACTGGTCTCAAACTCCTGGCCTCAAGTTACCCTCTAGCCTCAGCCTCTTAAAGCACTAGGATTATAAGCATAAGCCACTGTGCCTGGCCCAGAATTTCTTTCTTTTATGGTTACATGTAGAGTGCATCAAAGCCTAAATTCCCAGAAGGTTAGAACGCAGAAGTGAAGAAGGCATTAGTCAGATTTTGGAGGCATCATACGGAGAGACAGATTCATATGGGCTGTTTGGACATGGTCATCTAGCCCATTTTCCTGATTCTTTGCCCTGCCAATCAAGAGTATCCTCAGCCGGATGTGGTGGCTCACACCTGTAATTCTAGCACTTTGGGAGGCCAAAGTGGGCGGATCACCTGAGGTCAGGAGTTCGAGACCAGCGTGGTCAACATGGTGAAACCCTGTCTCTACTAAAAATACAAAAATTAGCTGGGTGTGGTATCGCATGCTTATAGTCCCAGCTGAGGCAGAAGAATTGCTTGAGCCGGGGAGGTGAAGATTGCAGTGAGCCAAGATCACGCCACTGCACTCCAACCTGGGTGACGAGTACAGAATGAGACCCTGTCTCAAAAAAAAAAAAAAAAGTATTCTCTAATCCACCACCAGCCACTTCACCTCCATGTTCTCAAAGTTACAGATTTCCATAGACGTTCTTACAAGCTTCATATCCAAGATTCAGCTGCCATTTGGATATCCCTGAAAGCCCTAATGTATCTGCCAAGTAATCAGTTCATATTGTCATTGTTGGGAATAGTCTGATGATCTGACTTGGTTCCTGTACGGTCCAGTTTGTACATAAACATTTTTGTCCATAGGGATAGTGAGTGTTACTGATACAGGTTGAGATCTACAATGGCACTATCCAAAAACAAAACCAAAAACCCTACATGAAGCTTGTTGCTCTGCCGCATTATGCAGAGATGGGTCTCACCCCATTCTTTCATGTGAGAATAAGCACCTTATTCATTACAGAAACATTGTGGGTGTGTCCTGTTATTCATAGCTGAATGTAGTCCCTCAGTTTATTTTGAATTATGTTTGATTATATATGATTACAAACAATATACATGTCTTCCTCAAACAAAAGTTCTCACACATTTCTTAGAAATACTAACAGTGTGCAAACAACTTGCTTACTGTCTAGTGAGTTTTGTATTTATTGAGAATATATATTAAAATACCCATTCCAATCATGGATCAGATAAACTTTATAATTAAGCTCTTTGTCCAACATTGTGAGTCAACATTACTGTGAGCTTACAACTTCAGGCCTCTTTTTTCTCATAAATTCTAGTTTTCATGCTTATTCGATTACAACTTTTATGATGATAGTAGTTTTTCATATGCATAATACCAAAAGTCAAATCATGTTGTGAGTGATTTCTTTCCAACGACTATCAGGAACGTACCTGTTGTCAAACAGGATGTAATAAATTGTGGTAATACTACCACAGGCCGGGCACGGGTGGCTCACACCTGTAATACCAGCATTTTGGGAGGCCAATGCAGGCAGATCACTTGAGACCAGGAATTGGAGACCAGCCTGGACAACATAGCAACAACCTGTCTCTACTAAAAATACAAAAATTAGCCTGGTGTGGTGGCACACATCTGTAATCCCAGCTACTTGGGAGTGGAGGTTGCAGTGAGCCCATCGCGCCCCTGTACTCCAGCCTGGGCAACAGAGTGAGACTGTCTCAAAAAATAAATTAAAAAAAAAATACCACCACAAAACAGTAATGACTGTGAGGTGTATCAATAAGAGGGTAGTTAAAAGAATTTATTGCAGGATTTATGCTGCTTTTAGGTTGCTTGACTCCTACTTAAGGAAGCAAAAAATTTCTCTGTATTTGATGTAGTGAAGAGGTGAACTTAATTCTACCCTGGGTAATTTTTTTTTTGAGACAGAGTCTCACTCTGTCACCCAGGCTGGAGTGCGGTGGCGTGATCTCGGCTCACTGCAACCTCCACTTCCCCAGTTCAAGTGATTCTCCTGCCACAGCCTCCAGTGACAGGACAAGACTTTGTCTCAAAAAAACCCCAAAAAACCGCAACAAAAAAACCTTTCAGAATACTTCCTGAAGGATTTGCCAGAGCCTGTTTTACAGCTAACTTTTTCTGGAGGTGGAGGGGACATGGTCTTGCTCTGGAGTAGCTTGGATTACAGGTATGTGCCACCACACCTGGCTAATTTTTGTATTTTGAGTCAAGATGGGTTTTGCCATGTTGGCCAGGCTGGTCTCAAACTCCTAGGGTGAAGTGATCGGCCCACCTCGGCCTTCCAAAGTGCTGGGATTACAGGTGTGAGCCATAGCACCCAGCTGAATATACATTTTTCTAAGGAAGATAAACAACTGAGCAAGGGGACCTGAAAAGATGCTGGACATCATTAAGTAAATGCTAAACAAAAAGGCAATGAAATACCACTTCAAACCCACTAGGATGGGTAGAATGAAAAAGTAAGATAACACATGTCAAGGATATGGAGAATTTGGAACCCTCATACACTGCTGGTGAGAATGGAAAATAGAGCAGCCACTTTGTTTTTTTGTTTGTGGTTTTTAATGTTTTCTTTTTTAAGAGATGGGGTTTTGCTCTGTAGCCCAGGCTGTCATGGCTCACTGCACTCTCAAACTTCTGGATTCAAGCAATCCTCCCATCTCAGCCTCCCGAGTAGCTGAGAACACAGGTGTGTACCACCATGGCCAATTAATTTTTTTTTTTTTTTTCAGAGATGGGGTTTTTGCTCTTTTGTCAGGGCTGATCATAAACTTCTGGGCTCAAGCTATCCTCCTGCCTTGGCCTCCCAAAATGCTGGGATTATAGGCATGAGCCATCGTGCCCTGCCAGGAGTTTCTTTTTTGAGGTAATGAAAATGTTTTAGGCCAGGTGCAGTGGCTCATGCCTGTAATCCCAGCACTTTGGGAGACTGAGGCAGGCAACTCACTTGAGGTCAGGAGTTCAAGACCAGCCTGGTCAACATGGTGAAACCCCGTCTCCACTAAAAATAGAAAAATCAACCAGGCATGGTGGTGTGCACCTGTAATCCTAGCTACTCTGGAGGCTGAGGCAGGAGAATCGCTTGAACCCGGGAAGCGGAGGTTGTAGTGACCCAAGATCACACCATTGCATTCTGCACTCCAGCCTGGGCGACAAAGTAGACTCCATTTCAAAAAAAAAAAAGTAAAAAATGTTCTATAATTGACTGTGGTGATGACTATCTGTTTGCATCTTTGAATATACTTTACTGAATTGTATGCTTAAAAGGGGTGCATTGTGTAGTGTTTCATTTTTATATAGCTTTTCAAATAAATATGACCAGATTTTTGTTTTTTTGTTTTTTTTTTCAAAGAAGAAAGAGTATATATTGGGGGCAGGGAGTGCAGAGGGGAGGGGAGCGCGCAGGGAAGTAGAGCGCCCTTTGACTCCGGTGACAGGCAAGCTCATAGTGGGGCTCCCAGGCGGACCGGCTCGAGACCGATTTTGGGGTGTCGGCGCGGGGTGGGAACACACCTGGCAGTCGTAGAGGCGCGTAAGCTGCTCCAGGATCCACTCCTCTAGGTTGAGGCGCTTCCGTAGTTCCTTGCGGTCATACTTGACGGTGACCTTCCCTTGGCGCCTCACTGGGCCCTCATCGTCCGCGCCACCCGGGCCCTCTCCTGCGGCCCCGGGGGGGCTCTGAAAGTAGACGCGTGGTCCTGGGCCGCCACTGCCCGGCCCGGGGGCCGGGGCCGCCAACGCCGCGCCCCCCGCCGTGCCGCTGTCCGCCATGGCGGCCGCCGGGGCCACGTGCGCGCGTTGGGCCCCTCCCTGCGCCGCCGCCTCCGGGACGCCCGCCGGCTGGCTCGGGTTAGCTCGCCGGCTCAGCTCCGCGCGGCTCCGCGGCGAGGGCGGCGGCGGGGGCGCCCGGGGGCAGCTGCAGCATGCGGAGCCCCCGGGCCTGGCCTGGCCGCGCCCCGCCCCCTCCCCGCCGATCCGCCCGCCCTTTGTCCCCCGCGGCCGCCGCCCGAGCTGCCGCCGCCGAAGCGCTTTCTCTGATGACCAGATTTTTGATCTAATCTGTTAAACACACTAAGTTTCCAGATATACCCTAATTTACATCACTTTTTATTGTTCATTTTTGTATCAGTGAAAATAGGAATTCAGTTACCTTAGGTATATCATAGTCGTTTACATTTCAAAGTTCTCTGGGAACACAATCTGTAACCTATCTAAAATAAATTTTCCTTTAGTGTGAAATGTACACTTCAGAGTTTAATTGAAATATCTCACAGCTGTGGTTAGTCTGATAAGCGTCCTTGCATCCATGCTAGGGATGTGGGTTTCAAAGAGATTGTAAATGTGTGGGGATTGGGGAAGAGATGGGTGGAGGTCTCAATGTCGTTAGCCGTCAATATCAGAATGGAGCTAGACTCTTATTACACACAGTGAGGTCATTTTTAAGTGTCTGTGTTTGTGAACGGGGCTCACAGTTCCACCAGTGCCCTCTAGACTCAGGCCAAGTCCCTGGCCCCTGGAGGAGTCAGACCCTGTTGTTCCAATCTGGACTTGCCTGGGTGACCCTCTTGCTGTAGACTTGTGCCTTAAAGGGTCAGTACATCTGGCAACTGAGGCTGGAATTCGCTGCTCAAACTTGTGTCCCCGCGTTCAGAAACAGCCGCGACAGGATGCCGGAGTCCATCGAGAGGCTGGGAACAAGTTCAGCTTCTATGCAACTGCCCCTGCCTGGGACTGGTTTCCGCCTGGACAGAAGCAGGGTTTCCCCAGCGACACGACCTTTCGCAGCTCTGTCACTCCAGGTGAAGAGGGCGGGGCTTCGTGAACTGCCCAATCAGAAGCGCCACGTGGAAGGTGGGTGGGGCAACGCGTCACAAAACAGGTGGACGTCGTACGCCATTACGCAGCGAGGTTGCTGGGCGCCTCGACCATCACATGTCCGTAATAGCTCCTGCTATGAGCGCCGTGGCCAACGCTGTATACGATGAGGGAGGACGGCCAGACACCTGGAAGCCGGAAAATGGTGAGTGTGCGGGGCCGGTGTCCTGAGACCTGAGGAGGGACAGGTTGGAACCGGCCGGAACCAGCTGTGGCGGCACCCTGGGCTCCCGTCGGCGACTTTGGAGTCTGGGACCCGGGTCTCTCGGCCGCAGAGTGGGACTGGGCCGGCGTCCGGTACCCCGGGTGTCCTGTCCCGTTCCCGCGCTACGCCTTAGGCCCCGGCGCCCTCTCTGGGCAACTCCACCCCCGCAGCCCCGTGTCTCCCCAGATTGCGCGGGAGCCCCGGAAGGGTCATGGGGAGGTTTCCGACTAGTGTGTGGCGTTCGTGCGTGGGACGAGCAGTGGTCCGGGTGGTCCTCAGTCCCTCCTTTCTCTGTAAAGGTCACCCATCTTCCCCTGAGGTTTCCAAATGTACGGAAAGCAGTATGTCAAATCCATAATCCTGGCTCCAGACTACCTCTTCCTGGGGCTGGCAGTAAAATTCCTAAGTTTGCGGATCCCTTTTCGCATTCCCAAAGTCTGACGTCCCCTCTCCAATTCACAGCGTCATTATCAGTTATTTGGCCTCTGGTGCATTTCACACGGACGCCGTGTTTCTCATTTTTCCAGAGAACCAGGGATGACTCGTTTTAAAAGATTTATTTTTTGTTTGCGGATATTTTACATGCGAGGAAGGCAAAGAATACTTGGTTGTTTAAATCCTTATGACTCTCCTTCCAGTATCTCTCCTGAGCACAGACACCCTACAGGAACTCTTAGGTTGAGGCTCCTCTTTGGAAACTTCCCTGGGTGACATGTCTTTTTAGCAGTTTCAGGTCGGCACTGCCCGTCCTTGCCTTTGTATTGTTGAAAAGATTTGACCACTTATTTGGGTGTCATTTTCTTCATGTATCTGAAATGTATATAATCAACAGCTATTAAAAGTATTATAATTTTTTATTTCTAATTTTTGTGGGTACATAGTAGGTGTACATATTTATGGAGTACATAAGATGTTTTGATGCAGGTATGCAACGTGAAATAAGCACATCATGAAGAAAGGGATATCCCCTCAAGCATCTGAGTTGCAAACAATCCAGTTACACTCTCTAAGTTATTTTAAAATGTAGAGTTCTTTTTTTTTTTTTTCACCCATTAACTATACTCTCCTTTCTCTCAGGCTCCCACTACCTTTCCCAGCTTCTAATAACCACCTTACTCTCTAAGTCTATGAGTTCAGTTGTTTGATTTTTATAATAGATCCCACACATAAGTGAGAAGATGTGGTGTTTATCTTTCTGTGCGTGGCTGATTTCGCGTAACATAATGATCTCCAATTCCATCCATGTTGCAAATGACTGGATTTCATTCTTTTTTATGGCTGAATAGTACTCCATTGTGTATGTGTACCACTTTTTTTTTTTTTTTTTTTTTGGCAGAGTCTCACTCTGTTGCCCAGGCTGGAGTGCACTGTGTGATCTTGGCTCACTGCAACCTCCGCCTACAGGCGATTCTTGTGCCTCAGCCTCCCGAGTCACTGGGATTACAGGCATGTGCCTCCATACGGGGCTAATTTTTGTATTTTTAGTAGAGATGGGGTTGTGTCATATTGGCCAGGCTGGTCTCGAACCCCTGATCTCAGGTGATCACCTGCCTCGGCCTCCCAAAGTTGTACCACATTTTAAAAATCCATTTATCTGTTGAGGGACACTTCCATTGCTTCCAAATCTTAGCTATTGAAACAGTGCTACTACAGATATTGGAGTGCAGCTATCTCTTTGCTACACTGATTTCCTTTCTTTTGGGTATATTCCCAGCAGTGGGATTGCTGCATGGCATATGGTAGCTCAATTTTTAGTTTTTTGAGGAACCGCCAAACCGTTCTCCATAGTGGTTGTACTAATTTACATTCCTATCAACAGGATACAAAGGTTCCCTTTTCTCCATGTCCTCTCCAGCTTTTGTTATTGCCTGCCTTTTTGACATAAGCCGTTTTAACTGGGGTGAGATTGTATCTTATTGTAGTTTTAATTTGCATTTCTCTGATCACTTTTTCATATGAGCACCTTTTCATATGCCTGTTCACCATTCCTATGTCTTGTTTTGAGAACTGTCTATTCAAATCTTTTGGGCATTTTTTGATTGGATTATTAGATTTTTTTTCCTGTAGAGTTTGAGCTCCTTATATATTTTGGTTATATTAATCCCTTGACAGATGGGTAGTTTGCAAATATTTTCTCCCCTTCTGTGGGTTGTGTCCACTTTGTTGATTGTTATCCTTTGCTGTGTGGAAGCCTTTTAACTTGATGTGATCCCATTTACCATTTTTGCTTTGCTTGCCTGTGCTTGTGGGGTATTGCTCAAGAAATTTTTGCCCGGACCAGTGTCCTGGAGATTTTCCATTTCTTGTGGTAGTTTCCTGGTTTGAGGTCTTTGATTTAAGTCTTTAATCCATTTTGATTTGATTTTTGTATTTGGCAAGAGATAAAGATCTATTTTCATTCTTTTGCATATGGATATCCAGTTCCCAGTACCATGTATTGAAGAAACTGTCTTTTCCCCAGTGTGTATTCTTTGCACCTTTGTCGAAAATGAGTTCACTCTAGGTGTGTGGATTTGTTTCTGGGTTCTGCATTCTGTTCCATTGCTCTATGTGTATGTCTTTATGCCAGTACCATGCTGTTTTGGTTACTATAGCTCTGTAGTATAATTTGAAGTCAGGTAATGTGATTCTTCCAGTTTTGATCTTTTTGCTTAGGACAGCTTTGGCTATTCTGTGTCTTTTGGGGTTCCGTATCAATTTTAGGATTTTTTTTTCTATTTCTGTAAAGAATATCCTTGGTATTTTGGTAGGGATTGCGTTGAATCTCTAGATTGATTTGGGTAAATGGACATTTTAACAATATTGATTCTTGCAATCCATAAACATGGAATGTTTTTCCATTTTTTTGGTGTCCTCTGCAATATCTTTCGTCAGCGTTTTATAGTTTTCACTATAAAGATCTCTCACTTCTTTGGTTAATTCCTAGGTATTTAATTTTATGTGTGGCTATTATAAATGGGATTACTTTTTAAATGTATTTTTCACATTGTTCACTGTTGGCATATAGAACTGCTACTGATTTTTGTATGTTGATTTTGTATCCTGCAACTTTACTGAACTCGTTTATTCTTACAGTTTTCCTGTAGAGTCTTTAGATTTTCCCAAATATGACATCATGTCATCAAAAGAAAAAAAATTTTAAAGAGGCAAGAAAGAGGTGAATTTCATAAAAAATAAAACACTTCAGTATTACATTGAAATCGGAAAACACTTTTTTCTTTTTTTCTTCCCCTTAGGTTGCGTAGTAAGTTTCTGAGGTCTGTTCTTTTTTTTGTGGTGATTTCAAATGGAATTTCAGAGCATAGCCATATGACACCTAGAAGTATCCAAATATGATTATGAGAACATTTATTGCCATAGAAATAATAACTGACATTTCTTTTTTTTTTTTTTTTTTTTGAGACGGAGTCTCGCTCTGTCAGGCTGGAGTGCAGTGGCACAATCTCGGCTCACTGCAACCTCTGCCTCCCGGGTTCAAGTGATTCTCCTGCCTCAGCCTCCCTAGTAGCTGGGACTACAGGTGCCACCACCATGCCCTGCTAATTTTTGTATTTTTAGTAGAGACGGGGTTTCACCATGTTGGCCAGGATGGTCTCGATCTCTTGACCTTGTGATCCGCCTGCCTCGGCCTCCCAAAGTGCTGGGATTACAGGCATGAGCCACCATGCCCAGCCCAATAACTGACATTTCATTTTCTGAAAACAATAGACACTTGTGGATTTCGGGGACTAGGGCTGGTTTGCTAAGGTGCCTTACAATTTTCTTAACACTTTACACATAAATACTTGATTTGAGAGATTTTGCTGAATTCTTCAAACATTGGGTTTGTCTCATTTAAAGTATCTGTTTAGGCTGGCTGTGGTGGCTCATGGTGATGTGATGTGATGGCTCATGGTGGCCCAGAACTTTAGGTGGCTCATGAGGTGGGAGGATTGCTTGAGTCCAAGAGTTCAAAATCAGCTTGGGCAACATGGCAAAATCCTGTCTTTACAACAAAATAAAAATAAAATCTCAGTGGTGGTCCAAAGTAACATTACTGCCCAAGCTAAGGCCATCTTTGAGCCTGCCAAGAGCAGTAATTAAAGGCCGTGTTGGTTCTTCTTGGGGAGCATCCCTGTTCATACCACTAAACTCTTTATACTGAGAGAAGCTACAGAGCACTGGAAAGCTGGGGATCCATATGCACATGTTTTGGGTGGAGGGGTTGCTTTCTGAGGTTGTAACTGCAGTTTTCTTGGGCGTGTTTTTTAGACATGAGGTTTCTTTTGCATTCACGATGTTGATGCATTCAGAGTATAATTCTCTTTTTTTTTTTTTTTTTTTTTTGAGGCGGAGTCTCGCTCTGTCGCCCAGGCTGGAGTGCAGTGGCCGGATCTCAGCTCACTGCAAGCTCCGCCTCCCGGTTTACGCCATTCTCCTGCCTCAGCCTCCCGAGTAGCTGGGACTACAGGCGCCCGCCACGTCGCCCGGCTAGTTTTTGTATTTTAGTAGAGACGGGTTTCACCGTGTTCGCCAGGATGGTCTCGATCTCCTGACCTCGTGATCCGCCCGTCTCGGCCTCCCAAAGTGCTGGGATTACAGGCTTGAGCCACCGCGCCCGGCCTGGAGTATAATTCTTAACATATTGAGAAAGTGTGTGAAATTCAGGAGTGCTGTCTCCAGGACACAGGGCTAATGAATTTCGGAGGTTATTTTGGGGTCAGAACCTTAAAGTATCCAGCTGAGGGTTTCTTCTGCCGAGAATTGAAGCCTGGGAGAGGAAGCGTTTTCACACTGCCAGGGGCCAGTTAGGGTGTGCGGAGCTCCCGGAGTTCATTCCTGTCGCTACTCAAGTGTCTCTTCCCTTCATCACCAGGGACTGTTCCACTCTAGAAGTTACATGTCAAAGGGAAAGCCTGGACCTCAAGCATGTTAAGGTGTTTAACTTCTCGAATATGGGTTTTCCTTGTGAATTGTGGGGAAGCAGCCTACTTATCTGAGCTAATTAGAATACTTATGTTTCCTTTGGATTATTTTATCTGTTGAATATTATGGCCCTTCAACTCTGGTTTCCTTTATCATTTTATAATTCTATTGCCTGTGTCAGTGTGTAAGATTTTAATTTCTTTCACTTTGAAAATGAAGGTTGTTAGATATGGTGGGAGTAAGGCAAGAACATTCTGGAACTAAAAATGTTTCTTGAGGCCAGAGAACCTCAAGATACGAGATGGGTATATTTAAGTTCTCAGTTACTTTTTTCATTTTTAGATCAGTTTTTATATGTGAATGTCCATAGAGAACTTTGAAATTTGAAAGGGTATACAGTTGCTAAGACAAATGAATTCCTGATTCCATTGGTAAGAGGAAAACACAATTGAATTCCTGTTTTAATTGATGTGAGGAAAACTACTAAAGTTTATATAATCTTTGAAACTCCTGCTATATTTAAGGGATTAGGCCCAAATCCATAATGCATTTATTTATTGAGATAGAGTCTCCCTCTGTCGCCCAGGCTGGAGTGCAGTGGCACAATCTTGGTTCACTGCAACCTCCCAGGTTCAAGTGACTCTCCTGCCTCAGCCTCCCCAGTAGCTGGGATTACAGCTGTGCGCCACCACACCCAGCAAATTTTTGTATTTAGTAAAGACAGGGTTTCACCATGTTGGCCAGGCTGGTCTCAAACTCCTAACCTCACATGATCTTCCCATCTTGGCCTCCCCACGTGCTGGGATTATAGACGTGAGCCACCACACCTGGTCTGGAATCCCTATTTAATGTTTGCTAACAACATAGGACTCACCCTTCCCTTTTTTTCTTGTGACCCACACCTGGACAAGCTGATGAGTCCAAGGGCTGCCTTCTCTGTCATAGGCAACAGATTTAAACCACGCAACCACCTGCCCTTATAGTGCCCAACTCTACCCCAACCACACGGTAAACAACCAGGCCAGGCTCCTTTCTTTGCTCTCTCAGGCCATTTCAGTTATGCTTGATGGGTCTGCCCTGCTCTCCCCCAGATCTCAACAATGTGAGCAATAAGCCTTTTAATACCCCTCTATGCCAGACCATCATCAGTTTCGTCAGAACTACGTCTCTGAAGGTGACCACAAGGATTGGTGCCGTGAGCATGTTGTCCAGACACGGATTGCCACTTGTTGGTCCTTCATCTCTTTATTTATTTATTTTAAGGAACTGATTATTTAATGTTTATTATAATCCTATTATCAATCTGCCTCCTAACTCCAGCCTCAACAGGCTTTAAATCCAAAGGCTTAAATACATTTGCCAACATGTCAAAAAGAATCTTTGTTACTTTTTTTGATTGCCACTTATGCTTTCTTGCCAGATGCCTTTGGAGCAGGTGCTTTCTGGGCTGGAGCTTTTTGACCCTTCTGAGCTTTTGGAGCAGGTGCAGCCTTCTGGCCTGTGGCTTTCTGGGCAGGAACCTTCTTACTCGCGGTGGTCATCTTTTTTGCTGGAACTTCAGCAGCAGCTGCAGCAGCAGCAGCAGTACCCTTAGTACCAGGTGCTTTTTTGGGAGAAGCTTTCAGGAGAGCTGCCTTTTGAAGCTTCTTAACTTCATTCTTGATTATTGCGTTCCTCATTTTCTTTGCCTTCATAACTTTAAAACGATCAAAATCTGTCATCTTGGCTTTCCTTTCTCTGGCTTCAATCTTCTTGGCCCATCGTGTGGCTGCCCATTTTGTATTGATGTCTGCCCTCTGCCAGGCTTGTCGGACATACTTCTGGCGGGCACTGTGTGGAAACTTGAGGATGAAATCAGTGAGCTGCATGCACTTGAAAGGCATGGCCTGTCTCCTCACTTGAGTGCAAGGTCCATCGACCAAAGCCCTGTTCTGATCAGTAATACCTACAATCGCGACCAATTTTCCGGCATGAGGTCCAAAGGAGACGTAGGCCACCCGGCCAACCTCCACAAAGCGCCTGAACACCATGTTGGCAGCGTTAAGCGAGAAGGAAGGAGGCCCGCCCAACCGTGCGCATGTGTAGAAGCCATCTCTTTATTTTTATTATTATTTTTTGAGGCGGAGTCTCGCTCTGTTGCCCAGCTTGGAGTGCAGTGGCACGATCTCAGCTCACTGCAACCTCTGCCTTCCCGGTTCAAGCAATTCTCCGGACTCAGCTTCCTGAGTAGCTGGGACTACAGGCGTGTGCCACCACGCCCAGCTAATTTTTTGTATTTTTAGTAGAGATGGGGTTTCACTATGTTAGCCAGGATGGTCTCAATTTTCTGACCTCGTGATCTGCCTCGGCCTGCCAAAGTGCTGGGATTACAGGTGTAAGCCACTGCACCCAGCCTTTATTTTTTTAATTAATTATTATTATTATTTTTTGAGACAGAGTCTTGCTCTGTCACCCAGGCTGGAGTGTGGTGGCGTGATCTCAGCTCACTGCAACTTCTGCCTCCCAGGTTCAAGCAGTTTTCCTGCCTCAGCCTCCCAAGTAGCTGGGATTACAGGTGTGCATCACCGTGCCTGAGTTATTTTTGTAGATATTCTCTTGCTCTGATTTGCTAACCCACTGACCTGCCTGATGGCCAACATGTCTGGTGAGCTGCTGCTGGCTAGAGAGCTGGTGCTTCAAGTGTGCTGCTCTGTGTTATATGTTGAGCCCTACCAAGTATGGATTCTATATTCCGCTGACTGAATCCGCCTTTTTAAAAATAATTCTTTGGCATTTAAGAGTAGGAATATGCTATTGGAACCCTCCTTCAGTTGATGCTGGATCTATCTGTGTGTTTAGAGTGAAGCTGTGCCTGATGCTGGGTTGGCCCTGTGTGCAGGGCGGTCTGTATACACCCTGTACAAGAGGTGCTCCTGAAACCAGTCTCATTTAAAGAGGAGAGAGAAAGGGAGGAAAGGCAGCCATCAGGTGGCGCACCGAGTCCACACCCCGAAAGGCACAGGGCTCACCAGGACCTTAAGGACCTCTGCTGTTGCTGCTTTCTGCTTCAGGTGCCTTTATCACAACAAATATCCTGACCCTGGGGCATAGACAGGACAATATCCATGATTCCCCAGTGGCATAATGAAGGGGTTAGTTTAAACCTGACATAGGCTAGAGATTCTTAAACCCTATGAAGGAACCATTGCCATGGAGGAGACCCCTAATTCTGATGACACTGAACTGAGCTTCTCTGGAGGAAAAAAAATGGTAACTGTCCCATTAGAGAAAATACCCTTTTTCCTTGAAGTATATGCACTGACGAAAAAGAAACATGGAAGGAAGGGAGGGAGGTGTCCCTTGACCTCTTAAACTCTTAGCCTGGGGAATCTAGTGTGACCCCATGTCTCTCTCTCTCGTTTTTTTTTTTTTTTTTTTTTTTTTTTTTTTTTTTTTTTTTTTTAACAATGCTAGTAATAAGAGGGTTTAAACCTCTATGGCTTACTGATTTACTCTATTAAAGTAACTGTTTTATCATACATATTGTTTATGTTTGTGGTGGGGATACTAAATATTAGGATGGGCATTGATTTATCTTTTATTTATTATTTTTATGTATTTATTTATTTATTTATTTTGAAATGGAGTCTCGCTCTGTCGCCCAGACTGGAGTGCAGTGGCACGATCTCGGCTCACTGCAAGCTCTGCCCCCCAGGTTCAGGCCATTCTCCTGCCTCAGCCTCCTGAGTAGCTGGGATTACAGGTGCCTGCAACCATGCCTGGCTGATTTTTTTTTGTATTTTTAGTAGAGACAGGGTTTCACCGTGTTAGCCAGGATGGTCTCAATCTCCTGACCTTGTGATCCACCCACCTCGGCCTCCCAAAGTGCTGGGATTACAGGTGTGAGCCGCAGCACCCGGCCTATTTATTTATTTATTTTTGAGACGGAATTTCTCTCTTTGCCCAGGCTGGAGTGCAGTGGTGCCATCTCGGCTCGCTGTAACCTCTGCCTCCTGGGTTCAAGTGATTCTCCTGCCTCACCCTCCCAAGTAGCTGAGATTATAGGTGTACGCCGTCACGCCCAGCTAATTTTTTTGTATTATTAGTACAGACAAGGTTTCACCATATTGGCCAAGCTAGTCTCGAACTCCTGACCTCAGGTGATTCACCCGTAAGTGCTGGGATTATGGGTGTGAGCCAATGCACCTGGCCAATTTTTTTTTTTTTTTTTTTTTTTTTGAGACAGAGGCTCGCTCTATCAAGCTAGAGTGCAGTGGCACCATCTCAGCTCACTGCAGCCTCCACATCCAGGGTTCAAGTGATTCGCCTGCCTCAGCCTCCCAAATAGCTGGGATTACAGGCTCAGGCCACCATCCTTGGCTAATTTTTATAATTTAGTAGAGATGGGGTTTCACCATGTTGGCCAGGCTGGTCTGGAACTCCTGACCTCAAGTGATCTGCCCAGCTTGGGCTCCCAGAGTGCTGAGATTACAGGCGTGAGCCACTGCCCAGCTTGGGCACTGAGGTATGTCATATGCATAGGGCTCATATATGACGTAAACAGCTTTTTCACAGAAGGTGCGTAAGTTGATCGTACCAAAATCGTGAGTATGATACCTGAATTCATAAGAATAAAATTGTTAATAGAAGTATTTTAATAACAAAATTGTGTATGTATGTTTCTTTTTGTTGTTTTTTGTTTTTGTTTTTGTTTGGAGATGGAGGCTCGATCTGTGGCCCAGGCTGGAGTACAGTGGTGCAATCTCAGCCCACTGCAACCTCCAAGCCTCCTGGGTTCAAGCAATTCTCCTGCCTTAGCCTCTCGGGTAGCTGGGACTACAGGTGCATGCCACTACCCCCGGCCAATTTTTATATTTTTAGTAGCGATGAGGTTTCTCCATTTTGACCAGGCTGGTCTTGAACTTCTGGCCTCAAGTGATCTGCCCACCTCGGCCTCCCAAAGTGCTGGGATTATAGGCATGAGCCACCATGCCTGGCTAAAATTGTGTATGTTTCTAGTGTGAAGATAGGTAATGTTCCTAGGACAATAGTAGTAGTTAGGGCATTTATTATAATAGTGTATTTTGCTCTGAAAAATAGGGATAGTAGACATTGAAGGCCAAGACTAGTTCTGATTTGTTTTAAGTCAATTGGGGCTCATTTAGTTTCTGCTAGCATTGAAATGAATCCTACTATGGCCAGGGGTCATGATGGTAGAATTAATTATCCAAATTCTTGTGTGATAATAAGAGTTGATAAAGTGACCCACCTATCAAGAAAAGTGACAGGAGAATAATGGCTAAGTCAACTTCTGTGGGATTGTCTGGGCTACTGCTCGGAGTGTGCCAATAAGTGCATATTTTGAATTGGATGCTCATCCTGATCATAAAATAGGGTAGATGTGGGAGGCAGAGGTTGCAACGAGCCAAGGTCGTGCCACTGCACTCCAGCCTGGGCGACACAGTGAGACTCCATCTTTGGATTTCTAATTGGAACAAATTATGGACCTTTGTCTCAATTTTTTTCTTTTTTCTTTTGGTGATTCCAGAGTAGGGGAGAGGGGTGTTCTGTGTACCCTACTTATATTTATATCCTTCATCATCTAGAGAGCCTCAAATCAGTGTCATCATGGTTATGGGCCTCCCTCATGGCAGTTGTTGCTTTAGAGGGTTTCAGGACTGTGGGCTTAAGTCTGATTTAAATTAAGGGTATCTCTCTGAAGTCTCTATTCTACTCCTTTGCTCTGTTTTGTTTTGTTTTTTCTTTTTTGAGATGAAGTCTCACACTGTTGCCCGGGCTGGAGTGCAGTGGCGCGATCTTGGCTCACTGCAACCTCTGCCGCCCAGGTTCAAGTGATTCTCCTTGCCTCAGCCTCCCAAGTAGCTGAGATTACAGGTGCCCGCCACCACACCTGGCTAATTTTTTTGCAGTTTTAGTAGAGACAGAGTTTCACTATGTTGGCCAGGCTGGTCTTGAACTCCTGACCTAATAATCCACCCACCTTGGCCTCCCAAAGTGCTGGGATTACAGGTGTGAGCCACCGCACCCGGCCTCCATTGCTCTGTATGTCTGCCTTTATGTCATGTCAACACCACACTGTTTTGATTACTGAAACTTAGAGTAAGTTTTGAAACTAGAAAGAGTGAGGCTTCCAGCTTTGTTGTTCTCTTTCTTTTTCTGTTTTTTTTTTTTTTTTTTTTTTTTTGAGATGGAGTTTTGCTCTTGTTGCATAGGCTGGAGTGCAGTGGTGTGATCTCGGGTCACTGCAACCTCCGCCTCCCAGGTTCAATCTATCCTGCCTCAGCCTCCTGAGTAGCTGGGATTATAGACATGTGCCACCACACCCAGCTAATTTTGTGTGTGTGCAATGGCTCAATCTCGGCTCACTGCAACCTCCGCCTCCCAGGTTCAAGCGATTCTTCTGCCTCAGCCTCCCGAGTAGCTGGGATTACAAGCATAGGCCACCATGCCCAGCTAATTTTTTTGTATTTTTAGTAGAGACGGGGTTTCTCCTTGTTGGTAAGGCTAGTCTCGAACTCCTGACCTCAGGTGATCTGCCCGCCTCAGCCTCCCAAAGTGCTGGGATTACAGGCGTGAGCCACCACACCTGGCCGAAACTTAGAGTTAAGTTTTGAAGCTAGAAGAGTGAGGCTTCCAGCTTTGTTGTTCTTTTTCTTTCTTTCTTTCTTTCTTTTTTTTTTTTTTTTTGGAGATGGAGTTTTGCTCTTGTTGCACAGGCTGGAGTACAGTGGTGTGATCTCGGGTCACTGTACCTTCCACTTCCCAGGTTCAGTAGATTATCCTGCCTCAGCCTCCTGAGTAGCTGGGATTACAGGCATGTGCCACCACACCCAGCTAATTTTTTGGGTTTTTAGTAGAGACGGGGTTTCATCATGTTGGCCAGGCTGGTCTTTTTTGAGACGGAGTTTTGCTCTTGTTGCACAGGCTGGAGTACAGTGGGGTGATCTCATGTCACTGCAACCTCCGCTTCCCAGGTTCAGTCGATTTTCCTGCCTCATCCTCCTGAGTAGCTGGGATTACAGGCATGCACCACCACACCCAGCTAATTTTTTGTGTTTTTAGTAGAGACGGGGTTTCATCATGTTGGCCAGGCTGGTCTCAAACTCCTGACCTCAGGTGATCCAACCACCTCGGCCTCCCAAAGGCCAGGGATTACAGGTGTGAGCCAGCATGCCCAGCCTGTTGTTCTTTTTCAAGATTGTTTTGGCTATTTGGGGTCCTTTGAGATTCCCTGTTAATTTTAGGATGAGTGTTTCTGTTTCTAGAAAAAATGTCATGGCATTTTGATAATGATTACTTTGAATTTGTAGAGCATTTGCAGGTAATATATTGACACCTAACAAAATTAAGTATTTTAAACTATGAACACAGAATGTCTTTCCATTTATTTATAGCTTTAATTTCTTTCAGTGATGTTTTATAGCTTTCAGTATACAAGTCTTTTGCTTTTTTGGTTAATTTTTTGGCATGACGTCTTACTGTGTTGTCCAGGTTGGTCTCAAACTGCTGGGCTCAAGCTGTTCTCCCATCTCAGGATCTTCAGTAGCTGGGACTACAATGTCTGTGTCACCATAGCTAGCTGTTTTTTTGTTTTTGTTTTTTTGAGACAGGGTCGCATTCTGTCACCAGGTGGTAGTGCAGTGTTGCAGTCATGGCTCACTGCAGTCTTGATCTCCTGGGCTTAAGTGGTCCTCCCATCTCAGCCTCCCAGAGCTGGAAGTACAGGCGCAGGCCAGCACGTCCAGCCAATTTTTTGATTTTTTTGTAGTATGAAGTCTCACTTTGTTGCTTAGGCTTGTTTTGAACTTCTGGGCTCAAGCGATCCTCCTGCCTTGGCCTTCCAAAGTGCTGAGATTGCAGGTGTGAGTCACTGCTTGGCCTGTTTTATTCTTTTTGATGTTATTACTAATGTAATTGTTTTCTTAATTTCCTTTTCAGATTATTCACTGTTACTGTATTGAAATGTAATTTTAGGCCAGGCGCAGTAGCTCACGCCTGTAATCCCAGCACTTTCGGAGGCTGAGGCAGGTGGATCATGAGGTCAGGGGTTTGAGACCAGCCTGACCAACATGGTGAAACCCTGTCTCTACTAAAAAATACAAAAATTATCCAGGCCTGGTGGTGGGCACCTGTAATCCCAGCTACTCAGGAGGCTGAGGCAGGAGAATCGCTTGAACCTGGGAGGTGGAAGTTGCAGTGAACCAAGATCACACCATTGCATTCCAGCCTGGGTGGCAGAGCGAGACTCTGTCTCAAAAAAAAAAAAAAAAAAAAAAAAAAAAAAAAAATGTAATTTTAAATGTTAATTTTGTACCCTTCAACTTTGCTGAATTCCTTTATGTGTTCAGTTTTTGTGTACATATATGTGTGTGTAATCTTTAAGATTTTCTACACATAGGATTACGTCATCTGCCAACATAATTTTATGTCTTCCTTGCCCATCTAGATGCCTTTTTTTTTTTTTTTTCTTCCTGAAATGGCATCTCACTCAGCCACCCAGGCTGGAGTGCAGTGGCGCAATCTTGGCTCACTGCAACCACCATCTCCCGGGCTCAAGCAATTCTCCTGTCTCAGCCTCCTGAGTACCTGGGATTACAGGCACCTACCATCATGCTCGGGTAGTTTTTGTATTTTAGTAGAAACGGGATTTCACCATGTTGGACAGGCTGGTCTTGAGCTCCTGGCCTGAGGTGATCCACCCGCCTCGGCCTCCTAAAGTGCTAGGGTTACAGGCATGAGCCACTGTGCCCAGCTGGATGCCTTTTCTTTTTCTTACCTAATTCCTCTGACTAGCTCTTCCAGTACTACGTTGAATGGAAGTGTTGAAAGCAGTTATCCTATCTTGTTTCTAATCTTAGGGGAAAAGATCACCATTTTTGTATTTCACCAATAAGTATAATAGTCTTGGCCGGGCGCGGTGGCTCAAGCCTGTAATTCCAGCACTTTGGGAGGCCGAGGCGGGCGGATCACGAGGTCAGGAGATCGAAACCATCCTGGCTAACACAGTGAAACCCCATCTCTACTAAAAAAAAAAAACAAAAAACAAAAAACTAGCCGGGCGAGGTGGCAGGCGCCTGTAGTCCCAGCTACTCGGGAGGCTGAGGCAGGAGAATGGCCTAAGCCCGGGAGGCGGAGCTTGCAGTGAGCTGAGATCTGGCCACTGTGCTCCATCCTGGGCGACAGAGCGAGACTCCGTCTCCAGAAAAAAAAAAAAGTATAATAGTCTTATAGATTCTTCATATATGGCCTTATTATATTGACCTAGTTTCCTCCCATTCCTAGTTTGTTGTTTATCATGAATGAGTCTTGAATTTTGTCAAATGCCTTTTCTGTATCAATTGAGATTACTGTGATTTTTCCCATCATTTGGCTAATGTGTTATATTATATTGACAGATTTTCATAGGATGAACTGTTTGCATTCTGGAGATAAATCTCACTTGATCATGGTTTAGAAGTTTTTTAAAAATACAGAGGGAGTCTTGCTCTATTGCCCAGGCTGGAGTGCAGTGGCATGATCATAACTCAATGTAGCCTCCAAACTCCTGGGCTCAAGCAATCCTCCCACCTCAGCTTCTCAAGTAGCTGGGACTACAGGTGCATGCCACCATACCTGGCAAATTTTTGTGTATTTTGTAGACACTTTTGTATATTTTGTAGACATAGGGTCTTGCTATGTTGCTTTTCATATGCCTGTTTGCCATTTGTATGTCTTATTTTGAGAAATGTCTATTCAAATATTTTGCCCATTTTTTGACCAGATTATTAGGTTTTCTTCCTATAGAGTTGTTTGAACTCCGTATATATTCTGATTAACCCCTTGTCAGAGAGGTAGTTTGCAAATAAATATTTTCTCCCATTCTGTGCATTGTACATTCACTTTATTGATTGTATCTTTTGCTGTGCAGAAGCTTTTGTAACCTGAAGTGATACCATTTGTCCATTTTTGCTTTGGTTGCCTGTGCTTGTGATGTATGCCCAATAAATCTTTGCCTAGACCAATGTCCTGGAGATTTTGCCCAGTGTTTTCTTGTAGTAGTTTTTGTTTTTTTTTTTTGAGACGGAGTCTTGCTCTGTCGCCCGGGCTGGAGTGCAGTGGCCGGATCTCAGCTCACTGCAAGCTCCACCTCCCGGGTTTACACCATTCTCCTGCCTCAGCCTCCCGAGTAGCTGGGACTACAGGCGCCAGCCACCTCGCCCGGCTAGCTTTTTTTTTTTGTATTTTTTAGTAGAGACGGGGTTTCACCGTGTTAGCCAGGATGGTCTCAAACTCCTGACCTCGTGATCCGCCCGTCTCGGCCTCCCAAAGTGCTGGGATTACAGGCTTGAGCCACCGCGCCCGGCCTCTTGTAGTAGTTTTATAGGTAGAAGTCTTATATCTAAGTCTTTAATCCATTTCGATTTTTGTATATGGTGAGAGATCGGGATCTAGCTTCATTCTTCTCTATATGGATATCCAGTTTTCTTAGCACCATTTGCTGAAAAGACTGCCTTTCCCCAGTGTATGTTCTTGGCACCTTTGTCAAAAATGAGTTCACTGTGGGTGTATGGATTTATTTTTGTGTTCTCTTCTGTTCCATTGGTCTATGTGTCTCCTTTCATGCCAGTACCATGCTGTTGTGGTTACTATGGCTCTGTAGTGTAATTTGAAGTCAGGTAATGTGATTCTTCCAGTTTTGTTCTTTTGGTTTAGGATAGTTTTGGCTATTCTCTGTCTTTTAAGGTGCCATATACATTTTAGGATTTTTTTTTTTTCTATTTCTGTGAAGAATATCCTTGGTATTTTGAAAGGGATTGCATTGAATCCGTAGATTGCTTTAGGTAGTAATATGGACATTTTAACACTATTGATTCTTGTAATCCATGAACATGGAATATCTTTCCATTTTTTTGGTGTCCTCTTGAATTTCTTTCCTCAGTGTTTTATAGTTTTCATTATAGAGATCTTTCACTTATTTGGTTAAGTTGGTTTCTCGGTAAAATTTAATTTTACATGTGGCTGTTGTAAATGGGATTAATTTTTTATTTCTTTTTCACATTGTTCACTGTTGACATAGAAATGCTACTAGTTTTGTATGTTATTTTATATCTTGCAACTTTACTGAATTTGTTCATTCGTTCTAATTGTTTTCTTGTGAAGTCTTTAGTTTTTTTCCAAATATAATATCATGTAATCAGCAAACAGAGGTAATTTGACGTCTTCCTTTCCAATTTGGATGCCCTTTGTATTTTCCTCTTGTCTGATTGCTTTAGCTGGGACTTCTGATACCATGTTCAATGACAGTGTGACAGTGGGCATCCTTTTTGTGTTCCAGATCTTAGAGAAAACGCTTTCAGTTTTCCCCCATTCAGTATGATACTAGCTGTGGGTCTGTCATATATGGTTTTGATTATGTTGAAGCATGTTCCTTCTATATCCACTATTTTGAGGGTTTTTATTATAAAGGGATGTTGAATTTTATCAAATGCTTTTTCAGGATCAGTTGAAATGATCATATGGTTCTGTTTTTTTTTTTTTTTTTTTTTTGAGACCGAGTCTCGCTGTCGCCCAGGCTGGAGTGCACTGGCCGGATCTCAGCTCACGGCAAGCTCCGCCTCCCGGGTTTACGCCATTCTCCTGCCTCAGCCTCCCGAGTAGCTGGGACTACAGGTGCCAGCCACCTCGCCCGGCTAGCTTTTTGTATTTTTTAGTAGAGACAGGGTTTCACACTGTTAGCCAGGATGGTCTCGAACTCCTTACCTTGTGATCCGCCTGTCTCGGCCTCCCAAAGTGCTGGGATTACAGGCTTGAGCCACCGCGCCCGGCCGATCATACGGTTTTTATCCATCATTGTGGTCATGAAGTGTATCGCATTGGTTCATCTGCATAGGTTGATCCTTGCATCCCAGAGATAAATCCCACTTAGTCATGATGAATGCTCTTTCTGATGTGTTGTGGAATTTGGTTAGTATTTTGTTGAGGATTTTTACATCAATATTCATCAGTGATATTGGCCTATAGTTTTGGTTTTTTTGATGTGCCTTTGGTTTTGGCATCAAGGTAATAGTGACCTTGTGGATTGAGTTTGGAAGTATTCCCTACTTCTCTGTTTTTTGGAATAGTTTGAGTAAGATTGGTATTAGTTCTTTAAATGTTTGGTAGAATTTAGCAGTGAAGTCATTGGGTTCTGAGTTTTTATTTACTGGGAGACTTTTTATTATGGCTTCAGTCTTGTTACTTGTTATTGGTCTGTTCAGGTTTTGGATTTCTTCCTGATTCAATCTCAGTAGGTTGTATGTATCTAGGAATTTTTTACATTTTTTTCTAGATTTTCCAATTTATTGGCATATAGTTACTCATAGTAGCCACTAATGCTTTGAATTTTTGCAATATCATTTGTCTTTCATTTCTGATTTATCTAGACTCTCTTTTTTATCTTATTTTATCTGGCTAAACGTTTGTCAATTTTGTTTAACTTAAAAAATTGATGTTTTGGCCTGGCGCAGTAACTTACGCCTATAATCACAGCACTTTAGGAGGCCGAGGTGGGTGGATCATTGAGGTCAGGAGTTCAAGACTAGCCTGGCTAACATGGTGAAACACCCCGTCTCTACTAAAAATACAAAAATTAGCCACATGTGGTAGTGCGTTCCTGTAATCCCAGCTACTAGGGAGACTGAGACAGGAGAATTGCTTGAACTGGGACCCGGGAGGCGGAGATTGCAGTGAGCGGAGATTGCACCACTGCATTCCAGCATGGGCGACAGAGTGAGAGTCCGTGTGAAAAAAAAAAAAATTTTGGTCTTTTGTATTTTCATTTATTTCTGCTCTAATCTATTATTTCTTTTCTTCTACCCATTTTGGGTTTGGTTTACTTTTATTTTCTAGATCTTTAAGATGCATTGTTAGATTGTTTCAAGTTCTTCCTCTTTTTTGACATAGGCATGTAGTAGCTATAAACTTCCCTCTTAGTACTGCTTTTGCTGTATCCCGTAGGTTTTCCTATGTTGAGTTGCCATTATCATTTGTTTCAAGAAGTTGTTCCATTTTCTTAATTTATTCGTTGACCTACTGGTCATTCAGGAGCATATTGTTTAATTTCCATATATTTGTATAGTTTCCAAAATTCCTCATTATTTATTTCTAGTTTTATTCTATTGTGGTCAGAGAAGATGCTTGATATTATTATTTTATTTTATTTTTTTTTGAGACGGAGTCTCGCTCTGCCGCCCAGGCTAGAGTGCAGTGGCGCGGTCTCGGCTCACTGCAAGCTCCGCCTCCCGGGTTCACGCCATTCTCCTGCCTCAGCCTCCCGAGTAGCTGGGACTACAGGCGCCTGCCACTACGCCCGGCTTTTTTGTTTGTTTGTTTGTTTGGTTTTTGAGACGGAGTCTCGCTCTGTCGCCCGGGCTGGAGTGCAGTGGCCGGACCTCAGCTCACTACAAGCTCCGCCTCCCAGGTTCACGCCATTCTCCTGCCTCAGCCTCCCGAATTTTTTTGTATTTTTAGTACAGACGGGGTTTCACCGTGTTAGCCAGGATGGTCTCGATCTCCTGACCTCGTGATCCGCCCATCTCGGCCTCCCAAAGTGCTGGGATTACAGGCGTGAGCCACTGCGCCCGGCCTATTTCAGTTTTTTTTAAAAAATTTAATATTTATTTATTTTTAGACAGAGTCTCACTCTCTCACCAGGCTAGAGTGTAGTGGTGCAATCTCGACTCACTGCAAACTCTGCCTCCTGGGTTCAAGTGATTCTCCTGCCTCAACCTCCCGAGTAGCTGGGACTACAGGCTCATGCCACCATGCCCAACTAATTTTTGTATTTTTAGTAGACACGGGGTTGCACCATGTTGGCCAGGATGGTCTCAATCTCTTGACCTCGTGATCTGCCCACCTCGGCCTCCCAAAGTGCTGGAATTACAGGTGTGAGCCACTGTGCCTGGCCTTTTTGAATGTTTTAAAACTCATTTTGTGACCCACTTATGGCCTATCCTTGAGAATGATCCATGTGCTGAGGGAAAGAATGTATATTCTGCAGGTTTTGGATGAAATGTTCTGTAAGTATCTGTTAGATCCATTTGATCTATAGTGCAGATTAAATCTGGTATTTCTTCATTGATTTTCTGTCTGGAAGATCTAAGTCTGAAAGCGGGGTGTTGAAGTATCCAGCTGTTATCGTATCAGGGCCTCTCTCTCTCTTTAGCTTTAATAATATTTCCTTTTTATATCTGGGTGCTCCAGTGTTGGGTGCATATATATTTATAACTGTTATATCCTCTTGCTGAACTGACCCCTTTATTATTATATAGTGACCTTCTTTGTTTCTTCTTACAGTTTTTGACTTGAAATCTATTTTTTTTCTGATATAAGTATAGCAACTACTGCTCTTCTTAGGTTTCCATTAGCATGGAATATCTTTTTTCATCCCTTTATTTTCAGTCTATGTGTGTCTTTATAGGTGAAGTGTATTTCTTATGGGCAGCATATCAATAGGTTTCGTTTTTTCATCCATTCAGCCAGTTTGTGTCTTTGAATTGGAGAGTTTAGTCCATTTATATTATTATTGATAAATAAGGACTTACTCCTGCCATTTTGTTGTTTTCTGGTTGTTTAGTGGTCTTCTCTTACTCTTTTCCTTTCTTCTTCTAGTGAAGATGATTTTTTCTGGTGATAAGATTCAGTGTCTTTTTATTTTTTGTGTATCCATTATTTCTTCGGTGTAAGGTTACCATGAAGCTTGTAAATACTATCTTTTAACCCATTGTTTTGAACTGATAACACCATTTGCATAAACAAGCAAAAAGAAAATAAAAACTCTACAACTTGGTTCACCGCCCTCCCCCGCCCTTTTTTTTCCTTAACGGAGTCTCTTACTGTCGCCCAAGCTGGAGTGCAGTGGCACAATCTCGGCTCACTGCAAGCTCCACTTCCCTAGTTCACACCATTCTCCTGCCTCAGCCTCCTGAGTAGCTGGGGCCACAGGTGCCCACCACCATGCCTGGCTAATTTTTTGTATTTTTAGTAGAGACAGGGTTTCACCGTGTTAGCCAGGGTGGTCTCGATCTCCTGACCTCATGATCTGCCTGCCTTGGCCTCCCAAAGTGCTGGGGTTATAGGCATGAGCCACCACGCCTGGCCTGTTCACCCCCTTTTAAACTTTTAGTTGTTTCTATTTGTATCTTATTGTACTATGCCTTGAAAAATTATGTTTATTATTTTTGAGTGGTTCACTGTTTAAGTCTTTCTACTTAGGATAGTAGTTTACAGGCTGGATGCGGTGGCTCATGCCTGTAATCCTGGCACTTTGGGAGGCCGACGTGAGTGGATCACGAGATCAGGAGATCGATACTATCCTGGCCAACATGGTGAAACCCCATTTCTACTAAATATACAAAAATTTTCTGGGCGTGGTGGTGCATGCCTGTAATCCCAGCTACTTGGGAGGCTGAGGCAGGAGAATCATTTAAACCAGGGAGTCGGAGGTTGCAGTGAGCCAAGATTGCACCATTGCACTCCATCCTTTCAACAGAGTGAGACGCCGTCTAAAAAAAAAAAAAAGAGTAGTTTACATAGCACAGTTACAATGTTACAATATTCTGTGTTTTCCTGTTTACTATTACTAGTGAATTTTGAATCTTCAGGTGATTATTTATTGCTCATTAATGTCCTTTTCTTTCTGATTGAAGTGCTCCCTTTAGCATTTCTTGTAGGACTGGTCTGGTATTGATGAAATCCCTCACTTTTGTTTATCTGGGAAAGTCTTTATTTCTCCTTCAGGCTTGAAGGATATTTTCACCAGATATACTATTGTAGGGTAAAAGTTACTTCCTTCAGCACTTTAAATATGTATTGCCACTCTCTCCTGGCCTGTAAAGTTTCCACTGAAAAGTCTGCTGCCAGATGTATTGGAGCTCCATTGTATGTTATTTCTTTTCTCTTTCTGCTTTTTTAAGATCCTTTCTTTATCCTTGAACTGTGGGAGTTTGATTATGGAATGCCTTGAGGTAGTCTTCTTTGGGTTAAATCTGCTCGGTGGTCTATAACCTTCTTGTACTTGGATACTGATATATATCTCTAGTTTGGGAAGTTCTCTGTTATCACTTGGAATAAACTTTCTACAACCTTTTTTCTACTTCTTTAATTAACTCTTAGATTTGCCCTTTTGAGGTTATCTTCTAGATCCTGTAGGTGTGCTTGTTTCTTACTCTTTTTTCTTTTGTCTCCTGACTGTATATTTCCAAATAACCTGTCTTCAAGCTAATTCTTTCTTGTTTGATCAATTCTACTATTAAAGGAGTCTGATGCAATCTTTAGTAAACCAGTTGCATTTTTCAGCTTAAGAATTTCTGCTCAATTTTTAATTATTTCAATCTCTATGTTAAATTTATCTGATAGAATTCTGAATTCCTTTTCTGTGTTATCTTGAATTTAAGTTTCCTCAGCACAGCTATTTTGAATTCTGTCTGAAAAGTCACATATCTGTTTCTCCAGGATTGGTCCATGGTGCCTTATTTAGGTTATGTTTTCCTGGATGGTGTTAATGTTAGGAGATGTTCTTTGGTGTCTGGGCATTGAAAGGTTAGGTATTTATTGTAGTCTTCACTGTCTGGGCTTATTTGTAGCTGTCCTTCTTAGGGAAGACTTTCCAGATATCTAAGTTATATCTGCTTTAGGGGGCACCCCAAACCCAGTATGCTGTGGTTCTTGCAGACTCATAGAGGTGCTGCCTTGATGATCTTAGACAAAATCTGGGAGAATTCTCTGGATTACCAGGCAGACTCTTGTTCTCTTTCCTTATGTTCTCCCAAACATAGTTTCTCTCTCTCTCTGTTCTGAGCCACCCAAGGTTGAGGGCGGAATGACACCAGCATCCCTGTGGCCACCACCACTATGACTGCACTGGGTCAGACCTGAAGCCAGTGCTGTGTCTCGCCCAAGGCCTGCTGTAACCACTCCCTGGCTACTGCCTGTGTTCACTCAAGGCCCCTGGGGTCTACAATCAGCAGATGGCAAAACCAGCCAGGCCTGTGTCCTTCCTTTCAGGGTGACGAGGTCCCCCAAGGCCCAGGTGAGTTCAGAAGTGCTGTCCAGTAGTCAGGGATTAGAGTAAAAACACCTTAGAAGTCTACTTTGTGTCCTGTTGTATTGCAGCTTGGCTGAGCTGGCACTCAAACTATACAAGTTCTTCCCTGGAAAGGCAGAGGAGCCTCATCCCATAGCCACTGCCCCAAGCCACAAAGAGTTCTGTCAGAGTACTGCTACTGCTGATGTTCCTGGAGGGCCAAAGGTCTCTTAAGTTAGCTTGTCAGGATAGTGGGCTCCCCTCTAGCCCAGGATAGGTCCAGAAATGCTATCGAAGAGTCAGGTTCTAGAATCAGGGGCCCCAAGAGCCTGCTTGGTGCTCTGTCCCTCTGTGGCCATGCTGGTACCTAAGGTGCAAGACAGGGTCCCCTTACTTTTCCCTCTGCTTTTCTCAAGCGGAAGGAGTTTTCCTCTGTAGCCACCACAACTGGTTATGTGCTGAGTCTCACCTGAAGCCAGCAAGTCTCAGGCTCACCAAAGGCCCTTGATGTAGTACCTGGATATCGCTGCTGGTTATTCAGGGTCCAAGGGCTCTTCAATTAACAGGTGATGAATGCTGGCAGGACTGGACCCTTCCCTTCAAGGCAGCAGGTTCCCTTCTGGCCCCAGGTGTGTCTAGAAATGTCTGGGAGGTAGGCCCTGGAACAGGGGCCTCCTGATTCTGACCAGTGCCCTGTCCTACTGTGGCTGGACTGGTATCTGAGATGTAAGACACAGTCCCCCCGATACTGTCTCCTCCCTTAGGTGGAAGGGGTCTCTTTGGGGGCTGAGAGCTGTGCAGCCTGGGATTAAGGGAGGGATGATGCCATATGTCACCGCCCCTCCCTGCCCCTGTCAGTTCACTGTCTCTGGGCCTAATTCAGCACTGGGACTCACCTAAGAGTTGCAGTCCTTATGGGCTAGACTGCCTTTCAACTTGACTTGGAGAGAGAGAGTGCTGCAGCCCTCAGTGATGAGGTTTGCAGGCACTTAAGTTCAGACCACTGGGATCAGCAATTCCTCCCTGGCTAAGGCTGGTTTAAATGTCCCCTCCACGGGCAGGTATCAGCTGAATTTGGTCTGGTTTTCCTTTCTGCTGTAACAGGACAGCACTGAGTTCAAGGCCTCAAAATTGCTGTGTTCTCCCTCCCACAGCACCTAGAGATGCTGTCTGCATGATGCCGCTGCTGCTGGGGGTGGGAGAGGGGTCTGTTGGTGATTCAGGACTGTTTTTTAAATCGCTTCAGTGCCTTTTTCAGCGATATGAAGTTAAAACCAGGTACTGTAAGTGCTTACCTGATTTGTGGTTCTTATAAAGGTGTTTTTTTCTGTGTGATAGTTGTTAATTTGGTGTCCTTGCAGGAGGATGATCAGGGGAGCTTTCTATTCCGCCATCTAGCTCTGCTCCCTCTCTATAGTTGAAAATATTTGAGGTATGTTAGGGAAGGTCTCATCTTGTTTTTCAGAAAGCGAAACTCTTTTTTTCATTATTCCTATAACATTTACACACCTCAGAATGGCTAAACTCCAAAATAAAACACCAAATGCTTCCAAAGATACAAACAAAGGAAAATTCATTTTTGTGGTAATTCAAATGGCAGAGGTTGCAGTGAGCTGAGATCACGTCACTGCACTCCAGCCTGGGTGACAGAGCAAGATGCTGTCTCAAAAAAAAAAAAAAAATCACAAAGTGATCTCATTTCACACAAACTAGATAGGTAAAAATACATTATTCCACATGACTAGCAACATTGGAATTATCTAAATACACACGCAAGAATGGTGGGAGGGTCAATTCATATACTCCATTGGGACTTGGTGGCAATCTTAAAAGTTGCTCAGGATCTACAACCCAGCACGTTTTTTTCTAATGTATAGAGAATTTACTGTGCACAGGCACATGGGGACTTGAAATATGATTAGAGCAGCATTTTCCATAAGAACAAAACACAAAATTGAAGCATCATGAGTCCTATAGATACTGGATGAGCAAATTAAGCCTCAGACACCAGCATGTGTGAAACAACTAGGGCAAAAACTAAGGAGACACCTATCCATTATTTCCTTCCATAGAAAGTGCAAAAGAGGCAAACTTAAGCAAAACACTGCTTGGTGATAAAAATAATGGTATAGCCGTAAAGAATATCCACAAAATTAAGGGCAGTGGTCACCTCTGGGGACAAGAGGGAAACAAAGTCAAGGTGAAGCAGCACTGGGAGATAAGACATGCCCAGGGTCTGTTCATTCTGAGTGCCCAGTATATAGAATTTTACAGTTATGATTAAACATGAAACATCCTATGCATTCTATAGTAAGTATGCTGTATTTCACTACAAAAATATAATTCAGCTGGGTGTGGTGGCTCATGCCTGTAATCCCAGTACTTTGGGAGGCCAAAGCAGGAGGATCATTTGAGGCCAGGAGTTCAAGACCAGTCTGGGCAACATAGTGAGACCCCCATCTCTACCAAAAAAATAAAGTCATTCTTTAAGCATGAAAAACAACTTTCAAATATTTATTTTGCTATGTTTTCTAACTACCTTCCCAGTTCTCATTGTTCACTGCCTTAGTTCAGGGCACATTTGTAAGTCTTTCAGACTGTACCTATAGCTGTTCACCTTGATTTCAGCAAGAAATGACTAGTAAAAGAGTGGGAACATACTCATGTTTAATAGAGAACTAGCTACATAAACTTCCATCTTTTTTTTTTTTTTTTTTTTTTTTTTTTTTTTGAGATGGAGTTTCGCTCTGTCACCCAGGCTGGAGTGCAGTGGCCGGATCTCAGCTCACTGCAAGCTCCGCCTCCTGGGTTTACGCCATTCTCCTGCCTCAGCCTCCCGAGTAGCTGGGACTACAGGCGCCCGCCACCTCGCCCGGCTAGTTTTTTGTATTTTTTAGTAGAGACGGGGTTTCACCGTGTTAGCCAGGATGGTCTCGATCTCCTGACCTCGTGATCCGCCCGTCTCAGCCTCCAAAAGTGCTGGGACTACAGGCTTGAGCCACCGCGCCTGGCCCAACTTCCATCTTTTAAAAAAATGTATTTATTTAAAAAATTTTTGTGGGGAGACAGGGTCTTACTCTGTTGCCCACGCTGGAAGTATAGTGACACACAGTTCACTGCAGGCTTGAAATCCTGGGTTCAAGTGATCCTTCCACCTCAGCCTCCCAGGTCGCTGGGACTGCAGGCATGTGAGCCACCACAACTGGCTCAACTTCTACCATCTTGTGAACCTTTATAAAAATTAGGGAAGGCACCAGTGGATATGAAAAAAGCTGCAGGATTTATTTTCAAATGAACAAAAAAGCAAAGTGCGTAAACCACGTTGCCTTTTATAGTGAGGAAAGAAAAATATGTAGTTTAAATTACTTTTTATGTAAATGCTGAACAGACAAAGTAATAAAATTGTTACCTTTGGGAACCTGAGGCCACTAGGCAGGAATGCTAGAGGACATGCTAAGAGTGAGCCTTCAGGTAGACTGCTTCTAAATCTCAGGCTGGGTTTTGGGTGGGTGGGTGTGTGTGTGTTTACACACAGGAGTTTTTTTTTTTGTTTTTTTTTTTCTGTAGAGACAAAGTCTTGCCATGTTTCCCAGGTTGGTCTTGAAGTGGCCTCAAGTGATCCTTTGGCCTGAGCCTCCCAAACAGATATGAGTCACTGTGCCCAGCCTCAGGCTGAATTTTTGAATCTTAACATTGACTATAAACAATGATTAAGAAAATTTGCATTAACTATATTTTAATAGTTCATAAATCAGATGACTAATTTTTAACAGGAAACCAGTTCTCTGTGTTATAGTCCTCTAAAGAAGTTTTATGAAATGAGCAGTATGTTTTTGCAAATCATAAGAAATCGTTAGGCACATAAAGATGGGAGCAATGGACACTGGGGACCGCTGAAGGGGGAGGGATGGTGGAGAGTGAGGGCTGAGGACTGCCTGTTGGGTGCTGTGCTCACTGCCAGGATGACAGGCTCATCCATAGCCCAAACCTCAGTGTCACAGTGTTCCCATATGACAATTCTTTAACTTTTTAATGTAGGTAAAAAATCCACAATCTCATGCCTTCTTATAATCTTTTTACTAAAAGTATATCTTTCCACAAAATTAACTTTTAGCAAACTTTTGTTGAACACCTTGGTAAGTTTGGGATTTTAATTATGTACTAGGTGTAGAGCCTAGGACCTACACAGAAGTGCAGATAAGGTCTGTGTTAGTCCAGCATTAATTCTGTGTGTCCTAAGTTTTACCTAGCTGTAAAGCAGGCAAGTTGTACAGGTAAGAGTTATAGGGGCATTTTATAAAGCAGTCAGGAGGCCTAATCACTTTTAAATTGTATATTTCTTGCATAAATTCCGTTTATAAAATTTTTCTTGCCTTTCACAATCTGACATGCCTGAACCTTCTGACTTGTTGGAAACATCCCTCTCTTTAAACAACCAGTTAATTTACTTTAGGACAAAAATTTACCATACAACATTTTAAAATATAAATTCCTTTAATATCAAAGATAACAGTCCTTTCCCAAAACAAGCTTCCTTCACACCTGTGGACTAGACTGCCTAAGGCCATAAGAGTAGAAGTTAGGATATTAAACGGCTTAGGATGTAGGATTTTCATTAAATGAAAATCTTAGGATGTAGCTATTTTCATTAAACCAATATTAATGTTTCATTTATTAAAAAATTAAAGATTATTTTGTTTGGGTTGAGTCATAGTTTTGTTTTGATACTTTATAGTATTTGGCAGAGATAAAAATGAAATTGCTTGATTAATAAATGCAAACGAAAATGTATGCTGGCAACTCTTAAGACACTTCTAACTTTACTGTACCAGTAAGTTTTAAAGATTAAAGTCGGCCGGGCGCGGTGGCTCAAGCCTGTAATCCCAGCACTTTGGGAGGCCGAGGCGGGCGGATCACGAGGTCAGGAGATCGAGACCATCCTGGCTAACCTGGTGAAACCCCGTCTCTACTAAAAAATACAAAAAACTAGCTGGGCGACATGGCGGGCGCCTGTAGTCCCAGCTACTCGGGAGGCTGAGGCAGGAGAATGGCGTAAACCCGGGAGACGGAGCTTGCAGTGAGCTGAGATCCGGCCACTGCACTCCAGCCTGGGCGACAGAGCGAGACTCCATCTCAAAAAAAAAAAAAAAAAAAAAAAGATTAAAGTCACGTGAACTGAAAGATCCCATAGCTTTTACTTTTCCCTTAAAAATATTTGATTTAGGCACTTATTTTTTTGCCAATTAGAGTTATTTTAATAGACATTGCACACATACAGCCACAAAGACAACCTAGAAGATTTAGTAGTTACAAGATTTTTTTTCTGCTAATTTCCCAGTTGACTTATTGGCCTTTGGGTGGGGTCCTTTAAGAAAAGAGCTAGGAAACCAGTATCCAGGGCCTAATAAACAAGTAGAGCTGGAAGACAAAGACTTTGAGAGGTACTTACCTTTAATTACAGGGGTTCCATAAGGAAAACAGATTTTCCCCAAAATGGGATTGTGGCGCCTTTTCTGTTCTCCCAAGGAGTCCCAGGCCACTAGAAGCCATTTTAGGGTCTTTTATACATGCACCAAGGGTGGCAAGACAGAGTGGAGAAAAGTAATTCAGTTAACTGGGAAAAAATCTTTTCCAGGAAAGCAAGATTTATGAAGAGAAGCCTTTTGAATGTACTTATAGCTTGGAGGAGGGAGAGACCTAGAGAGGGTTTTCATTAGGAAGAAAGATTTGTTTGTTTGTTTGTTTTGAGATGGAGTCTCCCTCTGTTGCCCAGGCTGGAGTGCAGTAGCACAATCTCGGCTCACTGCAAACTCCACCTCCCGGATTCACACCATTCTCCTGCCTCAGCCTCCTGAGTAGCTGGGTCTACAGGTGCCTGCCACCACGCCCGGCTAATTTTTTGTATTTTTAGTAGAGATGGGGTTTCACCGTGTTAGCCAGGATGGTCTCAATCTCCTGACCTCATGATCCGCCCACCCTGGTCTCCCAAAGTGCTGGGATTACAGATGGGAGCCACCGTGCCCAGCCAGGAAGAAAGATGTTATGAGAGGTGCAAGCTTGACACAGGGAGAGATGGGATTTAAGGTAGAAGCAGAAGAAAGTGTGAATACAGAGAACCTCTTGCCATTTGCTGTTCCTGGTTATCAAGTTGTTAAGGTTCCTGAGAACTTCGAAGTTAAAGGTGCCATTTTGGGCCATCAGCTGTCATTATCTAATGTGTATTGGGGCCAGGCCATATTACAATAAAAGACTAAGCCAAGTTTGGTAAGGTCAGGAAGGAGACAGCACAGGGGAGAAGGTGTGGGAACATGGGATTGTTTGGCACCCATGTGGACTGGCAAGAAGCCGCCGAAGGTGTCTGTTTTTGTTCTAGGCATCCCCAGACAAAAGACAGAGACCCAGAGTCCTCTTTCTAAAGAGGATGGCCAAGCTGAGAAGAAACTGGGCATCCCCAAGATTTCCTCTGGCTTAGTCCCACTGGTCCTCTGAGGACCAAGACAGCAGACCTGACTTTTTCTGGGTACCATGAGAAAGCCAGGGGAGGGCAGCTCTTACCAGTCAGCTGGATTAGTGTCTCATGTTGATGTTCCAGTTGGCCTCTTGGACTGCAGCTGCACAAGGGAGAGAGAGAGAAAAGGGAGGATGAGAGAAAAGCGAACAAAGAAGAGATGGAGTGGTGGCCAGAGACCTTCAGGATCCAGGAATTAACTCAGGACGAGCTGCCATTGCCCACTGCTTCCTGGATTGCGAGAGAGCCTCTGCCCCCAGCACCCGTCCTGGGTTTCGGCACCAAATGTAAGAGTCAGAGGAAAGAAACACGAAATGCGGCTTGACTGTCAAAGACAGGTTTATTTTAGAAAAAACCTGAGGGGCTTCTGGCTGATTTCCGTCAGAAGTGCTTTCTCTTACAGACTGAGTGTATATCGGTTTTAGGGTGAGGGGGCTTATTACAAGCTTGGAATGTTTCCGTGTGGGGGAGAAGTTTATGGCAGGGTTGGAATGTCTGTGGTCAGGGAAGAGTTTGGAATGTTTTTGGTTGGAGATATTATTTGTGGTTTATGATCATGCTGACTTAGCCATTAGGCTGATGCCCTTTGGATTTAGGCAGTTTTTGATTAAGGTGACTTTTTTTTTTTTTTTTTTTTTTGAGACGGAGTCTCGCTCTGTCGCCCGAGCTGGAGTGCAGTGGCCGGATCTCAGCTCACTGCAAGCTCCGCCTCCCGGGTTTACGCCATTCTCCTGCCTCAGCCTCCTGAGTAGCTGGGACTACAGGCGCCAGCCACCTCGCCCGGCTAGCTTTTTTTGTATTTTTTTAGTAGAGACAGGGTTTCACCGTGTTAGCCAGGATGGTCTCGAACTCCTGACCTCGTGATCCGCCCGTCTCGGCCTCCCAAAGTGCTGGGATTACAGGCTTGAGCCACCGCGCCCAGCCAAGGTGACTTTTAAAATGAGATGCTTGTCTATGATGTTGATGCTTCTGCTCAGTCACCCAGCCTCTAGTCAGAAAGCTTTTCTCTAGGAAGGGTAGAACTTCAGCTTTTCTCATCTTACCTCCGCCTACCCATTACTGAGATTACATCCTATGTGCATATGTTTGAAAAGTGGGGATATGGTTTGTGAGCATGGTGCGCTCAGACTGCTAGGACACTGACCAACTTTGCCTCAGCTCATAGAGGTGGTGGATCCATACCAGGACACAGGCCAAGAGGACATCAGGCTGCTGTCCCTCCCCACCACTGAACACTCAGTTCTCAAAAAGAGAAGATTATTCAGAAAGCAGCTTGCCAGTGTTCCTACCCAATGGGCAAGCACCTCATTTTAAAATTCACCTTAATCGAAAGCTGCCTAAATCCAAAGGGCATCAGCTTAATGGCTAAGGTCAGCATGAACATAAACCACAAATAACACCTCTGACCAAATACATTCCAGACTCCTCCCTGACCAGAGACATGCACCAAGATAACCCCTACTCTGGCTGGGAAGATGCCAGCCCCAAGAAACCCCTCTCCGGCCAGAAAGATGTCTGCCCCCAAATAACCTTCCCTCCGCCCAGAGACATTCCAAGCTTGTAATAAGCCACCTCACCCTAAAACCAATATGTACTCTTAGTCTGTAAGAAAAAGTGCTCCTGACCAAAATTGGCCAGAAGCCCCTCTCAGGTTATTTCTAAAATAAACCTATATTTAATCATCAAGCTGTGTTTCTTTCCTCTTTAACTATTACAGAGATAGACTTCACCAAAATAGTCCAATCAGTCACTAAACAAAATAAAGCAAATAACAATAACAAGGCCTGGAGAAATTGAACATACTCTGAGAATGTTCGGTATGTTATCAAAAATGTCCAATTTGCAACAAGTACAGCCCATACATCAAAAAAAAAAAAAAAAAGAAAAGAAAAAAGAAAAGCTGACAATAGAAACTGCCTGTGAGAACAGATAGCAGATTAATAGAAAAATACTTCAAAGTGTACATTATAAATATGTTCACAGAACCAAAGAAGAGCATGTCTTAAACACATTGAGATTTGGAATCTAGCTGAAGGTTTCTCCACAACAACTACCCTACTTTCACAATTTTTCTAATGTAATGACTTCTGTGAAAAATGACAAGCCTGGCCAGGCACAGTGGCTCACACCTGTAATCCCAGCACTTTGGGAGGCCAAGGCGGGTGGATCATGAGGTCAGGAGTTTGAGACCAGCCTGACCAACATGTTAAAACCCTGTCTCTACTAAAAATACAAAAATTAGCTGGGCGTGGTGATGCGTGCCTGTAATCCCAGCTACTTAGAAGGCTGAGGCAGGAGAATCGCTTGAACCCGGGAGGCGGAGGTTGCAGTGAGCTGAGATGGTGCCACTGCACTCCAGCCTGGGTGACAGAGTGAGACTTGGTCTTAAAAAAAAAAAAATGACAAGCCCATTATTAGCGGTTCATTAATTAGACTTATATTCATTAATAGGTTTTGAACATACATTGCTACCAGTATCACAGAAGGTGCAGGTTTTCTGCCATGTATGAATTGTTTGAAAGTAAATGCACTGATTACTCTGCAACAAGGCTCCCCCATAGCTATTATAAAAATAATAATATCCATGTATGAAGTTTCTTAGTTCTGTTTCCAAGTGAAGTATTTTATAAATACTTCAACATCTATGTTATATTAAGTATATATTTTTGTTGAAAATTTTGTTTTAAAAATTGGTAACATGCAAAGATCCCCTCAGGGACTTTTTTTTCCCCTCTTTTGAATGCAAACCACCTTAGATTTCTCCCAGAGTTTTTCTGTTGATCTTTAATGTTCTGGTTTTCCCATTTGTTTCCTAAAATGTAGACTGAGAAAAATCATCATCATTTAGAAAGTATGGAAGAATTACTGGATTGTAGGTTCATTGTGCACTGCAGCCATGCTTGATCAATTCATCAAAATACCCCCTTTCCACATTCCAAATTTTGGAATAGCACTGATGGCCAAGAAGCACTTCTCTAATTGACTAAAGGAAAAAAATATTATCCTCACCTATAGAAGACAGGTGCTGATGGCTTCCCTCATCACATCTCTACAGATTCTTCATGGAAAAATCCAGCAAAGCCCACTCCTCCTGGATGAAGTTCACAGCCATATCTTCAAAGACCACCAAGCCATGACATATCCCAGTTATGTGTAGAGGAGGACAGGTGAGACGGACAGCACTGGGGATCTAGACTCAGTTCATGAGAGTTCACACTGAAGCGGTGTCATTGTCTCACCGCCATGGAAATCTAGGACATGGACACACACAGGAGTGAGGTTCTGAGCAGAAGTTTAATAGGCGAAAGACATGAGCTCTCTCTGCTGCAGAGAGAAGGGTCCCAGAGAAGTGGGTTGCTGCTTCCACAGTGAAATGCAGACAGTTTTATAGATTAGCTTGAGGAGGCAGTGTCTGATTTACATACGACACAAAAGATTGGTTGGGGCCAGGTGTGGTGGCTCACGCCTGTAATCCCAGCACTTTGGGAAGCCAAGGCAGGCGGATCACGAGGTCAAGAGATCGAGACCATCCTGGCTAGCACAGTGAAACCCTGTCTCTACTAAAAATACAAAAAATTAGCCGGGTGTGGTGGCAGGTGCCTGTAGTCCCAGCTGCTCAGGAGGCTAAGGCAGAAGAATGGCGTGAACCCAGGGGGCGGAGCTTGCAGTGAGCCGACATCCTGCCGCTGCACTCCAGCCTGGAAACACGGCAAGACTCCATCTCAAAAAAAAAAAAAAAAATAGGCCGGGCGCGATGGTTCACGCCTGTAATCCCAGCACTTTGGGAGGCCGAGGCGGGCGGATCAGAAGGTCAGGAGATCGAGACCACAGTGAAACCCCGTCTCTACTAAAAATACAAAAGATTAGCCGGGCGCGGTGGCGGGCGCCTGTAGTCCCAGCTACTCGGGAGGCTGAGGCAGGAGAATGGCTTGAACCCAGGAGGCGGAGCTTGCAGTGAGCCGAGATCATGCCACTGCACTCCAGCCTGGTGGACAGAGCTAGACTCTGTAAAAAATAAAATAAAATAAAATAAAAGAGTAACCAATGAAGGAACAGAGTGATAAATTTAAATAAATTAAAATTAGGAAGGTAAAAGACGAACAACAAAGTAGGAGAAAAATGCCTGTAGTACATGCAATATAAAAGGATTAATTTGTAGAGTAAAAACAAACACAAGATTAAAACATAGGAAAATAAAGAAAATACTTAACTGAAAATGAAAGACCATGTATGAAAAAATATCCATTTCCATAGTAATGAGGAAATAGCCAAATAAAATGTCAACTAGATGATATTTCTCATTGATTAGAAGGACGAAAATTAGTCAAGTTGAGAATCCTAAGTGGCAATGACCATAGAAAATAAATAGGTATGCATGAATGAAGGAGTGGGGGTCAAGAGATACATTCCATTGCTATTTCATGTAATTTGAACTTTACCATAATCTACAGCCCAGTAATTTTTCTCTAGGTAGTTTATTGTGCATTTGTGCTTAAAGACTATCGGAGCAATATTTTTCCCAAGAGCAAACAAAAACCCTGAAGAAGCTCAAGCACCATAACTATTGGAATGGATGAGGGAATTGGATGGCACACAGCCTTAAACACTAGCACGTATGAAATGTACTGAGGCAAGGAAAACAGCAATAAGCCTTTTCATTTTAAGGAAATAAGGCCCATCCATCCATCAAGCAATACTCTCTCTAGCTATCAATTTATTATTTATTTTTATTTATTATTCATTTGTTTGGAGATGAGGTCTAGCTATGCTTCTCATGCTGGTCTAAAACTCCTGGCCTCAAGTGATCCTCCTGCCCCTGCCTTCCAAAGCACCCTGCCACTATTTTGCAATATGCCTAGAGAATTCTATTCTTAACAAGACCTACCTTCAAAAGAAACTGTTTCTCAAAAACCAGATTGAGATTTTACCAGAGGCAAACCTCTTGGCCCTCTTTTTTGCCTCAACTAAGCAGACGTGAGGGAGAAATACTTTAAAGCGTCACAACACAGAGACACAGGCTTCCTACAAATGAGGTCAACTCATAGGTCCATGAAATGCTTCCCATAGTCCCACACCTGATCACCACATCAATAGCAGCAGAATATATACCATAATAACAGCAGAACACAACTGAAAAAACTATGCCTCAGACCTTTTACTTAAAGAAGTCTAAGGGTACAGAAATAAGTTGGGTAACACTGATGAAGTGGACAGATGTCTACAAACACAATGTACATAGACTGTCATGAAGAAACAGAAAATCTGAACAGATCTTCAGTTCTAGGAGACTGTTGTAGTAATAAACAAAACAAAACAAAACAGTAAAAACCTAAGACCAAAGAGTTTTACTGCTAAAATCTACCAAACGTTTAAAATATTAATACCCATCTTCCCCAAACTTAAAAAAATGAAGAGAACACTTCCAAACTCATTTTATGGGCCCAAATTACACTAACACCAAAGACAAGACACTACAAGAATGAAAGCTGCAGCTAAGTGTCCTTTTTGAATATGATACAAAAATTCTCAAATACTAGCAAACCATATTCAGCAGCATATTAAAAGATTACACACCATGACCAAGTGAGATTTACCTCTAAAATGCAAGGATGGTTCAACATATAAAAATAGTGGCCAGGCACGGTGGCTCACACCTGTAATCCCAGCACTTTGGGAGGCCGAGGCGGGTGGATCACAAGGTCAGGAGATCAAGACCATCCTGGCTAACACAGTGAAACCCCGTCTCTACTAAAAATACAAAAAATTAGCCAGTTGTGGTGGTGGGCACCTGTAGTCCCAGCTACTTGGGAGGATGAGGCAGGAGAATAGTGTGAACCTGGGAGGTGGAGCTTGCAGTGAGCCAAGATCATGCCACTGCACTCCAGCCCAAACGACAGAGCAAGACTCCGTCTCAAAAAAAAAAAAAAAGGTAATACATCACAACCATCTCAGTGTAGGTGTAGAAAAAGCGTTTGACAAAATACAAAACCCATTCATGATAAAAACACAGAACTTGAGCTAGAAAGAAACTACCTTGATATAATACAAGCCATACATTAAAAAGCCACAGAAACATTATACTCAGTGGTGAAATACAAAAAACCTTTTCACTAAGATCAAGAACAAAACAGGATACCTGCTTTCACCACCTGCCTCAATGCACTGTTGGAAGTCCTACACATAATGATTAAGCAAGAAAAAGAAATGCATCCAAACTGAAAAGAAAAAAATAAAATTATCTCTGTCCACAGATGAAACAATCTTATAGGTAGAAAATCCTAAAGATTGTGCATAACACACATAGAACACTCGAAAATGGTTGGAACTAACAAATTCCACAAAGTTGCAGGATACCAAATCAACATGAAAAAGTCAGTTTCAACTGGGTGTGGTGGCATGAGTCCAAGCTGCTTTGCAGGCTGAGTCAGGAGGATTGCTTGAGCCCAGGAGTTCAAGGCTGTAGTACACTACAGTTGCTCCTGTGAATAGCCACTGCACTCCACCCTGGACAACATAGTGAGACCCCATCCCTTAAAGAAAAATCAGTCTCATTTATACATACTAACAACATATAATCTGAGAAGGAAATTAGGAAACAATACCATGAACAATAACAAAGGCAGCAAAAAACTTGTACACTGAAAACTATAAAATGTTGCTGAAAGAAATTAAAGATATAAATGAATAGAAAGACATCTCATTCACAGATTTTAAGATTTAATATTAAGATATCAATACTACTGAAGATGGTCTAGAAAGTCAATGCAATTCCTATCCAAATACCAATGATTTTTTTTTTTTTTTTTTTTGGAGACAGTCTCACTCTACTCTATCCGCCAGGCTGGAGTGCAGTGGCGTGATCTCAGCTCACGGCAATCTCCACCTCCTGGGTTCAAGCAGTTCTCAAGTCGCAGCCTCCTAAGTATCTAGGACTACAGGTGCATGCCACCATGCCCGGCTTTTTTATTTTAGTAGAGATGAGGTTTCACCATATTGGCCAGGCTGGTCTTGAACTCCTGACCTCAGGTGATTCACCTGCCTTGGCCTCCCAAAGTGCTGGGATTACAGGTGTGAGCCACCGCACCTGGCACCAATGAATTTTTTAAAAAAACAAATAGAAATGCCCATCCTAAAATTCATAGGGAATCTCTAGGAACCCCAAATAGACAAAACGATTGAGAAAGAAGAACAAGCCAGGTGCAGTGGCTCACGCCTATAATCCCAGCACTTTGGGAGGCCAAGGCAGGCAGATCACTTGATGATGTCAGGAGTTTGAGACCAGCCTGGTGAGCATGGTGAAACTCGGTCTCTACTAAAAACATTTTAAAAATTAGCTGAGCCAGGTACGGTGGCTCATGCCTGTAATCCCAGCACTTTGGGAGGCCGAGGTGGGCAGATCATGAGGTCCAGAGATTGAGACTATCCTGGCCAAAATGGTGAAACCTCATCTCTATTAAAAATACAAAAATTATCTGGGTGTGGTGACACACGCCTGTACTTGGGAGGCTGAGGCAGGAGATCGCTTGAGTCTGGGAGGTGGAAGTTGCAGTGAGCCAAGATCGCGCCACTGCACTCCAGCCTGGCAACAGAGTGAGACGCTATCTAAAAAAAATTAGCCAGGCCGGGCGCGGTGGCTCAAGCCTGTAATCCCAGCACTTTGGGAGGCCGAGACAGGTGGATCACGAGGTCAGGAGATCGAGACTATCCTGGCTAACACGGTGAAACCCCGTCTCTACTAAAAAATACAAAAAAAAAAACTAGCCGGGTGTGGTGGCGGGCGCCTGTAGTCCCAGCTACTCGGGAGGGTGAGGCAGGAGAATGGCGTGAACCCGGGAGGCGGAGCTTGCAGTGAGCTGAAGTGAGCTGAGATCCGGCCACTGCACTCCAGCCCGGGCGGCAGAGCGAGACTCCATCTCAAAAAAAAAAAAAAAAAAAAAATTAGCCACGCATGGTGGTGTGTGCCTGTAGTCCCAGGTACTCAGGAGGCTGAGGCAAGAGAATTGCTTGAACCCAGGAGGTGTGGGTTGCAGTGAGCCAGGATTGCACCACTGCACCCCAGCCTGGGTGACAAAGTGAGACTCCATCTCAGAAAACACAAAAAAGAACAAATTTGGAAGTCTCACTCTTCTTTTTTAAACTTAAATATACAATAGATAAAAACACTGGGCCAGGCGCGGTGGCTCAAGCCTGTAATCCCAGCACTTTGGGAGGCCGAGACGGGTGGATCACGAGGTCAGGAGATCGAGACTATCCTGGCTAACACGGTGAAACCCCGTCTCTACTAAAAAATACAAAAAACTAGCCGGGCGTGGTGGCGGGCGCCTGTAGTCCCAACTACTCGGGAGGCTGAGGCAGGAGAATGGTGTGAACCCGGGAGGCGGAGCTTGCAGTGAGCTGAAGTGAGCTGAGATCTGGCCACTGCACTCCAACCCGTGCGGCAGAGCGAGACTCTATCTCAAAAAAAAAAAAAAACACTGTAGTACTGGCACAAGGATAGAAGATATATCAATGGAATAGAGAACTCAGAAGATATCCTCACATATATGATTAAATGATTTTCAGCAAGGTACCAGGTTCATTCAGTGGGAAAAGGAAGTTATTGCAAAAAGTGGTGCTGGGAAAACAATCTTGACATGTGGAAGTATGAAGCTGGACCCTTTACACCATATACAAAAATGAAATCAAAATGAGGCAAGGACCTAAACTAAACTACTCTTAGAAGAATACATGGAGGGAGGAATTTCACAAACTTGAATTTGGCAATGATTTCTTCGATATCACACATGCCCAGTCACCAAAAGGAAGAAGAGACAAGTTTGACTTCAAAGTTAAAAACTTCTGTCCCTCAGGGGATACCATGAACACAGTGAAAAGGCAGCCCATGGAACTGCAGAAAATGTTTGCAAATCACAGAACTGCCAAGGTGTTAATATGTAGAATATACAAAGAAAATGCACTTGACAAAGTTCAACATGTTCACAATGAAAACACTCAGTAAACTAGGAATAGAAAAGAACTTCCTCAACCTGCTATAAGGCATCTATTAAAAACCCACAGCTAACATCACAGACCCAAGAACACCCTCATTTTCAGCACTGGCTAATCTCTAGGATCAGTTAGGCAGAAAGTGAAGGCGGAAGCAGAGTTTTAAGCAGGCTTGCTAAGTGTTAAAGGAATGCCACAGCCTAGAACTATCCATAAAAACTGGAAGGTGTGAGGTTTTTTTTTTTGAAACAGAGTCTTGCTTTGTTTCCCAGGCTGGAGTGCAGTGGTGCGATCACCACAACCTCCACCTCCCGGGTTCAAGTGATTCTCCTGCCTCAGCTTCCTCAGTAGCTGGGACTACAGGTGCGTGCCACCACACCTAGCTAATTTGTGTGTGTGTGTGTGTGTGTTTTTAGTAGAGACAGAGTTTCACGGTGTTAGCCAGGATGGTCTTGATCGCCTGACCTCGTGATCCACCCACCTCGGCTTCCCAAAGTACTGGAATTACAGGTGTGAGCCACTGTACTCGGCCACCGTGAGATTTTTTGTTTCTGCTTCTTTAGCTCTTTGATGCAAGGAAGTCGCTGTCAAAACACAGGCTAAACACAAGCTAAAGGAACAGGAACTTCAAGGGCTGTGCTCAACAAGTAATACGCTCTCTGCAAAAATACTTTGGAAAAGTCAACAAACAAAAATAGCAACACTGAAGAGGGAGAAACTGACTTCTAGAGTCATCCCTTATGACATTCAAATGTCCGTATTTCAACAAAATTTATGAGGAATACACAGAAACAGAAAAACATAGCTCATTAATGGAAACAATCATTTGAGATAAACCATTTCTAAAACCCTAGACATTAGACTTACTAGACAAAGACTTTAAATCAACTTTTTTTTTTTTTTTTGAGATGGAGTCTCGCTCTGTCACGCAGGCTGGAGTGCAATGGCATGCTCATGGCTCACTGCAACCTCCACCTCCTGGGTTCAAGCGATTCTCCTGCTTCAGCCTCCCCAGTAGCTGGGATTACAGGTGCCCACCACCACGCCCAGTTAATTTTTGTATTTTTAGTAGAGACAGGGTTTCACAATGTTGGTCAGGCTGGTCTCAAACTCCTGACCTCAGGTGAGCCACCCACCTTGGCCTCCCATTGTACAGGCGTGAGCCATCGTGCCCAGCCAAATCAATTGTCTTAAATCCTTATTAGGTGTGCAACGATAACAGAGTCAAAATACATGAGGCAAAAACTTCTAGAACTGTGAGGAAAAATAAGGAAATTCTCTTTCTTAGTGGGACACACCAACATACCTCTATCAGTAATTGACAAATCAAGTGGGAAGAAAATCATTAATGGTGTAGGTTTTTTTTTTTTTCAGTACCAAAGATAATTTTTTTTCCCCTTAAGACAGAGTCTTGCTCTGTCACCCAGGCTGTAGTGCATGCAGTGGCACAATCTAGGCTCACCTCAACCTCCCCCTCCTGAGTTCAAGTGATTATCCTGCCTCAGCCTCCCAAGTAGCACACCCAGCTTTTTTTTTGTTGTTTTTTTGTTTTTTGTATTTTTAGTAGAGACAGGGTTTCAGTATATTGGCCAGGCTGGTCTCAAAATCCTGACCTCAGGTGATCCACCCGCCTCGACCTCCCAGAGTGCTGGGATTACAGGCATGAGCCACTGCACCCGGCCCCAAAGAGAATTTAATGGTATAGTTTTAACTCAACAGCATCATCAATCAATTGGATTTAAGAGGTATTTCTAAGATACAGCAACCAACAAGAGCAAAGTACAAATCCTTCCCAAGATTACATGGAATATTCACCAAGTTAGGCCACATTTTGAGCCACAAAACACCTCTTAACAAATGTAAATACTGAAGTGGGAAGATTGCTTCAGCCCAGGAGGTTGAGGCTTCAGTGAGCTGAGATCATGCAATTGTAGTCCAGCCAGCCAGAGTGAGACCCTGTCTCAAATAAAGCAGAGTAAGTCTAAAATCAACAATGTAACCTTCTAGTTTAGGCAACCAGAGAAAGAAGAGCAAGATAAATCTAAATCAAACACAGGAAAATAACAATTACAGAAAACATCAATGAAATTGAAAATCAGTAATATAGGCTGGGCACGGTGGCTCATGCCTGTAATCCTAGTACTTTGGGAGGCCGAGGCAGGAGGATCACCAGGTCAGGAGATTGAGACCATCCTGGCCAACATGGTGAAACGCCATCTCTACTAAAAATACAAAAATTAGCTGGGTGTGGTGGCACGTGCCTGTAATCCCAGCTACTGGGGAGGCTGAGGCACAAGAATAGCTTGAACCCAGGAGGTGGAGGTTGCCGTGTGCCAAGATGGCACCACTGGACTCCAGTCTGGCAACAGTGAGACTCCATCTCAAAAAAAAAAAAAGAAAATCAACAATATCAAAAGCTGGTTCTGTGAAAATATCAATAAAATATATATATACACATACACACACACACACACACACACACCCTATAGCCAGGGTAAGAAAAAAAGAGAGAAGACCCAAAAAATTACTGATCATAAATGAAAGAGGGTTCATCACTATTAATTCCATGGACATTAAAAGAACCATAAAGGATTATTATGAACAATTCCATGCCCACAAGTTTGATAACTTGGATGAAATGGACCAATCCTTTGAAAGAGACAATCTACCAAAACACACACAAGGAGAGATAAGCAATATGAATAGGTATATATGTGTTAAAAGAAAGTGAATCAGCTAATAACGTAGTAACGGTCCAAAAAAGGACAGACAAGGACCAAGACAGTCTCACTGGTCATTTCTGCCAAACATTTAAATAACTGACACCAGTTCACTACAATCTTTCTATAACATACAAGCGTAAACACTTCCTAATACATGCTATGAGGCCAACAGAATCCTACTGCCAAAACTAGGCGGATACGTTACAAAGGTAGAAGACTATAGACCAGTAACTCTCAGTATAGATCCTAAAAGTTCTCAACAAATATTCACAGATTGAATCCGAAAATGTAGAAAAAGAACTATACACCACCGTCAAGTGGGAATCATTACAGGTGTACAAGGCTGATTCAAAATTCAGAAATTGCTGGGTGCTGTGGCTCATGCCTGTAATCTCAGCACTTTGAGAGGCTGAGAGGGTTGCTTGAGCCCAAAAGGCAGAGTGAACCAGGGGCTGCTATTCACTAGATCCTCCAAGACACCTGGCGACTGTGAGCATCCTGGGGCAACCCCAGGAAGTCTGAAACCCAGGAATAGGGACAGATCACCCTGTAAAATTTCCAAAAGTGAACCTCAATCCAAAGACATTCTGGCAAGGTGTCTGTGCCTAGGGAAGATAAAAGGAGGAGAGGCACAAAGTTTTTTGCAGCAGAGTTTCATGCACTTACTCTGTTTTCCTCATGTGAAATGTTCACAAACAGAAAAATATTTTACAAAGAGCCATCTGTTGCTCTGTGAAAAAATGATAAAGTACTGCATCTGTTTGAAATGTACAGTAAAGGACAAATAGTTGGTAATATTTTGTATCGATGAAGCAAAGCTGGCACTTGGGAATGTGGGGAAGGAATTGGACATTTTGGAATTCATACAAACCCTAGAAGGGTTAAGTACAGCAAACAGAATTGTGGATATGAGACCTGTGTCCCACACATTTGGAAAATGCAAGGGCAAACAAATACATGGGAAAATTGGTACCCCTAGGGAGTGTTAAAAGAAGAGGCAATCAGATTGGAGCGGCTGTAGTGCCCTGAGTTCCTACCCAAGGACATCAAAATCGAACACAAATGCAGCCTGTAAATTACCAATTTAGAGGAAAATGAAATTTAGCCTCCAACTACAGGACCAGAACATTTCCACCTGGATAGACCTGTCAGAAATAGGAAAAACTGAAAGAAATTTGTTTTTAAAAAGTGGCCTAAGATGGCTGCAGGTTGGACATACAGGTACTAGAAACCAGACCCGGCCAGGCGCGGTGGCTCAAGCCTGTAATCCCAGCACTTTGGGAGGCCGAGACGGGCGGATCACGAGGTCAGGAGATCGAGACCATCCTGGCTAACACCGTGAAACCCCGTCTCTACTAAAAAATACAAAAAAAAAAAAAACTAGCCGGGCGAGGTGGCGGGCGCCTGTGGTCGGAGGCTGAGGCAGGAGAATGGCGTGAACCCGGGAGGTGGAGCTTGCAGTGAGCTGAGATCCGGCCACTGCACTCCAGCCTGGGCGATAGAGCGAGACTCCGTCTCAAAAAAAAAGAAAAAAAAAAAAAGAAACCAGACCCATGAAATAAAGCTGAACTCTCAGCCTGCAAGTCAAATATTTCACTGACCTGTACTGATGACAACCTTGCCTATGAGATGCAGCAAAGGCAGGACAGATTCAGTCATCCCTCTCTAAACCCTAAGATGCCCGTGTACTGGTTAACCTTTCATATACTTTAACCACATACTTGCTTTATCTTATGTATAAGGTCACTGCCCACCTCTCCCATTTCTATGTAACACAACGTATAATACTTCACGTAGCCACTCCAGGACACATTGCTTGTACTGGGTCTGCCTTCCCAGGCTATTGTCCTTAAACTTGGCTCAGAATAAAACGGCTGTTTTTTTAACCTTTGGTTGACAGACCAAATAAGGCGACTCATAACCAATCAAAAGATTGAATTTGGTCTGCTTCCTCATACACCTTAGAAAAGCCTTTCCTTCAAGCCCCCTGACGGGACCCCAAAGAACAAGCCATGGTTGGGTTATTCATGAACTGCCCTTGGCTAAAAATAATTAAATATTTAAGGGTGCTGCATTTTAATTTTTACAGGTGAAAGGCGGGATTGGGAACCCCACAGACCACAGCTCCTCCCAGGAGAACCTCACACATGAGTCTGGATTCTCGCCGTGATCCTCCCGTGGCCCCCACACAATCTGGGGAGACGCGGGGCTGCGGGCGCTGCGAGCGCTGTGCTGCCGAGAGGGCTCCTGCCTGGGGTCCGGCTGCTGGCCTAGCCCCACCCTGTAGCTGAGGGGACCCAGGGCCGAGCTGCGCCAGGGAGACTCGGGTCCGCAGACCCTGGAATCACTGCTAAGAGGCCCGGGTCCTACCACAGCAGGTCCCAACCAGCGCCTCCTCCCGCCCAGCCTTGCACACTCACCATTTCCCGGCTCCCAGGTGTCCCGGGTCCTCCCTTGGCTCCGGGGATCAGTGCTGGTCACCACCGGACAGAAGCTGTGGTGGAGCCACCTCGCCCTCTGGAACGCTGATTTCAGTGGGTTAGGGGAACAAGAGCCCCTTAGACTCGCGGAGCTTGGCCCCACCCTCCTGGCAGAGCACCTGATTGGATGATTTACACAACCCTGCCCAGCACCCCTAGGATAGGGATCAAGCCCCACTCCCTAGGCCCGGGTTTCAGGAGAAGCCACGGAAAGCACGGAAGTGTGGAGCTGGACTGACAGGTTCTAGCAACAGCCCTCCCACGCCGCCCCCCTCCACCCCAGGCCAGGTTTCCTTCTGGAGCTTGGACGTGACCCCACACTGGGGCATTCACATTTAAGAAAAACTTGCTCCGGGCTTTCCACAGTGGGCACTGGCATCTTCCTGTACTCACTGGGCCCTTTCTGTTTCTTCCTCCTGGACAAGTATGAGCAGGCAATTCCACACTCCGTGTCCAATGGAGCAGTACCTTTGCTGGAAGCTACTGAACTGGAACAGGAGGAAGGGCCCAGATGTCTTCCGGGGATCAGGAATTTGGGAAAAGCGGCTGGTGGGATGGCCAAGGCTTCCTCACACGTTATCTCAGTCTACCCATTTTCAGGGAAATGGCCAAGAAGGGAACAAAAATGAAGTGCATGGAAAAAAGAGTTATACTACCACAATATTCTGTAAAGAAATCAAAAGGGGCCGGGCGCGATGGCTCACGCCTATAATCCCAGCACTTTGAGAGGCCGAGGTAGGCGAATCACCTGAGGTCAGGAGTTTGAGACCACTCTGGCCTGGCCAACGTGTGAAACCCCATTCTCTACTAAAAATACAAAAACTAGGCCGAGCACAGCAGCTCAAGCCTGTAATTCCAGCGCTTTGGGAGGCCAAGGCAGGCAGATCACGAGGTCAAGATATCGAGACCATCCTGGCCAACATGGTGAAACCCCGCCTTTACTAAAAATACAAAAAATATTAGCTGGGCATGGTGGTGCGTCCCTGTAGTCCCAGCTACTTGGGAGGTTGAGGCAGGATAATCACTTGAACTTGGGAGGCGGGGGTTTCAGTGAGCCAAGATCATGCCACTGCACTCCAGCCTGGGCAGCAGAGACTTCGTCTCAAAAAATGAAAAGGGGCCAGGCGCGGTGGCTCAAGCCTGTAATCCCAGCATTTGGGAGGCCGAGACGGGTGGATCACGAGGTCAGGAGATCGAGACCATCCTGGCTAATACAGTGAAACCCCGTCTCTACTAAAAAATACAAAAAACTAGCCGGGCGAGGTGGCGGACGCCTGTAGTCCCAGCTACTCAGGAGGCTGAGGCAGGAGAATGGCGTGAACCCGGGAGGCAGAGCTTGCAGTGAGCTGAGATCCGGCCACTGCACTCCAGCCTGGGCGACAGGGCGAGACTCCGTCTCAAAAAAAAAAAAAAGGGAAGAACAGCAGACATTTGAACTACCTCAGATAACCATCCTCCTTCACAAGGAAAAGCCGCATTCAGAAAATAAGTCACATTCCCAACCTTAAGAGCCAGGTTCTGACTGCTGTAATGCAGCCCCAGAGGGGATCAACCTGTGAGTTCCTGTCCCCTCCTGAGCGTGGAAATGCTCCCTCCCTCAGGACCTTAATTTTCACCAGCAAGAAACTCTCACCTGGAATCAGCTTAAGGTTCTGATCTAAATAAACTGTCAAAATCATAAACCCATTCTCCAGAAGACAACCCAAACAAGTCTGTCTCTAAACCTGAACTTCACAGATTTTTTGAGGGAGTCTAGCTCTGTTGCCCAGGCTGGAGTGCAGTGACGTGATCTCAGCTCACTGCAGCCTCTGCCTCCCAGGTTCAAGCAGTTCTCCTGCCTCAGCCTCCCCAAGCAGCTGTGACCACAGGTGCGCACCACCATGCCCAGATAATTTTTGTATTTTTAGTAGAGACGGGGATTCACCATGTTGACCAGGTTGGTCTCAAACTCCTTACCTCAGGTGATCTGCCTGCCTTGGCCTCCCAAAGTGCTGGGATTACAGGTGTGAGCCACTGCACCTGGCCTTTGTGGTTTTTTTTTAAACGAGATGGGGTCTCACTCTGTTGCCCAGGCTGGTCTCAAAGTCCTGGCCTCAAGTGATCCTCCTGCCTCAACCTCCCAAAATGCTGGGTGGGCTTATAGGTGTGAGCCCCAAGTTGCTTTTTTTTTTTTTTTTTTGAGATGCAGTCTAACTCATCCAGGCTGGAGTGCAATGGCGTGGTGTTGCTCACTGCAACCTCCACCTCCCTGTTCAAGCGATTCTCCTGCCTCAGCCTCCCGAGCAGCTGGGACTACTGGTGCGTGCCACCACACCCAGCTAAGTTTTGTATTTTTAGGAGAGATGGGGTTTCACTATGTTGGCCAAGCTGGTCTTCTACTCCTGACCTTGTGCTCCACCCGCCTTGGCTTCCCAAAGTGCTGGGACTGCAGGCGTGAGCTACCGTGCCCAGCCCCAAGTTGCGTTTTTATATACTAATAAACAAACGGTCTGAAAGAAAATTAATGAAACAATTTCATTTACAAAAGCATCGAAAACAGTAAAAATTCAGCCAGGAGGCCTGTATCTTGTACACTGACCACTATAAAAGATTGCTGAAACAAATTAAAAAACAGACAAATGTTAAGTAATCCCATGTTCATGGATTATAAGACTTCCTATTGTTAGGATGATAGTACTACCCAAATTAATCTACAGATATCAAAATCCTTATGGCCTTTTATAGGCTGAGCACAATGGCTCACACCTGTAATCCCAGCACTTTGGGAGGCTGAGGCAGGCAGATCACTTGAGGTCAGAAGTTCAAGACCAGCTTGGCCAACACGGTGAAACCCCCATCTCTACTAAAAATACAAAAAATTAGTCGGGTGTGGTGGCTCGTGCCTGTAATCCCAGCTACTCAGGAGGCTGAGGCAGGATTACTTGAACCCAGGAGATGGAGGGTGCAGTGCACTGATATTGCGCCACTGCACTCCAGCTTGGGAGACAGAGTGAGACTCCATCTCAAAAAAAAAAAAAAAAACTAGAAAAAAACCCTAAAGTTCATTTGGAATCTTCTAATACCAAAACAATCTTCAAAAATAACAAAGTTCAAAGATCACACTTTGATTTCAAACTGGCTATAAAACTACCATAATCAAAATCACATGGTACTGCACAGGGACAGACATACAGCCCAGTGGAACAGAACAGAGAGTCTAGAAAGAAAATGCTTGTATATGTGGTCAAATGAGTTTTTGACAACAGTGCCATGATCATTCAATGGAGAAAGGACAATCTTTCAACATATGTTGTTGGGAAAACTGGATATCTACATTCAAAAGAATAAAGTTGGACCCTTACCTTATATACAAAAATTAACTTTGAGTCAAAGATCTAAACTTAAAAGCTAAAACCATAGAAGACTTAGAAGAAAATATAGGGGAAATTTTCATGACATTGGATTTAACAATCATTTCTTTGATATGAAATCTAAAGCACAGGCAAACAAAAAATAAACTGGACTACATCAAAATTTAAAGCTTGTGCACCAAAGGCCACTCTCAAGACAATGAAAAGACAATGTACAGAATGAGAGAACGTATTTGCAAATCACGTATCTTGGAAGAGATTAATACCCCAAATACATAAGGAATTCCTACAACTCAACAAACCAATGACCCAATTCAAAAATGAGTGAGGGACTTGAAAACATTTGTACAAAGAAGATATATAAATGGCCAACAATCACATGGAATAATGCTCATTATCACTGGTGATTAGGGAAATGTAAAAACACCAGTGAGATAGTTCACAACTGTTGGAATGGCTGCCATTTAAAACAGAAAGTAGAATATAACCAGGGTGGTGAGCATGCAGAGAAATTGCAGTCCTTGTGTATTGCTGGCGAGAATGTAAAACACAGCTACTGTGAAAAACAGTATGGCTATACATGAACATAGAAAACCCTGTGCCCCACGTATGTTTATTGCGGCACTATTCACAATAGCAAAGACTTGGAATCAACCCAAATGTCCATCTGTGACAGACTGGATTAAGAAAATGTGGCACATATACACCATGGAATACTATGCAGCCATCAAAAAGGATGAGTTTGCGTCCTTTGTAGGGACATGGATGCAGCTGGAAACCATCATTCTTAGCAAACTATCACAAGAAGAGAAAACCAAACACCGCATGTTCTCACTCATAGGTGGGAACTGAACAATGAGATCACTTGGACTCGGGAAGGGGAACATCACACACTGGGGCCTATCATGGGGAGGGGGGAGGAGGGAGGGATTGCATTGGGGAGTTATACATGATATAACGTCATGCACATGTACCCTAGAACTTAAAGTATAATAAAAAAAAAAAAAAAAAAAAAAAAAAAAGAAAACCCTGTGCCCCAGCAGTTCCACTCCTAGGTATATATCTAAAATAATGGAGGCCAGGCACGGTGGCTCATGCCTGCAACCCAGTACTCTGGGAGGCCAAGGTAAGTGGATCACCTGAGGTCAGGCGTTTGAGGCCAGCCTGGCCAACATGGTGAAACCCTGTCTCTACTAAAAATACAAAAATTAGCTAGGTGGGGTGGCAGACACCTGTAATCTCAGCCACTTGGGAGGCTGAGACAGGAGAATCGCTTGAACCCAGGAGGTGGAGGTTGCAGTGAGCCAAGATCACATCACTGCACTCCAGCCTGGGCGACAGAGCAAGACACTGTTTCAATCAATCAACCAACCATGGAAAGCAGGGATTCAGACACATATATACCAATTTTAGAGCAGTATTATTCACAGTAGTCAAAAGAGTTTTGTAGAAACAACCCAAGTGCTCAACATATGGATGGATAAAGTGTGGTGTATCCAATATACCACACTTGGGAATATTATTCAGGCACAAAAACAATGAATTACTGGTACATGCTAACATATGGATGAACCTTGAAAACATTATGCTAAGTGAAATAAGCCATACACATAGCGACAAATACTGTATGCTTCTACTTACATGACGCACCTGGAGTCAGCAAATTCATAGAGCAAGAAAGGAAAACAGAGATTACCAAGGGATGGGGATGGGAGGAATGGGGAATGGTTGTTTAATGGGTACCAATTTTTTTGGAATAATGAAAAAACTCTGGAGCTAGCTAGCTGTGATGGTTCTAAAGCACTGTTAATGTATTTAATGCTACTGAATAGCATACTTAAAATGGTAAATTTTATATTACTATATTTGACCTTAAAAAAAATTAAAAACTGGCCAGGCACCGTGGCTCACACCTGTAATCCCAGCACTTTGAGAGGCCAAGGCAGGAAGATCCCTTGAGCCCAGGGAACCAGCCTGGGCAATATAGTAAGACCTTGTCTCTCCAAAAAAAAAAAAAAAGTTTAAAACATTACCTGGGCATGATAGTGTGCACTTGTGGTCCCAGCTATTCAAGAGACTGAGGTGGGAGGATCATTTGCTTGGGAGACAGCAGTTTCAGTGAGCCAAGATAACACCACTGAACTCCAGCCTGGGTGACAGGGAGACCCTGTCTGAGAGAAAGAAAATTAAAAACTAAAGACACAATTTGAGCTACTAGAAAGGAAAACAACAATGCCTGGTATAAAGTATTCACTGGATTGAATAACCAGATCAGGTATTTCAGGAAGAAAAGAAATTAAGACCCAATAATAGAAATGACATAATTTAAAATATATGCACATAACAGATTGTCAAAATATGTCATGCAAGAACACACAACTGCAAGGTGAGACAGACAAATTCACAATTTACTGAAGACTTCAACGCTTCTCAGTAATTCAAAGATCCAACAGGCATAGATTCAGTAAACATTCCTTTTTTTATTTTAAAATACTTCACAAAGATTGAATATGTTCATGATGTACAATGTTATGTTTTGATGTATATATACATTCTGTAATGGTTACCAGTCAGATTAACACATTGATGACCACCCATGCTGTACATTAAATCTCCAGAACTTGTTCACCTTACAGCTTGGTTTTTAACCTTTGACCAACATTTCTCCATTTTCCCTACCTTCTGGACTCTAGTAACCACCATTCCTCCCTCTACCTCTGAGTTTGAGTTTTTAAGATTCCACAATTAAGTGGGATCACGAAGTATTTGCCTATGTCTCGGCCTTATAGTGTCCACCCCGTTTATTCATGTTGTGACAAATGTCAGGATTTCCTTTTTATGGCTGAGTAATATTCTGTTGTTTAAATATACATCACATTTTCTTCATTCATTGATGGATGCTAACTTTGTTTCCATATGTTGACTATAGTGAATAATGCTGTAGTGAACATGGGAGTGGCAGATAATATCTTTGAAATACTGATCACTGCCTTTGGGCATATATGCATATACCCAGGGGTGAGACTGTTGGATCACATGGTATTTTTTTTTTTTTTGAGGAACCTCCATATTGTTTTTCACAATGGCTGTACAAATGTACATTTCCACCAACAGTACACAAAGCTTCCTTTTTCTCTATACTCTAACACTAATCTCTTTCGATAGTACCCATCCTTGCATGTATGAGGTAACATGTAATTGTGGTTTTGATTTGAATTTCTGTAATGATGAGTGATATTAAGTCCCTTTTCATATGCTTTCAGACCATTTGTATGTCTTCGTTGGAAAAAATGTCCACTCAAGGTTTTTTATTTTTTCTTATTGTTTTTACCCCTTGCAGAAACCAGTCTATTTTTCTTAAATTTTTTAGTGTTTTGAGATGGGAGGGGTCTGATTATGTTGCTCAGGTTGGTGTTGAACTCCTTGATCTTCTTGACTCTTGAGTACTGGAACTACAACTGGGCACCACTATGCCCAACTAATGATTTATTTTTTATGTTTTTAGACATGAAGTCTCCCTGTGTTGCCCAGGTTGGTCCCAAATTCCTGGCCTCAAGCAGTCCTCCCAAGTACCTGGAATTATAGGCATGAGCCACAGCACCTGGCCTCCTAAACTTACAAGAGTGTTATGACTTTGAAACATACCCAGCTCTGTTGGTGCCTTCCCTGGCCGATCCTCACATTTGGCTTTGATTAGCCTTTATCAAATTATTTCTGCCTCAACAGACTTAATTTTGGTCAATAATTTAACTGAGGTACTTTAAAGATAACAGTGTCCGTTATACTGCAGGAAATACTTCAGTGTTTAGATAATGAGAAAAGCAAAAGCTGTTCCCAATGACAGCTGCTCCCCAACTCACCTCAAAGCGAAGTCTTCCCTGTTGAAAACTGTAACAAACCTCCATCAGACAAAGCTACCAGGTGACCATAATGGATCAACATCAAATTCTGTAACTATGTCTCGGATATAGTTGGAAAGAAAACAGACTCCAAACCCTAAAAATGACCAGAAATCTCTTCTAACTAATTGACTGTGCTTCTTATGAATTAGGTTTAGCACCACTCTATTCTTTCTGCCTCCTAGATAAGATCTATTAGAATTTCCAAGGATGGAATTGAGTTCACCTCACAGCATCCAATACAAACACCTCACTTTGTTGAATAGCAATGAAATCACCCAAAAGAAACACAAATCCTGTAAGAAGTCCTCTTGAGCACCCTCTCATTGACAACCCTCAGTCATTTATGCTTTGTGTGAATTCTTATTACAACTCTTTACACACCACTCTGACTACAGGTGTGATTCTAGTGGTCTTTGGCAAGATGGCACAGACAAAAGCATGCTTTGTTCTTGTGGTATTATAAATGAGAAATTAGTTTCATGAGAAAAACTGTGACCATGTAAGAATTTAAAAAAATTTTTCCTTTACATTTTCTTTAACATTTTTTAAAGAAAAAAAGTACTTGGACTTATATGCAAATGGTAATACTGACTCATTATTTAGAATGTATAATGAATAACCTGACAAAATTACAAAGTTGACCTGAAAATGCATAATTGCAATGGGATATTTTAATACATAGTCTCAGGTAATGGAAAATATTAATACAATATTTGTTAGTATACAAGTTATTTTAAAAGAGTTAATAAACTATTTCTAAGAAATACCTGCATAAGTTGTTTGATAAATATGCATTGTTTCTATCACATACAAACATAACTGAGAATGTGCACACGATCACAATTCAGCTGTAATTGGAAATTCTTGCAATCTGCCTGACCTAAGACATTTGTTCTCACAGAGACTGCGTCAGAGCAGTTACTGCACAACACAACAGAGGAACAAGCCCCCATGTTGTTCTGTGTGACTGTATCATTGTAGCTGTCACAGGGAAATCAGGAACATAGTTATTACCAGTATTAACAGAATGAGGCGTTTACTATGCAAATTAGATCTTATTTGAATATAATCTAGAGATGAGGGTAGTCAGAACAACAGAAAATACCCTCAACCATGACAGTTTTAATTAGTTGCCTGGTGGATTATGTTGATACGGGTAATGTTAACTAAATTTTCTAGAATCTTTTCTCTTTTTGTTTCCATGTTAGAATTCACCAATAGCCTAATGACATGAAAGTTGGGAGGCAGAACTTAAGAAGGCTGCAAGGGGACTGCATGGACACCGGCCTCCTGCCTGTTTTCCTGATACTTTGTCCTGACAATCAAGAGTTTCTTTAAAACATCACCGTCTACTTGTTTTCTCAGAGGGGTCGGGTTCCACAGATGTCTCCACAACCTTCACATCAAAGATCCATTTGCGGTTTGGATTTTCCTGCAAGCCCTCATTTGTCCCTGTGCATCTGTCTGTCTCCATGTAGATGGGTCCAAAACCTGACTAATGCCTTCTTCAGTTCTGCCTTCCAACTTTCATGTCAGTTAGACTACTGCTGAATTCCAACATAAAATCCAAAAGGGAATAGATTCTAGAAAACTTAGTTCACGTTACCCATAATGACATAACACAATCTAAGAGGGACACCTCCAACCTAGATTGTGCCATCCTATCACAGATCTCCCTTCTTAATTCAACGTCTACTATCCATATCTTGGCCAGAAAGAGTAAAATGTGGAAATAATTTAGATAAGACTATATTTTATAACGGCCCACTATTCATTAGCAAGGGAAATAAAATATGGCTCTTCTAATAAAAACAAAGAAAGATTTTCTCCTGAGGAAGGTGGAATATATACATAATGGATAAGGGAAAGCCAGTACCTGCCATAAGATGCCAGTAGGAAACTCCCAGTACCAAACTGTCATTTTTCAATGGTCCCTTCCTTACTTACAGAACTATGAAGAGAAAAAATGTTATTAACTGACTTAAGGAAAAAACACTACCAATTACACCTCTGCACTATTTCTTAAAGAGTATTTACAGAATAATCTCACCTCAGTGTTCATTTATGAAAATAAGTAGGAACCCACAGTCCAGAGATCCACTTTAAGAATGTGGCACTAAGCCAGGCAAGGCAGCACACACCTGTAGTCCCAGCTGCTCAGGAAGCTGAGGTGGGAGGATCTCATGAGCCTAGAAGTCCAAGGCCAGCCTGGGCAACATGGCAAGACCCATCTCAAAACAAACAAACAAAAAAAAAACTGGCTCAGTGTGGTGGCTCATGCCTATAATCCCAGCACTTTGCGGGGCTGAGGTGGGAGGATTATTGAGGTCAGGGAGTTGGCGATCAGCCTGGGCAAGATAACGTTGCCTGTCTCTACAAATATATACACATATACACACATATATAAAAATATTTTAAAATAAAAATATATTAAAAACGAATCAAAAAGGGACGTGACACTGATAAATACATTTACAAAATTTTTTCATGGCATGAATTTTCTGGAGCATTATACCTGAATTAAGTTATATCAGGCTTTCCTGTATTACTTACATTCATGCAACTCTTCTCCAGTATGAACTTTCATATCAACTTTGAAAATCATTAAAATTGCAAAACTTTCGATATTTTACATTTATAGTTTCTATTCAGTGTGCACTTTCTTCACATGGTATTGTAAGGATGCACGCCAAATGAAGGCGTTGCCACAATCCTTACATTTATAAGGTTTCTCTCCAGTGTGCATTCTCATGTGTACTCGAAAGCCTGTAAGAAAACTGAAGGGTTTTCCACATTCTTTACATTCATAGGGTTTCTCTCCAGTATGAATTCTTTCATGTATATGAATATAACTGGAACTACTGAAAGCTTTCCCACACTGTTTACATTCGTAAGGTTTCTCTCCCGTGTGGGTTCTTTCATGGATCTGGAAACCTGCAAGAGTAATGTATGTTTTCCCACATTTTTTACATTCATACTGTTTCTTTGCAGTGTGCATCCTTTCATGTCTTCGGGCAGAACTGCAACAATAAAAGGCTTTCCCACATTCCCTACATTTGTAGGGTTTCTCTCCAGTATGAGTCCTTTCATGTCTCTGAGCTGAGTAGTAGTATCTAAATGTTTTTCCACATTTTTTACATTCAAAGGGTTTATCTCCAGTGTGAGTACTTTCATGTGCTTGAAAGCCTAAAGGAGACAAGTAAGTTTTCCCACACAGTTTACATTCATAGTGTTTCTGTGCAGTGTGATTCCTTTCATGCTTTTGAGCAGTACAGTGATAACTGAAGGCTTTCCCACATTCCTTACATTTGTAGGGTTTCTCTCCAGTATGGGTCTTTTCATGTCTTTGAGCAGAGTTGTGATACACGAACACTTTTCCACATTTTTGACATACATAGGGTTTTTCTCCAGTGTGAGTTCTTTCATGTGCTTGAAAACCTACAGAAGATATGTAGGTTTTTCCACATTGTTTACATTCGTAGCGTTTCTGTACAGTGTGATTCCTTTCATGTGCTCGAGCAGAATGGCGGTAAATGAAGGGTTTCCCACATTCCTTACATTTGTAGGGTTTCTCTCCAGTATGAGCCTTTTCATGTCTTTGAGCGGACTGGTGATATCGGAATGCTTTCCCACATTCTTTACATTGATAGGGTTTATCTCCAGTGTGAGTCCTTCCATGTATTTGGAAAGAACGCTGACAACTGAAGGCTTTCCCACAGGCCTTACATGTGTAGACTATCCTTGCACTGTGTGTTCTCTTATGCTTTTTAAAAGACTGCAGATAACTGAAGGGTTTCCCACATTTCTTACATTTATACGGCTTCTCTCCATATTCCCGACACTTATACAGTTTGTGTCTGGTGTAAGATCTGTTGTGTCTGTTAAGGGATGAATGATGGCTCAAGACTTTTCCACATACACTGCTTTCCCAAAGCTTTCCTCCAGAAGGAGTTTTCTTGTTCAGACTGAGATTTGGAATCTGGCTGAAACCTTCTTCACCATGACTACCTTCTTTACTTTCACAGAGTCTCTCTACCATATGATTTCTGTAAAAAATGAGCAGCACATTAATAGTCCATTTATTAAAGATGTTCTCTTTATTAACTGATACTAGAATAACTATTTTTTCCACTTTCAGGGAAAGTATAGATTTTTTTGTCCTGTCTGAATTGCTTGTGAGGTGAATGTATTGAATGCTGTGACTCTGCAAGCGGGCTCAAACATAGCTGTTATGAAAACAGTGATATTCATATATGGTTTCTTTTTTTTTTTTTTTTTTTTTGAGACAAGTCTCACTCTGTCACCCAGGCTGGAGTGCAGTGGTGTGATCTTGGCTCACTGCAACCTCTGCCACCCGGGTTCAAGTGATTCTTCTGCCTCAGCCTCCTGAGTAGCAGGGATTACAGGCACCTGCCATTGCACCCGGCTACTTTTTGTATTTTCAGTAAAAATGGGGTTTTACTATGTTGCTCAGGCTGGTCTTGAACTCCTGACCTCATGATCCACCCACCTCGGCCTTCCAAAGTGCTGGGATTATAGGCGTGAGCCACTGCGCCCGGACCATATATGGGTTTCTTAATACTGTTTCCAAGTGAACTATTTTTCAAACACTGAACATCAATGTCATATTTAAGAGAACACTTTGGGTTAATATTTTCTTTTTTTTTTTTTTTTTTTGAGATGAAGCTTCACTCTTGTTGCCCAGGCTGGAATGCAATGGCATGACCTCGGCTCACTGCAGCCTCTGCCTCCTGGGTTAAAGTGATTCTCCTGCCTCAGCCTCCTGAGTAGCTGGGATTACAGGCATGTGCCACCATGCCCGGCTAATTTTGTATTTTTAGTAGAGATGAGGTTTCTCCATGTTGGTCAGGCTGGTCTTGAACTCCCAACCTCAGGTGATCTGGCCACCTCAGCCTCCCAAAGTGCTGGGATTACAGGCGTGAGCCACTGCGCCAGCTGGGTTAATATTTTCTAAGAACAGATACATTTGAGGCTCGGCTTATGTTTCCTTAATTATCAAATTTAATGACATGCTAAGATTTTCTCCTAGAATACTGCTGCTTTCTTTTCTGAGTGTGACTCACCTGAGATTTCTCCCCTGGTTTTTGTACTGCTCTTCAGTGTTCCATTCTTTTTGTTTTGTTCCTGAAATGCAGACCCAGAAAATTATCATAAGTTATTAGAAATTACAGAAAAATTATTCGATTCTAGGTCCATCTGTGACCATGCCTGATTTACAAAAGAATTTTGCCTTTTCACATTCCACATCTTGGAATAGCATTGATATCCAAGAAAAATATATTCTCTAATTCATTCAAGAACATGATAGAATGATTTCATTTTTACCTATAGAGGCCAGATTCCTGAAGGTTTCCCACATCACATCTCTGTAGAGTTTTTTCTGTGAAGGATCCAGCAAAGCCCATTCCTCCTGTGTGAAGTTCACAGCCACATCTTCAAAGGTCACTGAGTCCTAAAACATTCCAAATGTGTGTAAAGGAGAATGGGTGAGACTGACAGCACCGGGCAACTGTACTCAAGTCATAAGATGTTCACGATGATTCTGTGATCTCCAGAGATTTATTCTATGAATTTGTTGTCCGAACTCTCTTTGGCCACACTCCCTCAGTAATTTATGAACACATGAAAATTATTTCTACACTTTCACTGTGATCACAAGCATACTGCTTTCCAATGGCAGGACCCAGAGCACTTTGGAGAAGTGAGAGAACTGCTGTACAAAAAAAATTCCATTTTAAGACCATCGATTCTTTGTGAGAAAAACTCATCTTCTTCTTATACATCACATCACTCAACATTCCATGAGACATAGGGTCAACTCTGGATAATGTGTGAATGAATAAAAGCACACTGAAGAACTAGAAGCTTTTTCTACTATTCCCATCGCTAAACATGAGAACAAGAAACATGTGGAAATCAAACTTGCAACAATATTTACCTGACCATATTGTCCTGAGGTCCTCAAGGATATTCAAGGTAGTCAGATCCAGCTAATTCAATCAAAATATTTCTTTTGGAGAAGTTGGCTGGGCACGATGGCTCACACCTGTAATCCTAGCACTTTGGGAGGCCAAGGCAGGCAGACTGAGCTCAGGAGTTCGAGACCAGCCTGGGCAACATGGTGAAACCCCATCTCGGTGGCTCACACCTGTAATCCCAACACTTTGGGAGGCTGAGGCAGGTGGATCACCTGAGGTTGGGAGTTCAAGACCAGTCTGGCTAAAATGGTGAAACCCCGTCTCTACTAAAAATACAAAATTAGGTGGGTGTGGTGGTACATGCCTATAATCCCAGCTACTCAGGAGCCTGAGGCAGGAGAATTGCTTGAACCTGGGAGATGGAGGGTGCAGTGAGCCGACATGGTGCCACTGCACTCCAGCCTGGGTGACAGAGCGAGGCTCTGTCTCAAGAAAAAAAAATTAGCTGGGTGTAGTGGTGCACATCTCTAATCCCAGCTACTTAGGAGGCTGAGGCATGAGAATCGCTTGAGCTTGAGAGGCAGAGGTTGCAATGAGCTGAGATCATACCACTTCACTCCACCCGAGAGAAGTGTTTATTTTCACTTGTGTTAATATTTATCAGAGACTTATTGTCCCATTTCATGGAGTTATTAAGTTACTGGGAAGTTAAAGCTCAGGCATGCCATCCTAAGATGGCAAAGTGCCAAAAGAGCTCTTTCCAGCAGAACCATTACAGTTAACCTTGGGCCTTGCTGACCTTGAGGAACAGGTTAAGATTTGCAATTTACAGGCCGGGCACAGTGGCTCAAGCCTGTAATCCCAGCACTTTGGGCGGCCAAGGCGGGCAGATCACCTGAGGTCAGGAGTTCAAGACCAGCCTGACCAACATGGAGAAACCCTGTCTCTACTAATAATACAAAATTAGCCAGGCGTGGTGGCGCATGCCTGTAATCCCAGCTACTTGGGAGGCTGAGGCAGGAGAATTGCTTGAACCCGGGAGGCGGAGGTTGCAGTGAGCCTAGATCACACCATTGCACTCCAGCCTGGGCAGTAAGAATGAAACTCGGTCTCAAAAAAAAAGAAGAAAAAGGAAAAAAGATTTGCAATTTACAATCAAGTGCGTTACAGTCCACAATGAAATGATGAATTTACACATGATTATAAAATGTATAAAATGTTCTCAGCAGAGGTTTCTTCCAAAAGAACATAAAATGCCCTTTCTCCAGTTTAAGAAGGAAGTGATTCCCCAGTCACTCTAGAGAAGAGGGATAAGAGTTAAATTGAACAACTTCTCAGAAACCATACAAGGAGAAAGTAGAGTAGAGTGAAATATTAAAGTTCTGAAAGAAAAACATCTGTATCGCTGGGCGCGGTGGCTCAAGCCTGTAATCCCAGCACTTTGGGAGGGCGAGACGGGCGGATCACGAGGTCAGGAGATCGAGACCATCGTGGCTAACACAGTGAAACCCCGTCTCTACTAAAAAATGCAAAAAACTAGCTGGGTGAGGTGGCGGGCGCCTGTAGTCCCAGCTACTTGGGAGGCTGAGGCAGGAGAATGGCGTGAACCCGGGAGGAGGAGCTTGCAGTGAGCCGAGATCCAGCCACTGCACTCCAGCCTGGGCGACACAGCGAGACTCCATCTCAAAAAAAGAAAAAAAAAAAAAAAGAAAACCGTCTGTATCAAGCAAAATTACCCTTCAAATGAGTCCATAGTACTTTCTGAGACAAAAATTGAGGGAATCTGTCACCAATACACCCGCTTTGCAAGAAATGTTAAATTCACCAGAAAGAAGGTAAATGACAAAGAAAGATACTGCAATAGAGAAGGCATAAGTGGAAGTAAAATCATTTTCTCATTCTCAATGTGACAGGTAACAGGTTGTTCAAAGTAACAATAGCTACAACATATAAGTACAGTTTATGGACAAGTAAAATGAGTAACAGCATTGTTATAAGGGAGGGAGGAATTGGGAATACTCTATTAAGAGTTACTTGAGCACCCAGTGAAGTGGCCTAAGATTGCCAGAAAGAGGGCTTAGGATAGTTGTATACTGAAAACTCAAGGGTAACCATTACAATAGTTTAAAAAAAAAAAAAAAGCATAATCAATATGTTAAGAGAGGGAAATAATTGAAATCAGGTAAGGTAAATAGTCAAACACAGAAGTCACAAAGAAAATTAAAAAGTATGTTATTTACAAGAAAACTACCTACCTAATTATATGTTGTCTACAAGAAACTTTTTTTTTTTTTTTTTTTTTTTTTGAGAGACAGAGACTCGCTCTGTCTCCCAGGCTGGAATGTGGTGGCATGATCTTGGCTCACTGCAACCTCTGCCTCCTGGGTTGAAGCGATTCTCCTGCCTCAGCTTCCCAAGTAGCTGGGACTATGGGTGTATGCCACCACACCCAGCTAATTTTTTATTTTTTAGTAGAGACAAGGTTTCACTTTACATTGGTCAGCTGGTCTCGAACTCCTGACCTCAGGTGATGTGCCCGCCTCGGCCTCCCAAAGTGCTGGGATTACAGGTGTAAGCTACTGCACTCGGCAGTTTTTGTTTTTGTTTTTTAAGACGGAGTCATGTTGTTGACCAGGCTGGAGTGCAGAGGTATGGTCTCAGCTCACTGCAACCTCTGCCTCTCAAGTTCAAGTGATTCTCCTGCCTCAGCCTCCTGAGTAGCTGGGATTACAGGCGTGCACCACCATACCTGGCTAATGTTTGTATTTTTAGTAGAGACAGCGTTTTGTCATGTTGGCCAGGCTAGTCTCAAACTCCTGACCTCAGGTTGATCCACTCGCCTTGGCCTCCCAAAGTGCTGGGATTACAGGCGTGAGTCACTGCACCCACCCAAGGGGTTGATTCTCTAAGAGGACACAGAGAATCTATGTGTAATATTTAGCGTGTATGTGCATAACAAAATAATTGCAAAATGCACAAGGCAAAATGTGATACGACTACAAGGAGAAATACATGAATCCATGACTATGGTTGAGATTTCAACACCCTCCTACCAGTAATTAAGAAATCCAGTAGGCAAAAAAAAAATAGGGAGGACAGGCCGAGTACAGTGGCTCATGCCTGCAATCCCAGCACTTTGGCAGGCCAAGATGGGCGGAGTTCAAGACCAGTATGGCCAACATGGTGAAACCCTGTCTCTACTGAAAATACAAAAAAATCAGACAGCAATGGTAGCCTGCACCTGTAATCTCAGCTAGTTGGGAGGCTGAGGCAGAGGAATTGCTTGAACCCAGGAAGTGGAGGTTGCAGTGAGCCATGATCGCACCACTGTGCTCCAGCCTGCACTCCAGCCTGGGCGACAGAGAGAGACTCCATCTCAAAAAAATAATAATAATAATAAATAAAAAATAAACGAATGACAATACAGCTTATTAAACTTTGTAGGGGCCGGGCGCGGTGGCTCATGCCTGTAATCCCAGCACTTTGGGAGGCTGAGGTGGGTGGATCACTTGAGGTCAGGAGTTTGAGACCAGCCTGGGCAACATGGCAAAACTCTGTCTCTACTAAAAATACAAAAAAATAAGCCAGGCATGGTGGCGCATGCCTGTAATCTCAGCTACTTGGAAGGCTGAGGCATGAGAATCGCTTGAACCTGGGAGGCAGATGTCGCCGTGAACCAAGATCGTGCCACTGAACTCCAGCCTGGGTGACAGACTCAGACTCCATCTCAAAACACACACACACACACACACACACCCCTTTGTGTGGGACACAGCAAAAAAAGGAGTACATAGAGGACAAATATGCTACTGAACAGATACACTAGAAAGAAAGAAAAATATATAATCAATTATCTAAGCATGTGCTTTAGGAAATTAGAAAAAGCAAATTAAAACCACAGTAAGCAAAAGAAAAGAAATTTTTTCAAATAGTGAAACTGCAAGAAATAAAAAAAAAAAATCAAAACCAAAGCCCGCTCTTTGAAAAGATGAATAAAATTGATAAAAATCTAGTCAAGCTAACTGAGGAAAACAAAGAGGATAGAAATTACTAATATCACAAATGAAAGGGAGGATAATGAAAATGAGAAAGCATTTGGCAAAGTACGACTTCCATTTATGATAGCAAACTAGGAATAGAGAGAAACTACTACTTCTTAAGAAAGAACATCTACAAGAAACTTACAGCTAACATCATACTTAATAGTGAAAAACAAAATGCTTTCCCAGTAAGATGAAGAACAAGGCAAGGGAGTCCCCTCATGCAGCATTTCTGTTCAACATGGTACTGGCACATAGTGTGGGCTTGCATCAGAAGCCTGTGGACAACTTATGACCATCTGGCTACCTACAGAGGCCACAAGAAGGGGTTGCTAAAGCCTACATAGTCTGGCCGGGCACGGTGGCTCACGCCTGTAATTCCAGCACTTTGGGAGACCGAGGTGGGCAGATCACCTGAGGTCAGGAGTTCGAGACCAGCCTCAACATGGAGAAACCCTGTCTCTACTAAAAATACAAAATTAGCCAGACGTGGTGGTGCACACCTGTAATCCCAGCTACTCAGGAGGCAGAGACAGGAGAATCGCTTGAACCTGGGAGGCAGAGGTTGCAGTGAGCCGAGATCATGCCATTGCATGCCAAGCCTGGGCAACAAGAGCGAAACTCCATCTCAAAAAAAAAAAAAAAAAGTCTACATAGTAAGGGAGTCTGAGGGCATTAATTGCATGGCAGTTTGAACGGTCTAGAAGCCTCTGTAGTAGAAATACCCATTCAAGGTGGGCTAACCTGCAAGTCACAGCATTAATTGGATTTAATTAAAATTTGTGCACAAGGATTATGTTGCCTCCAGAACAAAGAACAGAAGACTCTAAAAGATATTGTGATGGTGAGAAAGTCAATAGCTATTTCTTAGCCTGGCCAACATAGTGAAACCTCGCCTCTGCTAAAACTACAAAAAAATTAGCGAGGTATGGTGGTGCATGCCTGTAATACCAGCTGCTGGGGAGGCTGAGGCATGGGAATCACTTGAGCCTGGGAGGCGGAGATTGCAGTGAATCGAGATCGCACCACTGCACTCCAGCCTGGGTGACAGACAGACCCTGTCTCAAACAAAACCAAACAAAAAAACACGCTATTTCTTCACTATGTCACGGAGGATGCGAGTCCTCTGTTTACTACATAATTTTCTGGAATTTAGCCAAGGTGTCAGTGCGTCTTACATTCTAGATGGGGCAATGGCCCTTCCACTTTTTGTAAGCTCTTTTCTTTCAATATTTGTATGTCCTGAATGAATGTCAAATGACTGTTCCCAGAGAGCCATTACTTTTTTTTTTTTCTTGAGATGGAGTCTTGCTCTGTCACCCAGGCTGGAGTACAGTGGCACAATCTTGGCTCACTACAATCTCTGCCTCCCAGGTTCAAGTGATTCTTGTGCCTCAGCCTCCCAAGTAGCTGGGATTATAGGCACTCACCACCACACCAGGCTAATTTTTGCATTTTTTAAAGTAGAGACAGGTTTTTGCCATGTTGGCCAGGCTTGTCTCAAATTCCTGACCTTGAGTGATCTTCCCACCTCAGCCTCCCACAGGTATGGGATTACAGGCATGAGCCACTGTGCCTGGCCAGCAATGACTTTAATGTAATGCCATACCTGTGCTCCTGGAGAAAGGTACATAAAATTTAGATCTTGCTGGCAAAGACTGCAATAGCAGGGCTACTGAGGTTCCATGAAAAGAAACCAGATAAAGGTGGACCAAATCCCTTCAAAGGTGAGGGTAAACTGCAGCTAAGAGTCTCTTGAAATAGAGACTGAATAGAACCTATACAAATCTGTGACACCAGAATACCTACCACTTGTTCGTTGGACAGAGTCAGTAATTTCCCTCATGTTGGATATTGGGTGTAGGGGCTCAATAGGTTGGGATCACAGCAGTAAATTGCAGTAATCCACTTTGAGGCACCCAGATTTAAGAACAAGCCAAATTAGGCTGGCTGCGGTGGCTCACACCTATAATCCCAACACTTTGGGAGGCTGAGGAGGGTGGATCCACCTGAGTCAGGAGTTCGAGACCAGCCTGGCCCACATGGTGAAACCCTGTCTTTACTTAAAAAAATACAAAAATTGGCTGGGCGTGGGGGCTCATGCCTGTAATCCCAGCACTTTGGAAGGCCAAGGCAGGTGGATCACAAGGTCAGCAGGTCAAGAGTTGGCCTGGCCAACATGGTGAAACTCCGACTCTACTAAAAATAAAAACTTAACCAGGCGTGGTGGCGGGTGCCTGTAATCCCAGCTACGTGGGAAGCTGAGGCAGGAGAATCATTTGAAACTGGAAGGTGGAGGTTGCAGTGAGCCAAGATCACGCCGCTGCACTCCAGCCCCAGCAACAGCAGCAAAACTATCTCAAAAAAAAAAAAAATTTAGCTGAGTGTTGTGGTGCATGCCTGTAATCCCAGCTACTAGGGAGGCCAAGGCAGAAGAATCACTTGAACCCAGCTGGTGGAGGTTGCAGTGAGCCAAGACCGCGCCACTGCACTCCAGCCTGGGCAACAGAGCAAGACCCTATCTCAAACAAACAAACAAAAAAAACAGGCCAGGCCAAATTGGACTGTTAACTAGAGAAATACTTGGCCAAATGCAGTGGCTCATGTCCATAATCCCAGCACTTTGGGAGGCTGAGGTAGGAGGACTGCTTGAGGCCAGGAGTTCAACACCAGCCTGGGCAACATTGTGAGATCTCATCTCTCCAAAAAAAAAAAAAAAAAAAAAATAGCTGAGCATGGGGGCGCACCTGTGGTCCCAGCATCTCAGGAGGCTGATGCAGGAGGATGCTTGAGTCTAGGTGTTGGAGGCTGCAGTGAGCTGTGATTGCATCACTGGATTCCAGCCTGGGCAACAGAGTGAGATCTTGTCAAAAAAGAAAAAAAAAGGCAGCACTGGGGATAGTTGCCCCTTCACTACAACCATATAACCATTTTGTATTAATGGTTTTGTATAATGGCTGTCAATCCTTCCAGGCCCAGTTCAATTTACATTGAGTCATATTAACTAATTTAATTGGGGAGTAAGTTCCATGGGGTCCCATTTTGTCAATCTAATTTGTAACTGCCAAAGACTTAATTTAAAGTTATGGCTGGGTACAGTGGCTCATTCCTGTAATTCTAGCACCCTGGGAGGCTGAGGCAGGTGAATCACTTGAGGCCAGGAGTTTGAGACCAGCCTGGCCAACAAGGCAAAACCCCATCTCTACAAAAAACACAAGAATTAGCTGGGTGTGGTGGCAAGTGCCTGTAATCCCAACTACTCGGGAGGCTGAGGCAGGAAAATTGCTTAAACTTGGGAGGCGGAGGTTGCAGTGAGCTGAGATCCCGCCACTGCACTCCAGCTGGGTGACAGAGCAACACTCTGTCTAAATAAATAAACAAATAAATAACTCACTGGTTCAGAGCTTCCTTGGTCACTGTGGGATTTTTAAGGGCTGTTGTCTCACCTTATCACCCAGGCTGGAGTGCAGTGGCACAGTCACAGCTCACTGCAGCCTCAACCTCCCAGGCCCAAGCTACCCTCCCACCTCAGCCTCCCAAAGCCAGGACTAGTTTGCGCCACTACACGCAGCTAATTTTTGTATTTTTACAAATACAGGGTTCCACGATGCTGGCCAGGCTGGTCTTGAACTCCTGGGCTCAAGCAATCCACCCACCTTGGCCTCCCAAAGTGCTGGGATTACAGGCGTGAGTCACCGCACCTGGCCCTATGTGATATTTTAAGAAAATTTGTTCTATAATACAACCAAGAATGATTTAGCCAACACAATAGTTATGATGGCTAAGGAGAGGCACGGGGATTTCTGCTCTATTTATTTTATATCCAGTAACTCCTCTATGAGTATCGGGACACCTTCATTACATTTGATGGGATACCCAGGTACAACTAAAACATGAGCCCTAGTACTAATCCCATGAAGGTTTATCAGCTCATACAGATGTTAAAATTTTCATCTTATCAATTAAAATAATTCATTTTTCTTAGGAAGAGCGGAGCTTTTTTTTTTTTTTTTTTTTTTTTTTTTTTTTTTTTTGTTGAGACGGAGTCTGGCTCTGTCGCCCAGGCTGGAGTGCGGTGGCCGGATCTCAGCTCACTGCAAGCTCCGCCTCCCAGGTTCACGCCATTCTCCTGCCTCCGCCTCCCAAGTAGCTGGGACTACAGGCGCCCGCCTCGTCGCCCGGCTAGTTTTTTTGTTTGTCTTTAGTAGAGACGGGGTTTCACCGTATTAGCCAGGATGGTCTCGATCTCCTGACCTTGTGATCTGCCCGTCTCGGCCTCCCAAAGTGCTGGGATTACAGGCTTGAGCCACCGCGCCCGGCCGAGCAGAGCTTTTTAAATGTCACATCCTCTAGGGATATGCACATACAAAACTGACTTAAAAATGAAAAATGGGCCGGGCGCGGTGGCTCAAGCCTGTAATCCCAGCACTTTGGGAGGCCGAGACGGGCGGATCACGAGGTCAGGAGATCGAGACCATCCTGGCTAACAAGGTGAAACCCCGTCTCTACTAAAAAATATAAAAAATTAGCCGGGCGAGGTGGCGGGCGCCTGTAGTCCCAGCTACTCGGGAGGCTGAGGCAGGAGAATGGCATGAACCCGGGAGGCGGAGCTTGCAGTGAGCTGAGATCCGGCCACAGCACTCTAGCCTGGGCGACAGAGCGAGACTCCGTCTCAAAAAAAAAAAAAAAAAAATGAAAAATGTACCCGAGAACTTTAATGCACTCATCTTGCATCTTGAGATCCTTTTGCACAAAAGGAACACAATTCTGTTTGGTTCCAGAATTGTCTTGCCTCACATCATATTTATCAACTTTCATTTTCAAAGCCGAAGAAACGAATATCCTACACACTCACACATATAAAATTACTAAATGCTAAGGGAAACTACAGTTGGAGCACCACAATAAACAGATAAAGGAATCCAAAGGAAAGAAACACAGATATTCTTCTCATCAGCTTAGCAGCCTGCTTCCCCACAATGCAGAACTGTAAAACCCACACGCAGAAAGTCAAACACCTTAACAAGCTTGGAGGTCAGACTCTCACCTTTAAGGCATAACACCTAGAGTAGTTCAGTCCCAGATTCAGTTTAAGGTTCTGACCCAAGTGAACTCTCTAATTCATCTATCTCAGATCCAGGAGACAAAAGTCCTAACTTCACAGACTTTCTCAACACGTAAATATTACACTCTGAATGCAGCAACACTGGGGATGCAAAACTGAAGGCCGGGAGTGGCGGCTCATGCCTGTAATCCCAGCACCTGGGAGGCCAAGATGGGATTCCCTGAGTTCACAAGTTTGAGACTAGCTTGGGCAATGTATCAACACCCTATCTCTACAAAAAACAAACAAACAAACACAAAAAAAACCAAGCATGGTAGCATGTGCCTGTAGTCCTAGCTACTTGGGAGGCTGTGGTGGGAGGATCACTTGAGCCCAGGAATCCAGGCTGCAGTGAGCCAAGATTGTGCCACTGCACCCCAGCCTGGGTGACAGATTAAGAACCTGTCTCAAACAAAACAACAGCAACAACTACCCCTCAAATCCACTGTCTAAAAGCAAGCCCAAGGAAACTACAATTACAACCCCAGAAAGTATCATGCTGTTCCCCTCCCCACCACGTACACGTGGATCCCGTTTTCCAATGCTCAGTTTCTGTCACTACCAAAGGAGTCTTTCCTTGATAGGTGTGAGTATGTAGGACACCTGCTTTTCTTGATAAGCGTACACAGGACATCTGCAGGGGAGAGGCCCTAAGAAGAACCTCCTGGGTCTTAATTACGTCCCTTGGCAGAGTCAAAGGTGGCCTTACCTTCTAGTCACTGCCTCAGGCCTCCACTCACCAGTCATGTGGCTTTAGAACACTTTTGATATTTTAAATTAGAAAAACCCAGTGTTTAAAGAATTCAGCAAAATCACTCAAACCAAGTATTTATGTATAAAGCATGGAAGCAAACTGTAAAACATCTAGTTTCAAAACAAAACCCACAAATATCTATTCCTTTTGGAAAATGAAGTTAATTAGAAATGATTAATCATTAGTCGAACTATTAATCATAACTATAATCATTAATTAGTCAAACTAATAATTTAATCAATAGTTAATTATTAGAAATATATATTTTTTTAAGATGGGGTCGGCCGGGCGCGGTGGCTCAAGCCTGTAATCCCAGCACTTTGGGAGGCCGAGACGGGCGGATCACGAGGTCAGGAGATCAAGACCATCCTGGCTAACAAGGTGAAACCCCGTCTCTACTAAAAATACAAAATCTAGCCGGGCGAGGTGGCAGGCGCCTGTAGTCCCAGCTACTCGGGAGGCTGAGGCAGGAGAATGGTGTGAACCCGGGAGGCGGAGCTTGCAGTGAGCTGAGATCCGGCCACTGCACTCCAGTCCCCGCGACAGAGCGAGACTCCGCCTCAAAAAAAAAAAAAAAAAAAAAAAAGATGGGGTCTCACTCTGTCACCCAGGTTGGAGTGCAGTGGCATGATCTCGGCTCACTGCAACCTCCACCTCACAGGCTCAAGCAATCCTCCCACCTCAGCCTTCAAAGTAGCTGGGACCACAGGCACGTGCCACTATGCCTGACTAATTTTTTGTATTGTTTGTTAGAGACAGGGTTTTGCCGTGTTGCCCTGGCTGGTCTGGAGCTCCTGAGCTCAGGAGATCCACCCGCCTTAGCCTCCCAAAATGCTGGGGGTACATGCATGAGCCACCGTGCCCTGCCAGAAGTGGTTTTCTAAACAATCATATTTTAACGCACCTAGGAATTTTACGGCTAAGCCCTGGAATTCCTTTTGAAATCAACCAAAAGAAAAAAACGAGCCTCAGAAACTTAGAAGAAAAAGGGGTTAAAATAATATTTAGGCTAGGCACAGTGGCTCATGCCTGTAATCCCAACATTTTGGGAGGATCACTTGTGCTCAGGAGTTTGAGACCAGCCTGGGCAACACAGAGAGGCACCCTCTCTACAAAAAATTAGCTGGGTGTGGTGGTCCCAGCTACTCAGGAGGCTGAAGTGAGAAGATCGCTTGAGCTGGGGAGGTCGAGGCTGCAGTGAGCCTTAATCTCCCCACTGTATTCAAGCCTCAGCAAGAGTGGGGCTCGGCCTCAAAAAAAAAAAAAAAAAAAGCAGGATGTAATACTGGGCTTTTTTTTCCCCCCAGAAATTCACCTTTCTTGCCTTTTTGGAAATATTTTGTACCATCTTCACGCTCTAGTGATTGAACACACATTTACTTAAATACTGACACACAATTGAGTCGACGTTTTCAAGGTGACAAAGCCGGGGAGGCTCAGTGCTGATCTGCAACTATTCTCAAGGACAGATCACCCAGAAAAATTTCCAAATAAGATCCTCAAGACGTAAGATGTCTGTGCCGAGGAAAGCTACTGGGAGGTGAGGCACAACCATTTCATACAACTAACTTCCAGGCTGCTATCTCTGCTTTCCTTTCTCGTAAAACATCCACAAACAATAACAAAATTAAATCTAAAAGACTAACCCTTTGCTCTGTGGAAAATAGATTATTAAAACACAGTTAAGTTTTCCCTAAAAGTCCTCGAGAGGGTCTTAGAAACTGACTTTAAGGCATAACAAAACCTATTTGTTTCCTCATCAACGATGTAAGGAACATTCTAGAACCTGGTGTCCTCGTTTTGCTAAAGTTGCACCCGAGGCGGGAATTCGCCCCACGACCCTCCAGTGGTGCCCGCACAATCCGGGGGAGACGCGGGGCTGCGGGCGCGGAGCTGTCCAGAGAGGGCTCCGGGGCTGCGGGCAAAGTCGCCACGCAGGGACGCGACAGGACGCCCGAGGTCCTGACTGCCGGCCGGCCCAGGGCCACCCTGCGGCCCAGGGACCGAAGGCCGAGCTGCGCCATGGGAACTCGGGTCCCAGACCCCGGAGTCGCCCGCGGGGAGGCCCGCGTAAAGCCACAGCCGGTTCCAGCCAGCCCCTCCTCCCGCGTGTCGGGACCCCTGCCCGGCACATTCACCCTTTCCTGGACTCCAGGGTGTCCTGGCATCCTCCTTACCGCTATCCTGGCCACAGCTGGGCAAATCGCGACACACCCTGCGCTGACACACCCTCGGCGCGTTCACAGAAGCCGAGAGCTACTCGAAGGCTAGAGCTACCCGAGGGCGCCAAGACCAGGGGAAAAAAAAAACCCTAACCCACCGGCTTCGGCGTCTTGCCAGCTGTCCTACAGCACACTTGATTGGACAGCTGGCGCGGCCCCTCCCTCAGAACTTCTGATTGGATAGTGCCCTAGGCCCCTCCCCCTGGGGGGCCACAGTGCAAAGAGGAGAGATAAAGCAAGCGCCTGAGAGGAGCCAGAATGACAGGTTCTTGGCCATTGCCCTTGCCAGTTTGGGCATCTTCCCTGATCCATTTTCCCCTATCAATAAGTTAAATGAGTCAAAGATCCTCAAACCTACTGTTTAAATAAGATACCAGCAGGGCATGCCCTCGCCAGAGGACATTGGAATTTAAGAACTTGCTCCTGGCTTTCCAGAGCTGGCACTGGTGTCTCCCTGTACTAATGGGCCTTTCTTTCTTCTTCCTCTTGGACAAAAGGGAATTGCATTCTCAGTGGCCAAAGGAACGATCCTTGTGCCTCAGAGCAGGACGGGTGCCTAGACCAGGCCACACTGGAACATGGGGGAGGGCTTGATGTCCTGCAGGGATCAGGAATTTGGAAAGAAAGGCTGTTGGTGGCATGGCGAAGGGTTCCTCACACCTTATCCTTATCCCTCAGTCTACTCATTTTCTTTCTCTTTTTTTTTTTTCTTTTTTTTCAGAGTCTCACTCTGTCGCCCAGGCTAGAGTACAGTGGTGTGGCGTCATCTCGGGTCACTGCAACCTCTGCCTCCCGGGTTCAAGCAATTCTCCTGCCTCAGCCTCCCGAGTAGCTGAGATTACAGGCACCCATCACCACACCCGGCTAATTTTTGTATTTTAGTAGAGACAGAGTTTCACCTTGTTGGTAACGCTGTTCTCAAATTCCTGACCTCAGATAATCCACCTGCCTTGGCCTTGCAAAGTGCTGGGATTACAGGAGTGAGCCACCGTGCCCAGCCTGTCTACTCATTTTCAGTCAAAAAATTAAAACACACCAACAAGGGAATACAGTTATTTAATATATGGGAAAAAGGGGAATTATGTGACAGCAATATTCTATAAAGGAACAAAAAGGGAAGAAAAGGAAATATCTGAATTGGTTCATTTAAGCAGTCTACTGCACTACCATTTACAAGGAAAATGCCAAGTGACAAAACATATTCCTAAGCTTGGGAGTCAGACTTTGTTGAAAGGAGCTCAAGAGTCTATCAGTCCCTGGTGATGAGGCAGAGAAACCTAAGGATTTAACTCTGGGAGTCCAACATGCCTTCCTGTTCCCACCTCATGTGGGAACAATCTCATCTTCAAGATCTTTATTTTCAAAAGCAAGAAACTCTCACCTGGAGTCAGTTTAAGGTTCTGCCCTAAATAAATTGTCAACTTTATAAACCCTTCCTCCAGCAAACAACTCAAATGAGACTTTCTCTAAGTCTCACCTTTACAGATTGTCTTTTTTTTTTTTTTTTTTTTTAATTTTTGAGACAGAGTCTTGCTCTGTTGCCCAGGCTGGAGTACAGTGGTGTGATCTCGGTTCACTGCAACCTCTGCCTCCCAGGTTCAAGCGATTCTCCTGTCTCAGCCTCTCAAAACGCTGGGATTACAGGCGAGCGCAACCACACCTGGCTAATTTTTGTATTTTTAATAGAGACGGGGTTTCGCCATGTTGGCCAGGCTGGTCTCAAACTCCTGACCTCAGGTGATCCGCCTGCCTTGGCCTTCTAAAGTGCTGGGATTATAGGCGCCTTTGGTGTTCTTAAACACACACACACAGCTCCTTCCCCACCCCAGTCACAAAGATACTCTCCTACATCTGATGCTAACTTTGTGTTTTTGCTTTTCATCATTTTAATGTGAACTTTCATATATGATATGAGATAAAGGTGTCAGTTCATCTTTCTGCAGGTTAATATCCAATTGTCCCAGCACCATGTTGAAAACACTTTGCCCATTATCTTGGGGCATTTGTAGAAAATCAACAGACCATAAATGAAGATTATTTCTGGTCTCTCTGTTCTGTTCTATTGGTCTATGTCTAACGTTACACCAGTATATCTGGCTAATGTACTACCTGCCCTGATGATGGATGGCCCCACCTCATTCCACATGATTGCTTTGCAGGTCCAGAAATGGTTTCAGAGCCAGGAGAAAATCTCTTTCTTATTATTATTTAACTTATGCCGTTGAGACACAGTCTCACTCTGTCACCCAGGCTGGAGTGCAGAGGCATGATCACGGCTCACTACAGCCTCAAACTCCTGGGTTCAAGTTATCCTCCCACCTAGTAACTGGGACTAGAAGCACATGTCAGCAAACCTGACTTATTATTATTTTTTTTCCTGAGACAGGGTCTCGCTGTGTTGCCCAGGCTGGCATGCAGTGGCACAATCATGGCTCACTCCAATCTCACCCTGCCAAGCTCAAGCAATCCTTCTACCTCAGCTTCCTGAATAGCTGAGACTACAGGCGTGCACCACTACACCCAACTAATTTTTAAAATTGTTTGTAGACACAGGGTCTCCCTATGTTGCTGAGACTAGTCTCAAATTTCTGGACTCAAGTGATCCTCCTGCCTTAGCCTCCCAACGTGTTGGGATTACAGGCTTGAGCCACCATACCTGGACCCCTGGCTATGAGAATTTGGGAAGCACTCCAATCACAAGTAGATAGTTTATCCACACCTGGACACTCCAAAATCACTGCATCCTGGATACACTGACTGTCTGTCCAGCAAGGAGGAGAGTGAGCAACCACTGCTGGAAAATACTGCTTTTATGTGCACAACATGAGAAAAACTGTGTCTAATTTACACATTCTAAAAAAGAAGAGAAGACTGGGCACGGTGGCTCATGCCTGTAATCCCAGCACTTTGGGAAGCCAAGGAGGGTGGATCACAAGGTCAGGAAATCGAGACCATCCTGACTAACATGGTGAAACCCTGTCTCTACTAAAAATACAAAATTAGCCAGGCATGGTGGCGGGTGCCTGTAATCCCAGCTACTCAGGAGGCCGAGGCAGGAGAATTGCTTGAACCCGGGAGGCAGAGGTTGCAGTGAGCCAAGATAGCACTACTGCACTCCAGCCTGGGCAACAAGAGCGAAACTCCGTCTCAAAAATTAAAATAAAATAAAATAAAATAAGATGGAGTTTTACTATGTTCCCCAGGCTGGTCTTGAATTCCTGGCCTCAAGCGATCCTCCCACCTCAGCCTCCCAAAGTGCTGGAATTACAGATGTGTGTCACCACACTTGGCCAATAGTTATAAATTTTACAACATTTCTTTGATGATGCAAATTTTCTGGAGCACTATACATGAGTTAATTTGGATTGGATTTTCCCAACTTACTTAAATTACAGGATTTCTCCCCAATGAGCATTGGGATGAGGAGACTTCAATCCACCAAAGTGGTATATATATATATCTCCATGGAGGTGATACTTAGGTCATCTCATCCAAAAACACTCATACTTGTCTACAACTAGATGTTGCATATGGCATTAGTACCATCCTCAGAAATTTATATATATTTGCAAGAAATATTACTTTAAGTCAATAGTATATGCTATCATGAATACAGGATATGCTTACTCCATAAGCAGCAAATTGACTCCTTCACAGTTTTAACAGATTTCCAGTTGTTTTGTCTTCAGTTTCCTAAGAAGACAATGCTATAATCTCCAACCACATTATTTGCTTCTTCCATCCCATTCTTCATATTGATCATTGTTTTGTGACATTAGTTGACTACTGTAATGATAAATGACTAGGGTAAAATAGATATATTTGCTTTTTGTTAGGTTCCATTCCTCATTTCAATGGGAAGCCTCTCACACACTCTCATCATGCTCTGCTATAAAACATAGCTTAGGCCGGGCGTGGTGGCTCAAGCCTGTAATCCCAGCACTTTGGGAGGCCGAGACGGGCGGATCACGAGGTCAGGAGATCGAGACCATCCTGGCTAACACGGTGAAACCCCGTCTCTAATAAAAAATACAAAAAACTAGCTGGGTGAGGTGGCGGGTGCCTGTAGTCCCAGCTACTCGGGAGGCTGAGGCAGGAGAATGGCGTAAACCCGGGAGGCGGAGCTTGCAGTGAGCTGAGATCCGGCCACTGCACTCCAGCCTGGGCGACAGAGCGAAACTCCGTCTCAAAAAAAAAAAACAAAAACATAGCTTAACCAAGAATCGTATATCCAGCAAAGCTCATGTTCAATACAGAAACAAAAATTTAATTTTTCTGTTATGCTGAAGAAAAAGTGTAAGTGATGTTCTTGCCTTCTAACACTGTATCACTGCCACAGCGACTTGATCAAGGCATCATCAAGCAGATTAAGGCAATTTACACCCACTTCAACTTTTTTTTTTCTTTTTGAGACCGAGTCTCACTCTGTCACCCAGACTGCAGTGCAGCGATACAATTTTGGCTCACTGCAACCTCTGCCTCCTGGGTTCAAGTGATTCTCCTGCCACAGCCTTCCAAGTAGCTGGGACTACATCTGCATGACACCAGGTCCAGCTAATTTTTGTATTTTTAGTAGACATGGGGTTTCAACATGTTGACCGGGCTGGTCTCTAACTTTTGACCTCAAGTGATCCATCTGCCTCAGCCTCCTAAAGTGCTAGGATTACGGGTGTGAGCCAGTGCGCCCAGCCTCACCTCGTTTATACAATTTATGTTGCCTTGATTCTAACCCTGACTGTACCACAGTATATTTATGGAAGAGCTTCACAATTGCAGATACAACTGTGCTTACTGCAGAGGCTGTAGACATCCTAAAGCCCAGGACACGCAAAGCATATTGGAAGCCATTAGAGTGAGGGAGTAAGTGATTTCAGGGGTTTCCCCAAGACTGATACAGCAGTCAGGAATATCTTAAGTGTTGCAAAGAAAGTTAGTGGAAAGGGCTATCTCTGACAGGAATAAAAACAACATTGAGGAACACAAAAGAAGACAGAGAAACCCTTACTAATAAGGAAACTGAAGATTTACTGAAATCCTCTACAAGTGATGATGATGACAATGATGATGATGATGATGATGCAAAAGATTAAGAACAGGAGCAGTGCCATTGATTTGGACACACGAAAAATTTGCAGCAGATCTGGGGCATCTCTAGCCTCTCCAAGGTGCAAGTGTTAAAGATTATCAACTTCAACTAAAATCCTTTGACTGAAAAAAGCTTCTGTGTCATATAAGGGAAAATATGCAAATGAATACTGTAAGGATTTTTTAGGGATTCAAAGAAAAAAACTAGCTTCCTAAAACAATGTTTCTAACTAAATATCTGCAAATATGAAGATATACCCTTCAACACAAAGATCTTCAGCCCTCAAGCTGAATAGATCCCAACGTTAATATTAGTTAGCCTCCTGCAAAGAGTCAACATCTTCAATCAGAACCTGGGTCTTCCAACATAGATGAAGGTCTTGATGTCCTGTCAAGATTCAAGTTAGCCTGAAGTCTCACTGTTTATCTATGATGCCACACATCTAGTCACCTGTACATATCACATTAGGCACCATACAGCAATCATCATTGTCATAACCATCATAATACTTGGGTTATCAAGAGAGAAGACCCAGAATTGTGGTTGGTGTTAACACATTCTTTCAGGTCATTAAACAAAAGTAATCTGAGTATTGAAACAAGAAATTGTAACATTATAGGTGATATATTCTATGTGGATAGGCCTGCAATAGTTGAGTCTGTAGTGAATACATACAGATTTTTTTCTTATGATTCCCTAAACAATACAACTATGTACACAGCTTTTACAATGCATGAGATATTTTAATTAATCTAGACATGATATAGAGTACACAGGAGAATGTGGGTAGGTACATGCAAATATTCCATTTTATAAAAGAGCTGGCATCTGTGGATTTAGGTATACTCAGGGTGTACTGGAACCAATCTTCTTGCATATATCAGGGAGCAACTCTATTCCAAAGAAATAGAAACTTTTTTTTTTTTTTGAGATGGAGTTTCGATCTGTCACCCAAGCTGGAGTGCAGTAGCATGATCTCGGCTCACTGCAACTTCCACCTCCTGGGTTCAAGGGATTCTCCTGCCTTAGCCTCCTGAGTAGCTGGGAACTACAGGTGTGAGCCACTATGCCTGGCTAATTCTTTTTGTATTTTTAGTAGAGATGGGGTTTCACCATGTTAGACAGGCTGGTCTTGATCTCCTGGCCTCGTGATCTGCCCGCCTCAGCCTCCCAAAGTGCTGGGATTACAGGCGTGAGCCACTGCACCCAGCCTGGAAACTTCTTAAGGCTTTACCATGTTTACATTTATAGGATTTATTTCTTTCAAGTATCAAAATGTGATAAAGCTAATGAATGCTTTCCCACATTCCATACACTTATAGAATATCCTTCCAGTGAGTCCTTTTATGTCTGTTAAAGGAACTGAGAGAACTGAAGGCTTTCCCACATTCCTTACATTCATAGGGCTTCTCTCCAGTGTGAGTTCTTTCATGTTCTCGACAGAAACTGGAACGACTGAAGGCTTTACCACAGTGTTTACATTCATAGGGTCTTTCTCCAGTGTGAGTCCTTTCATGTCTTAGAAGGAAAGAGGGCCAAAAGAATGCTTTCCTGCATTGCTTACATTCATATGGCTTCTCTGCCGTGTGAGTCCTTTCATGAGTTTTTAAGTAACTGAAACGACTGAAGGCTTTCCCACAAGTTTGACACTCATAAGATTTTTCTTCACTGTGAGTCCTTTCATGGCGACAAAAGTATTTAAAAGAACTAAATGCTTTCCCACATTCCTTACATTCGTAAGGCTCCCCTTCACTGTGTGTTGTTTCATGACTTTGAAAGGAAAAAAAATCACTAAAAGCTTTTCCACATTTACATTTATAGGGTTGCTCTCCAGTGTGTGTAGTTTCATGTTTTCGAAGGGAACTGGAAATACGGAAGGCTTTCCCACATTGCTTGCATTCATAGGGTTTCTCTCCAGTGTGAGTCCTTTCATGTCTTTGAAATACACTGGGAGAATCAAAGGCTTTCCCACATACCATGCATTTATGAGGGCCATCTCCAGTGTGTGCCATCATGTGTCTTCGAAAGCTCGAGCGATGAGATAACAATTTCCCACATTGCTTACATTCATAGGGTTTCTCTAGAGTATGAGTTCCTTCATGAATTCGTGCTGAACCAGGAAAATCAAAGCCTTTCCCACATATCTTACATTTATGAGGTCCATCTCCACTGTGCATTATCATGTGTCTTTGAAAGCTTCCAAGATGACAAAACGCTTTCCCACACTGTTTACATGTATAGGGTTTCTCTCCAGTGTGAATTCTTTCATGTACTCGAAGGGAACCAGAAACACTGAAGGCTTTCCCACATTGCTCACATTTGTAAGGTTTCTCTCCAGTATGAGTTCTTTCATGTCTCAGATATGAACTATAATCAGGGAAGGCTTTGGAACACTGCTTACATTCATACGGTTTCTCTCCAGTGTGTATTTTTTCATGTCTTAGATAGGAACTGTAAACAGGGAAGGCTTTAGAACAGTGCTTACATTCATACGGTTTCTCTCCAGTGTGAGTTCTTTCATGCATACGTAATAAACTGGGCCAAAAAAAGCCTTTCCCACACAATTCACATTTATAAGGCCCATCTCCACCTTGTACTACCATATGTCTTCGAAGGTTTCCAGGAGAACTGAAGGTTTTTCCACATTCCTTACAATCATAGGGTTTCTTTCCAGTGTGAGGCCTTTCACGTGTTCCAAAGGAGTGGCGATAACTTAAGCCTTTCCCACACTGCTTATGTGTATATGGCTTCTCTGCATATTCATGACACTCACGGTGTTTGTGTCCAGTGTCAACTCTGATGTAGCAATTCAGGGATGAATGACCCATTATGACTTCTCCATTCACACTGCTTTCGCATGCATCTACTCTGGCAGGAGTGTTCTTGTTTACAGTACTATTTCGAATCTGGCTTAAGGTTTCTCCACACTGACTACCATCTTTACTTTTACCTAATCTCTCTACCACATCACACCTGTAAAAAACGAAAAGTACATTACTAAAGGTTTATTATTGAATTTATATTTATCAACAGGTATTAGATTTACATTTTTAATGTTATCAGGCAAGCTATAAGCTTCATGTCCTGCTTGAATGTGAATGGACTGAATGTTGTGCAAGAGAACTCAATCCCAGCTATTTTCAAGATGATGATATGCATATGGGGATTCTTTTTTTTTTGAGATGGAGTCTCCCTGTCACCAGGCTGGAGTGCAGTTGGCACTATCTTGGCTTGCTGCAACCTCTGCCTCCCGGGTTCAAGTGATTCTCCTGCCTCAGCCTCCCAAGTAGCTGGGACTACAGGCGTGCGTCACCACACCCAGCTAATTTTTGTGTATTTTTAGTAGAGACGGGGTTTCACCATGTTGGCCAGGTTGGTCTTGATCTCCTGACCTTGTGATCCACCTGCCTCGGCCTCCCAAAGTGCTGGGATTACAGGCATAAGCCACTGTGCCCGGCCTTTTTTTTTTTTTTTTTTTTTTTTTTTTAAGACAGGGTCTTGCTTTGTCACTTACATTAGAGTGCACCAGTGCCATCACAGATCACTGCAGCCTCCAACTCCCAAACTCAAGTGATTCTCCTGTCTCAGCCTCCCAAAGTGCTGGGATTGCGGGCATGAGTTACCACACCCAGCTTCTTATGGGAAATCTTAATATTGTTTCCATGGGAACTACTTTGCAAACACTGAATAGCTATGTCACATTTAATAATACATTTTTATAGAGAAATTTTTCTAAGAATAAATAAATTTAAGCTGGGCTTGTTCATAATCTTTGCTTCTTTTTAAAAGTGCTTGTCATTCTCAGAAACATTACAGGGACATCACCTGTCTCTTATAAGTACAAATTACCTTGGATTTCTCCTGAGATTTTGGTACTGATCATCAATGTTCTGGTTTTCCCATTTCATTCCTAAAAGAGAGATCCAGAAAATTCACTATAAACTGTTACAAAATGATACCAAAATTGTTAAGATTTTATGTACACTGCAATCATGCATGATTCATTCATTGAACTATAGTTGACTCCTGAACAACACAGGTTTGAACTGCACAAGTCCATTTATATATGAATGTTCTTCAGTCTCTGCTACTGCTGAGACAGCAAGACCAAACCCTCTTCTTACTTAGCCTACTCAATGTGAAGATGAGGATGAAAACCTTCATGAGGATCCACTTCAACTTAATGCAGAGTAAATATAGTTCTTCTTCCTTGAGATTTTTTTATTAACAATTACTTTCTCTAGGCCGGGCATGGTGGCTCACGCCTGTAACCCTAGCACTTTGGGAGACCAAGGCAGGTGGATCACGAGGTCAGGAGATTGAGACCATCCTGGCTAACATGGTGAAACCCTGTCTCTACTAAAGATACAAAAAATTAGCCAGGCGTGGTGACTGGTGCCTGTAGTCCCAACTACTGGGGAGGCTGAGGCAGGAGAATGGCGTGAACCCGGGAGGCGGAGCTTGCAGTGAGCCGAGATCGTGCCACTGCACTCCAGTCTGGGTGACAGAGCAAGATTCCATCTCAAAAAACAAAAAAGAAAAAAAATTTACTTTCTCTAACTTACTTTATTCTGAGAATACAGTATGCAATACATATGACATATCTGTGCTCGTCACTTGTTTGTATGACTGATAAGGCTGCCAGTCAAAATAGGCTAAGCTGTGGCAGAAAAAAGATTATATGAGGACATACAATTGGTTGGGGCCTGGCACTTCTTAACCTTGTATTGTTCAAGGGTGAACTGTATCCCTTTTCCGCATTTCAAATCACTGAACAGCACTGATGACCACAAAAAACAAACGTTTCTAATTGACTAAATGAAAACATGATGTCATCCATACCTACACAGTTCAGGTTCCTAATGGTTTCCCGCATCACATCTCTGTAGAGATTCTTCTGTGATGGACCCAGCAAAGCCCACTCCTCATGGGTGAAGTTCACAGCCACATCCTCAAAGGCCACTGAGTCCTGAAACATCCCATATGTCCAGAAAAGGAAGGTTGAAACTGACAGTACTGAGAACCTATACTCACTTCATAAACTTCCCATGATGCTGTGGTTTCCAAGCATTTATTCAATGACATGGTAAATCCACTCTTATTCTGTGTCTACACTCACTGTCTGATGCTGGAATTGTGCTTGCTAAAATAACAGTTGAACAGGAACATGTCTCTTATTGCTGAATTATGCAAATGAATCTTATTGCCTGGATTACTCCTAATGTCTGTTTCTACAGTGGGTCTGTAGTTCTTGTCATGACAAAGTCCTACGACCTACTGTGCAAAAGAGAGTTACAATTAGCAGTCCTGAGACTGCATATCCTTATAACTGCTTGTTCACAATGTTGAACCTTTCATGGGGTCTAGACAATGTATTTAGGGGAGGGCCCCCATGAGCATAACTAACAACAGGGGTGGAGTGTGGCTAAACTATTTGTGTAAAAATTATGGTATTTGCTTAACTCCTAACTTCCCTCTGAGAGTTTGAAATTGTATTACATCCTCAGCAGAGGAAGCATACCCAATCAGCCACTGCTAGGTTTGAATGTTTCCCCCTCCAAAATGCATGCTGAAACTGAATCTCCAATGTGGTAGTACTGAAAGGTAGTGCTTTAAGAGGTAAGTGGGTTTTGAGGGTTTGGAACACATGGATGGATTAATCCACTCACGTATGAATGGCTTAATTAATAAATGGGTTATCACAGATGAGGTTCTGGTGTCCTTATGAGAAGAGGAAGATACTTCAGCTAGACACTCAGCTCCCTCATCATGTAATGTCCTGTGCCACCCAGGGACTCTACAGAGTCCCCATCAGCAAGAAGGTTCCCACCAGATGCCCACTTTGACCTTACTGGGTCTTCCCAGCTTCCAGAACTGCAAAACATAAATATCATTTCTTACAGATTACCCCAGTTCTGGTATCCTGTTATAAGTAACGAAAAAAACAATATTATAGACTAAGACAGACACAAAGAAACACTCTAGGCACTGGGTCCCTAATGAGCAACTCTGGTAGATGATATTTCATATGTTTTTTGTTGTTGTTGTTTCATTTTTTTTCAATTTCTTACTTGGGGGATTTAGCCTATCCTATGTGATTACATGGAGAGAATATTTTGGAAGCTGGTGACTGGTTCCCTGTAGATCAAGTGTAGTTAAGTATAACAAAAGACTAGTAAAAGAGATTTTACCAACTAAACAGAAAAATTTTTAACTTTTTATTGGGTAATGTCAAAGGAGAAATAAAAGAAGGGGACAGGCTGCAAATGTTCTTAGACAGAATTCAGTGTCAGCTTTCATGAATATCGATTATATTCCATTAATCTCAACAGCAGACATTTAATAATAACATTACATAAACCATTTTTACAGAAGTCATAAATGTCTAAAAATACTTAAAAAAAAACACTTCTCATCAAGAAAGTAGACAGCTAAACAAAAACAGAGGATTTAAAACTATAATTTTCCACATCTCATCCTATTGACAGTGAGAAAAAGATATATAAACAGGAAAGTGAAAAATGATAGGAAAGCCTTGTATTGTTTTTTTCCTTTGGCCCCATCTCTGCCCACCTCATTGCCAGTCTTCAAGACAGCAGTCAGAGTTCCCATGGTAGACCTCTACTCACCACAGAGAGTACAGATCATATTTTATTTCCAAATTATTGCCTTTGTATTTTTGATTCAGTCTGGGGACTATCCAAAGGTCTGAAACAAGACTCTCTTTTCTATTTCATCTACAATGGAATCCAATCAGAGTCAAACTGGGCAGGAACTACTTTAAAATGTTGCAAAATACACAAAAACCGTACAACCACCTGGGACAGACTAAGACATACATTAGAAGGCCAGATGTGATGGCTCTCACCTGTAATCCCAGTACTTTCGGAGGCCAAAGTGTTGGGAACAGGCCCCCAAATCTGGACATAAACAGGCCCCCAAAACTGGCCATAAACAAAATCTCTGCAGTACTGTGACATAGTCATGATGGCTATGATGTCCATGCTGAAGGTTGTTGGTTTACCAGAATGAGGGCAAGGAACACCTGGCCCACCCAGGGCAGAAAACCACTTAAGGTGTTCCTGAACCACAAACAATAGCATGAGCGATGTGTGCCTTAAGGACATGTTCCTGCTGCAGATAACTAGCCAGAGCCCATCCCTTTGTTTCCCGTAAGGAAGGCTGTTAGTTAATCTATAATCTATAGAAACAATGCTTATCACTGGCTTATTGTCAGTAAATATGTGGGTAAAACTCTGTTCGTGGCTCTCAGCTCTGAAGGCTGCCAGGCCCCTGATATCCCATTCCACACTGTATATTTCTGTGTGTGTGTCTTTAATTCCTCTAGTGCCGCTGGGTTAGGGTCTCCACGACCAAGCTGGTCTCGGTAAGTGGTGCCCATACGTGGAGCTTGAACCCAGGTTGAAAAGTCACCAAAGCGACGGTTGGAGACCGTGGAACTAAGCTGGAGGACACCCGAGTACTCTTAAGCAGTGCCCATGGTGAGTAAGGGGAGCTCGGAAGCATCAGGGTAACAATGGGACAATGAGCTCTGGTTTGTTCCACCTTGGAACCTTTCCACACTGATGATGAGGAGGAATGAGAGTATAATGAAGTAACAGAAGAGGTGACAGAGCAAGTTTGTTTGCCAGCTAAAGCTAAAGTGGCAAAGGAGGAAGAGGTTCATTCCTATGCTTCTGCACCCCCTCATTATTTTGAAGAAAAACAGTGGCCTGACCCTCTAGATCTTTCTTTTTTTTGAGGACACTGGGTGAAAAGTAGTTGCCGCAGTGACTGTTCATTCAGCGCCTTGAGTGACCACTCTCAGTTCTATTCAGGCAGGACTTCAGCAAGCCAGATGAAAGGGTGATTTAGAGGCTTGGCAGTTCCCTGTTAAAGCTACTTTGTTGGCACAAGCCACAGAAGGACTGAAAGTGGGTAAAGGAAATACTCCATTTCCTGGAGCTTGTTTTAACTGTGGGAAGAATGATCATACTAAAAAAGAACATAGAAAAAAATCAGCGAGTCAGGCTGCCAGTTGAGAGATAAAAGAAAACTGCTGAGCCTGGAATATGTCCAAAATGCAAAAAAGGAAAACACTGGGCTAATCAGTGTCACTCTAAGTTTGATGAAGATGGGAACCTGATTTCGGGAAACTTCAGGGCCCTGTTCCAAACTGGGACATTGCTGGCTCAGGCCATTCCCTCACCCCTGTAAATGTCTGTCCCCTCCCATAGCCAGTAGTGCCGCAGTAGGTTTCTGCTGCACAAAAGCTGTGAGCCTTCTTCCTGGAGAACTCCCGCAGAAAGTTCCAACAGGGGTCTGTGGACCCTTGCCAGCAGGGATGATAGGATTGCTTCTAGGTAGGTCTAGTTTAAATTTAAAAGGAGTGAAAATACATACAGGAGTCATTGATTCAAATTACAATGCGGAAATTCAAATTGTTATATCTACATCTATTCCCTGGAAAGCAGAGCCAGGAGAAAATATAGCACAGCTGCTGATTGTGCCATATGTGGAAATGGGGAAAAGTGAAACTAAATGAACAGGAGGATTTGGAAGCACAAATCAACAAGGCAAAGCAGCTTATTGGGTGAATCAAATTACTGATAAATGTCCTACCTGTGAAACAACTATTCAGGGAAAGAAATTTAAAGGTTTGGTAGATACAGGAGTGGACATCTCAGTCATTTCTCTATACCACTAGCCGTCCACGTGGCCAATTCAACCCACTCAATTTAACATAGTTGGAGTTGGTAAGCCCCTGAAGTATATCAAAGTAGTTATATTTTGCATTGTGAAGGGCCCTATGGACCACCTGGGACTACTCAACCAATTATAACTTCTGTACCTATAAATTTATGGGGAAGAGATTTATTACAACAATGGGGAGCACAAGTTCTAATTCCAGAGCAACTATACAGCCCTCAAAGTCAACATGTGATGCATGAAATGGGGTATGTCCCTGGTATGGGACTAGGAAAAAATTTGCAAGGTTTGAAGGAACTGCTTCAAGGGAAAGACAAAGTTCCCGCCAAGGTTTAGGATATCATTTTTGATGGCGGCTATTGTTAAGCCTCCAGAACCTATACCTTTAAAATGGATAACAGATAAGCCAATTTGGATAGAACAATGGCCGCTAAGTAAAGAGAAACCGGAGGCTTTAGAGGACCTAGTTACTGAACAGTTAGAAAAGGACACATAGCTCCAACATTTTCCCCTTGGAATTCTCCAGTTTTCGTAATCAAGAAAAAATCAGGTAAATGGAGAATGTTAACTGACTTAAGAGCCATTAATTCAGTTATACAACCTATGGGGACATTGCAGCCAGGACTGCCTTCTCCTGCTATGATTCCAAAAAATTGGACTTTAATAGTCATAGATTTAAAAGACTGTTTCTTTACTATCCCCTTAGCTGAGCAAGACTGTGAACAGTTTGCATTTACAATTCCTGCAGTAAACAACCTGCAGCCTGCTAAGCATTTTAATTGGAAAATGTTGCCACAAGGCATGTTAAACAGTCCAACAATTTGCCAGAAGTATGCAGTGTGAGCAATTAAACCTACTCGTAAAAAAATTTCAGTGTTACATTATTCATTATATGGATGATATACTTTTTGCTGCCCCCACTTGAGAAATATTACTCTAATGTTAGGATCACTTGCAAAATTCGATTTCTCTATGCTGGTTTAATTATAGCTCCTGACAAATTCATACTACTCCTCCTTACTCCTACTTGGGGACCTTAGTAAATGACACTACAATAGTGCCACAGAAAGTAACCATACATAGGGATCAATTGAAAACATTAAATGACTTTCAAAAATTACTAGGGGACCTTAATTAGACATGACCTGCTCTAGGCATTCCTACTTATGCCATGAGTAATCTATTTTCTATCCTAAGAGGAGATATCCTAGTCTCACTAGCCCTTGATAATTAACAAAGGAGGCTGAGGCAGAGTTACAGCTAATTGAGAAGCAAGTGCATAAGATACAAATAAACAGAATAGATCCAGAGAAGACTATAGATTTGCTAAGTTTTTCAACTTAGCATTCACTTACTGGTGTTATTGTTCAAGAGCAAGATCTTGTAGAGTGGCTTTTCCTTCCACATACTAATTCATGGAATCTGACTCCTTATTTGGATCAAATCGCTACTATGATAGGAAATGGGAGAACTCAGATTGTTAAATTACATGGATATGATCCTGGAAAAATTATTGTCCCTCTCACGAAGGCACAAATACAGCAAGCTTTTGTAAATAGTCTCATTTGGCAAACCCATTTAGCTGACTTTGTGGGTATTCTCAATAATCATTTTCCTAAAACAAAACTGTTTCCATTTTTAAAATTAACTAATTGAATTCTCCACAAAATAACTAAATTTAAACCAACTGACGATGCTGAGAATGTCTTTACAGATGGGTCTAATGATGGTAAAGCTTCTTATTCTGGCTCGAAAGGTAGTTTTCAGATGCTGTATACTTCAGCTCAAAAAGCCAAGCTTGCAGCTGTAATTTAGGTATTGACTGCTTTTAATATGCCTATTAATGTGATTTCTGATTTTTCATATGTGATTCATTCTATACAGTTAGTTGAAAATGCTCAGTTACAATTTTATACAGATGAACAACTGATGACTTTATTTAGCCAACTGCAAACAGCAGTTTGGAGTAGAATGTACCCTTTTTATATTACTCATGTTAGGGCTCATACACCTCTTCCAGGGCCTTTAACTGAAGGGAAACAAATGGCTGATCGCCTAGTTGCTACTGCAATATCTAATGCTAGACACTTTCACAATTTAACCCATGTTAATGTCTTTGGTCTCAAACACAGATACAGCATTACCTGGAAAGAAGCTAAAGCTGTTATCCAGCAATGCCTAGCTTGCCAAGTGGTGCATTCCTCATCTTTTACAGGAGGAGTTAATCCTTGAGGATTGAAACCTAATTCTCTTTGGCAAATGGACGTCACACATGTTCCCTCGTTTGGGAGACTAACTCATGTGCATGTATGTGTAGATACCTTTTCTCACTTTGTCTGGGCTACATGCCAATCAGGAAAGTCTTCTGCCTGTGTTAAATGCCACCTTTTGCCATGTTTTTCAGTGACGGGCATTCCAGCTTCTATTAAAACAGATAATGCCCCAGGCTATGCTAACCAAGCTGTAGCTATATTTTTCTCCATACGGAATATTAAACACATTACTGGCATCCCAAATAATTCTCAAGGACAAGCCATAATGGAAAGAATGAATCTCTCCCTGAAGCAGCTGCAAAAGCAAAAAGGGGGAAACAGGGACTACAGGACACCTCATATGCAATTGAATCTAGCATTATTGACTTTCAATTTTTTTAGCCTGCCTAAAGGCCAGATGCTATCAGCAGCTGAACAGCATCTACAGAAACCAGTTGCAAAGACAGTAGCAGAACAACTGGCTTGTTGGAGAGATCTGATAACAAAAAGTTGGGAAATAGGTAAAATAATAACTTGAGGTAGAGGTTATGCTTGTGTTTCTCCAGGGCCGAATCAACAGCCGATTTGGATACTATCAAGACACTTGAAACCTTATCATGAGCCAGATGCTGAAGAAGAGATTCTGGGAGGAACCCAAGGACCCTCTCCCAGTTGCAGCCATGTCAAGATTGACGCTGAGGAGAACCCCAACTGTCACGAGCAACACCCATCAAACACAGCCACTTACCTGGGGACAGATCAAGAAGCTGTCCACAGATGGCAAAAAACACCTGAGAAAAGCGGGACAACCAGTCACAATGAGTAATTTAATGATAGCTATGATAGCAGTGATCACCAGTGCCATGAGTATTCCTTGAGCAAGGGCTGACAGAACAATTATACTTATTGGACATATTTATCAATATTGGATGGCAATAATGTCTGGATGTAATCACTCTATGACACAGTTACACATGCTTTCTGGTCTCAGTATTTACCATAATAAATCTGCTCCTATAATTGACGCACACCACCCACAAAAACCTATTTGTAAACAGAATTGAACCTGGCCAGAAATAATAAATGTACTTGTTTGGGAAGACTGCATTGCAAAACAGGCAAAGGTGCTGTGCAACAATTCCTATGGAATCATTATTGATTGGTCCCCTAAGGGGATGTTTAGCTTGAATTGCACCTCTCAGTCTGCATGCCACAGCCACACTATGTTCAGCTGGTCTGAACAAAATGGTCAGATGGTAGAAATGGTAAGAAATATGGCAAGAGTTCCTATTATCTGGAAACATGGTGGTATAGTGGCACCTCGACCTCAAATAATATGGCCCGCTGTAGGAGCTAAACATAAGGATTTGTGGAAACTATTAATGGCTCTTAAAAAGACCTAAATTTGGGAAAGAATAAAAAAGCATCTAGAAGGACACTTTACAAACTTGTCTTTGGATATTGCAAAATTAAAAAACAACTATTTAAAGCATCCCAGGCACACCTGACCTTAGTGCCAGGAACTGGAGTGCTTGAAGTAGCTGCAGACAGATTAGCAGCTATTAACCCATTAAAATGGATAGAAACACTTGGAGTCTCTGTGATTTCAATGATGATTGTGCTTTTAATCAGTGTTGTTTGTCTTTGTATAGTTGGCAGATGCAGATCCCGACTCCGAGAAAATAGTTTACCATGATAAAGCCGCTTTTGCTTTTATCATCTTGCAAAAATGCAAAAGGGGACATGTTGGGAACAGGCCCCCAAATCTGGCCATAAACAGGCCCCCAAAACTGGCCATAAAGCAAGTCTCTGCAGCACTGTGACATGCTCATGATGGCTATGACGCCAACACTGAAGGTTGTTGGTTTACTGGAATAAGGGCAAGGAACATCTGGCCCACCCAGGGCAGAAAATCGCTTAAGACAGTCCTGAACCACAAACAATAGCATGAGCAATGTGTGCCTTAAGGACATGTTCCTGTTGCAGATAACTAGTCAGAGCCCATCCCTTTGTTTCCTGTAAGGAAGGCTTTTAGTTAATCTATAATCTATAGAAGCAATGCTTATCACTGGCTTATTGTCAATAAATATGTGGGTAAAAACTCAATTCGTGGCTCTCAGCTCTGAAGGCTGTCAGCCCCCTGATTTCCCACTCCACACTCTGTATTTGTGTGTGTGTGTCTTTAATTCCTCTAGCGCTGCTGGGTTAGGGTCTCCATGACCGAGCTGCTGTTAGCACCAAGGGGGTAGGATTGCTTAAATGCAGGGAGTTTAAGACTAGCCTGGGCAACACAGGGAGACCTCATCTCTGCAAAAAGTAAACAAAATTAGCTGGGTATGGTGGCACAAGCCTGTAGTCCCAGCTACTCAGGAGGCTAAAGTAGGAGGATTGCTTGAGCTTGGGAGGTTGAGGCTGCAGTGAGCCAAGATTGTGCCACTGTACTCCAGTCTGAGTGAAAGAGTGACACTGTCTCAAGGAAAAAAAAAAAACAAAACATGTATTAGACCATCTAAGTCCTAGGAAAAAAGGCTAGAATATAATTTTTCTTTACAAATAAACATATTCAAAAGCATCCAGATATACTGGGTAATGGAGAAAGCCCCATGCAGGCACAGGAAACAACATATTTTCATAAAAGATGGTTGGGGATCTTCTTTTTCAGCTCTGGCTAACATCCAGATTTAGTTAAACAGAAACAGAAGGCTAAAGTAGTAAATGCGCTGGCTAAGTGCTCAAAGAATACTCCAGCAGAGAGCTATCCATGAAGACTGGAAGAGGTCAGGTTTTCATTTGTTTCATCTTTTTTACTTTTAGCTTCTAACATTTAGGAAATCTCTGTCAGAACACTGGATGAATAGAAGCAAAAGAACAGAGACTTCAGTGTCTATACCCAGTAGGAAATACACTCTGTGCAAACATTATTTGAAAATGTTACTACACAAATGAATAGGCCAGGTGCAGTGGCTCAAGCCTGTAATCCCAGAACTTTGGGAGGCTGAGGCAGGAGGATCACTTGAGGCCAGGAGTTTCAGACCAGCCTGGGCAACATAGTGAGACTCTGTCTCCATTTTAAAAAAGAAAAAGAAATGAATAATTTCAGCTTTCAAGCAAGAATGCCAAACAATTAAGGGGAAAAAATCTGATTTCCAGAGTTACCCAATTGTAACATTCAAATGTCTCCTTTTCAACACACAAAAAAGAGAGAAGTAACTAAAACAGAGAAACATGAAAATATGGCTTATTAATAGAAATAATTTGAGATAAATCACCTCTGAGAAACCTCAAACATTGGATTTATTGAATAAAAACTGTAAAGCAACTGTCTTAAATATACTCAACTTGGTAAAGACAATGATAAAGAACTAAAAGAAAACCAGAAAATTGATGTAGGGATAAAATAACACCAAAATATATTAAAAATTGAGCCATATAGAATTTCTGCAACTGCAAGATACAACTTAAATGAAAATATCAGATATGAGCAACCAGTGGGGAAAAAAAAAACTCCCACAAACTCTGGGGAATTCACTAATAGAATCTAAGAAAAAGTAGACTATATAGATAAATAATAAGAAAATGAAATCACATAGAATGCTCAGCTAAAAGGAAAAAGGGTAGAAAAAGAGAAGTTTAAAAAAAATGGAGAACAACAAATAGAAAACAGTAATATATATGTTTATCTGAATCCAGTTATGTCAACTGCCACTTAAATGTGTATTATCTATATTCACCAGTAAAAAAGACAGACTGGCAGAGTGAAATAAAAAACAAGGCCCAAAACTGTATTTTTAAAAAGCATTTTAAACAGAAAGAAACAGATACATTGAATATACAGGTATGAAGAAATACATGCCATTCTAGCCTTGATCAAGAGAAATTTGGAAGAGCTATATTACATTCAGACAAATCAGGTTTTAGATTTTTAAAAACTACATGGGATAGAGAGATTTCATAATGATAAAGAAGTCAATCCTATACGACATAATAATCCTTAACACCTATGCCCATAAAACAGAGCATCAAAATACATAATGCAAAAACGTATAAAACCACAAGGCAAAATACACAAACCTACGATTATAGTTGGGGAAAAACAACTCACCTCTATCAATAATTGACAGATCAGTTCTGCAGAAAATCACTAATGATACAGCTGAACTCAACAGCACTATCAATCAACCGGATTTAATTGAAACATATTTATAGAATCACTCATTCAACAACAGCATACATATTCTTCTCAAGCCTTGGTGAAATATTCACCAAGATGAACAATATTATCAGCCATAAAACACACTTGAACAAATTTTTTTAAAGTATGTGATCAAATCATATTAGAATTAATGTAAAAATTAGTAACAGAAGCATAGTTGAAAAACCTCAACAAAGTGGAGATTGAAGCCACAAACTTCTCAACTACACAAACTTCAAAGAGAATTGTCAAGCAAACTGTAAATATTGCAAGGTTGATGAAAAAGAATATATCTTAGCAAAATCTTTGGCATGGAGTAAAGGCAGTGCTTTGAGGGAAATTTAAAGAATTGAGTGCATTTCCTAGAAAGTAAAAGTTTAAAATCAATACCCTAACCTTCCATTTTAGGAAACTAGAGAAAAATGACAAGATTAATGTAAATCAAACAGATGAAAGTAACAATGGGAAGAGATATAATGAAATGGCAATGAAGAAATCAGTAGAAAACATCAACAAACCAACAGATGGTTCTTTGGAAACATCATTAAAATTCATAAGCCCATAACCAAGTTAACTCAGAAAAAAAAAAGGAGCCATCACTACTAATCCCACGGACAGTAAAAGGAACATAAAGGACTATTAGGAACAACTAAGTACCCACATATTTGGTAAAATTACATGGAATGGACCTTGAAAGACACTACCAAAACTCACAAAAAGAGACCTAAGTAATATGAATAGGCCTGTATCTATTGAAGATATTAATAAATAATAAATGTCCCAGAAAAAAAACAAGCAAACAGGTCAGAATGATTTCACTGCTGAATTCTGGCAAGCATTTATGGAAGAAATGATACCAATTCTCTACAATCTCTTCCAGAAAAGAGAAGCAGAGGAAACACTTTCTATTCCATTTTATAAGGCCAACATTGCCCTAATACCAAAACTAGACAGATATTACAGACATATCTCCACCATATGAGGACATAAGGGTTAGACTGCCATCTTCAAACCAGGTAGCAGGCCCTTTCCAGAGGCCTCATCTGCTTGATATTGGACTTCCAGCCTCTACACCTTTGAGAAATGAATATTTGTTGTCTAAGGTATGCAGTTTATGGCAATCTGGTATAGAAGTCCTAAGTGACTAAGAGAGGTAGACTCTTTCTCTACCACACATTAGGCTTTGAAGTCTACAGGAATGAGGTCACTGGTCTCATATACAGGCACTACGCCCTCTGCTAACATAAAGAAGTGATAACCTACAGGTCACATCTGGCAGGTTTCCAAATCAACCCACTTGGAGAAGTCTTCTTCTTTTTTTTTTTTTTTTGAGATGGAGTCTTGTTCTGTCACCCAGGCTGGAGTGCAATAGCATGATCTCGGCTCACTGCTACCTCCGCCTCCCAGGTTCAAATTATTCTCCTGCCTCAGCCTCCCGAGCAGCTGGGATTACAGGCATCCGCCACCATGCCCGGCTAATTTTTCTATTTTTTAGTAGAGACCGGGTTTCACCATATTGGTCAGGCTGGTCTCGAACTTCTGACCTCAGGTGATCTGCCCACCTCGGCCTCCCAAAGTGCTGGGATTACAGGCATGAGACACTGCGCCTGGCGAGAAATCTTCTAATTAAATGGCTTACATCCTGACTGTGAGTAAAGGATCTTATCATGAGTCCCTCAAATCTTATTGTGAGTTCTCCAAACTGTTGATATGATTAATGTGATCTATTAACATCAAAAAAGGCACTGATTTATTTCTGAATCATGTTTTGCTGATTGTCTTCCACTTAGAACATTTTAGCCTGTCAGCTGTCATCTACAGGCAATGATCGTAACGTCTATATTGTACCCTTCAAGGAAAAGGACAATTCTGGTATGAGTAGTCCCCCAGCTTCTCCTAAACTTTCTCATACAGGCATCCAACTTGTAATCGATTTTGGAACACATCCAAATTTGCTGGTGTGTCTTCTCAAGTTGATCCTCAAATTTGGTTTATAATAAACTTTATCAAATTATATCTGCATCAATGGCCTTATTTTTGGTAAACAAATGTATCCCATGAAAGGCACAATGTAACCATCCACAACCAAATCCCTGGAGGTACATCAGAGCAGAGATAAACTTTATAGCCAGTTTCAAGAGACAGACCTAAAGATTAAATTAGAAGAACATACAACACCTATGAAAGACAAAAGCAGCACACTTTGGAAATTTCAGAAATTTTTTTTTCTTTTTCTTTTTTTTGAGACAGAGTCTCGCACTGTCGCCCAGGCTTGAGTGCAGTGGCGTGATCTAGGCTCTCTGCAAGCTCCGGCTCCCAGGTTCATGCCATTCTCCTGCCTCAGCCTCCCGAGTAGCTGGGACTACAGGCACCCGCCACCATGCCCAGCTAATTTTTTTGTATTTTTTAGTAGAGACGGGGTTTCACCGTGTTAGCCAGAATGGTCTCGATCTCCTGACTTCGTGATCCACCCTCCTCGGCCTCCCAAAGTGCTGGGATTACAGCCGTGAGCCACCGTGCCTGGCCAGAAAAATGTTTTTCTTATTTAATAAGAGTCTTCCTATATAAGAAAATAAAGTAGCTTCCAAAGGAGAAGTCTGGCAAATTGAACTCTAATTACATTAAGAAGAGGCAGGCATAGTGACTCACATCTATAATCCCAGTACTGTGGGAGGCCAAGGCAAGAGGATCTCAAGGCCAGGAATTTGAGACCAGCCAGGCAACATGGCAGACCCTCTCTCTACACAAAATTTAAAAATTAGCCAAGTGTGGTGGCACATGCCTATCGTCCCAGCTACTTGGGAGCCCAGGAGTTTGAGGCTGCAGTGAGCTGATTGTGCCACTGCAATCCAGCCTGGGTGACAGAGCTGGACATTTTCTAAAAAAAATAAAATATTTAGGAAGAATTCAGCTAAATAAAATAAATGTAAAAAATAAACCACCGGCCGGGCGCGGTGGCTCAAGCCTGTAATCCCAGCACTTTGGGAGGCCAAGACGGGCGGATCACGAGGTCAGGAGATCGAGACCATCCTGGCTAACACGGTGAAACCCCGTCTCTACTAAAAATACAAAAAAAAAAAAAAAAAAAAACTAGCCGGGCGAGGGGGCGGGCGCCTGTAGTCCCAGCTACTCGGAAGCTGAGGCAGGAGAATGGCGTAAACCCGGGAGGCGGAGTTTGCAGCCAGCTGAGATCCGGCCACTGCACTCCAGTCCGGGCAACAGACGAGACTCCGCCTCAAAAGAAAAAAATAAATAAAATAAAATAAAATAAACCACCATCTAAAAGGAAATATTACCAACCCCTCCATGTAAAAAAGGATTTGTGTATAAAGTATGCCCAAAACAAAGAGAAACAAACATTTGCATTTACTATGCAAATGAATTAAATGACTGAGAATTATTTCACAGATGAAAGTCCACACCATTAAGCATGAATGCTAATCCAGTAAAAATACAATATATAATCATATGGAGATGATACATAATCACACGCAGATAACATAAAGATAAATATTAAAAGGTTCTACTCTGAGAAAAAACCAGATGGCTGATGATGCAGGTGCAGCGCGGGGGCCCAGAGGCCCTAAGGGGCCCTGGGATGGGGAACCGCGGTGGCTTCCGCGGAGATTTCGGCAGTGGCATCCGGGGCCGGGGCCGCAGAGCTCGCAGAGGCAAGGCCAAGGATAAGGAGTGGATGCCCCTTACCAAGCTGGGCCGCCTGGTCAAGGACATGAAGATCTAGTCCCTGGAGGAAATGTATCTCTTCTCCCGGCCCATCAAGGAATCTGAGATCATTGACTTTTTCCTGAGGGCCTCTCTCAAGGATGAGGTTTTGATTACACCAGTGCAGAAGCAGACCCATGCCAGCCAGCGCACCAGGTTCAAGGTGTTTGTTGCCATCGGGGACTACAATGGCCATGTCGGTCTCAGAGTTAAGTGCTCCAAGGAGGCAGCCACTGCCATCCGCGGGGCCATCATCCTGGCCAAGCTCTCCATTGTCCCCATGTGCAGAGGCTACTGGGGGAACAAGATCGGCAAGCCCCACACCGTCCCTTGCAAGGGGACAGGCCACTGTAGCTCTGTGCTGGTGAGCCTCATTCCTGCACCCAGGGGCACTGGCATTGTCTCGGCGCCTGTGCCCAAGAAGCTGCTCATGATGGCTGGTATCGGTGACTGCTACACCTCAGCCCGGGGCTGCACTGCCACCCTGGGCAACTTTGCCAAGGCCACCTTTGATGCCATCTCTAAGACCTACAGCTACCTGACTCCCGACCTCTGAAAGGAGACTGTATTCGCCAAGTCTCCCTATCAGGAATTCACTGACCACTTCATTAAGACCCACACCAGAGTCCCCGTGCAGAGGACCCAGCTGTGGCTACAACATGGGGTTTTTATACAAGAAAAATAAAGTGGGCCGGGCCCGGTGGCTCAAGCCTGTAATCCCAGCACTTTGGGAGGCCGAGACGGGCGGATCACGAGGTCAGGAGATCGAGACCATCCTGGCTAACACAGTGAAACCCTGTCTCTACTAAAAAATACAAAAAACTAGCCGGGCAAGGTGGCGGGCGCCTGTAGTCCCAGCTACTCAGGAGGCTGAGGCAGGAGAATGGCGTAAACCTGGGAGGCGGAGCTTGCAGTGAGCTGAGATCCGGCCACTGCACTCCAGCCCAGGCAACAGAGCGAGACTCCGTCTCAAAAAAAAAAAAAAAGAAAGAAAGAAAAATAAAGTGAATTAAGCCCGGAAAAAAAAAAAAGTATAAACAAACATGCATACATAGTCAGAAAACTTTTTTTTTTTAGACAGCTTTTCACTCTTGTTGCTCAGGCTGGAGTGGAATGGCGTGATCTCAGCTCACTGCAAGCTCCGCCTCCGGGGTCCAAGCAATTCTCCTGCCTCAGCCTTCCCAGTAGCTGGGATTACAGGTACCCGCCACCACATCCGGATAATATTTTGTGCTTCTAGTAGAAATGGGGTTTTACCACGTTGGCCAGGCTAATCTCGAACTCCTGACCTCAGGTGATCCACCCACCAAGGCCTCCCAAAGTGCTGGGATAACAAGCGTGAGCCACAACACCCGGTCTGGTCAGACGGTTAATCCACACATGCTATTATGATGTCCTAATAAACTGAAGTTTGTCTATAATCCATAACCCAGCAATGTTTCCCCCACATGTTAAAAAACTCATGAACTGTTAAGAGTGTAGAGACAAAAACAACACTGTCAACAACATCAAAAAATTAACTTAAAAGTCAAGTCCTGGCCAGGCACGGTGGCTCACGCCTGTATTCCCAGCACTTTGGGAGGCCGAGGCAGGCGGATCACCTGAGGTCAGGAGTTCGATACCAGCCTCACCAACATGGAGAAACCCCGTCTCTACTAAAAATACAAAATTAGCCGGGCATGGTGGCACATGCCTGTAATCCCAGCTACTAGGGAGGCTGAGGCAGGAGAATCGCTTGAATCTGGGAGGTGGAGGTTGCAGTGAGCCGAGATCGCACCATTGCACTCCAGCCTGGGCAACAAGAGCAAAACTCTGTCTCAAAAAAAAGTCAAGTCCTATGAGCACTGCAATGTGTGAGTAAACTGCATGACCATAGCCTTAGGTAACAGCATGTGTCAAACAGATGGAGGCAAATAAAGAAAACAAAAATCTTTCAGCACAATTTTCCTGTTTTCCCCCTGTCTGTTCATCCTTTCTTGCTGTCTTTGAATCAAATCAACATTCTCTAGTGTCCCAATTTAGTTACTAATTATATTTACATTTTAGTTATATCTTTTTGCATTATATTTTAACAGGTGGCTCTGATGAACTAGTTCTCATACTTTATGTGCATGAGAATCATCTGAAGAGCTTGTTAAAAAACAGATCACTGGAGGCCGGACGCAGTGGCTCACACCTGTAATCCCAGCACTTTGGGAGGCTGAGGTGGGTGGATCACGAAGTCAGGAGTTCGAGACCAGCACGGCCAAGATGGTGAAACCCTGTCTCTACTAAAAATACAAAAATTAGCCAGGTGTCGTGGGCGCCTGTAATCCCAACTGCTTGGGAGGCTGAGGCAGAGAAATGCTTGAACCCACGAGGCAGAGGTTGCAGTGAGCCGAGATCATGCCACTGCACTCCAGCCTGGGCAAAAGAACTCAAAAGAAAAAAAGAAAAAAAGAAGAAAAAAAAAACCTGACCTGGCAAGACCAGCCTGGCCAACAAGGTGAAACCTGTTTCTACTAAAAATACAAAAATCAGCCGGGCATGGCGGTGTACACCTGTAGTCCCAGCTACTCAGGAGGCTGAGGCAGAGGTTGCAGTGAGCCAAGATCGTGCCATTGCATCCCAGCCTGGACGACAGAGTAAGACTGTCTCAAAAAAAAAAAAGAAAAAAAAAAAAATCACTGGGCCCAGTTCCAAGAATTACTAATTCAGTACTCTTGGGTAGTACCCTAAAATGTGCATTCCATATATATATACACACACACACACACATATATATACGCATACGTATATGTACATATACATATATATGTATAAATTATATACATATATTCATGGAGTACAGGTGCAATTTTACTACATTGATATATTGCCTTGTGAAGTCAGGCCTTTCAGTGCATCCATCCCTGGAGCAATCTCCATTATCCACCAAATAACCTCCCTCATCCCCATGAGTCTTCACTTGTCCACATATATACACATTCTTTTTTTTTGAGATGGAATCTCACTCTATCGCCCAGGCTGGAGTGCAGTGACACGATCTCAGCTCACTGCAGCCTCCGCCTCCCGGGTTCAAGTGATTCTCCTGCCTCAGCCTCCCGAGTATATGGGACTAGTGCGTGCCACCACACCCGGCTACTTTTTTGTATTTTTAGTACAGACAAGGTTTCACCATGTTAGCAAGGATGGTCTCGATCTCCTGACCTCGTGACCCACCTGCTTTGGCCTCCCAAAGTGTTGGGATTACAAGTGTGAGCCATCGTGCCTGGCCCTACACACATTCTTTAATTCCCACTTATAAATGAGAACAGGCAGTATTTGTCTTTCTGTGTCTGAGTTGTTTCACTTAAGATCATGCCTCCCATTCCATCCATATTGCTGCAAAAGAAACAATTTCATTCTTTTTAATGTCTAAATAGTATTCCGCTGTGTGAATATATCACATTTTCATTATTCAATCTTCTGTCGATGGACACTTAGGCTGATTTTGTATGTTTGCTATTGTGAATAGTCTGCAATAAACATGAGTGCAGGGAACTTTTTGATATAATGATTTCCACTCCTTTGGGTAGATACCTTGTAGTAGGATTGCCTTTTCAGCATTATATGGATGGTGTATTAATGGTAGTATTAACTAACCAGAAACTGAAGAAGCAAAACTATGCTTATGGGTGAATACATACTGAACCTATAATGAATAACAATGACAAATTCAGAGTTATGGTTGTAATCCATGGGTCTTTTATCTAACATTACTTCTGACAACAAATATGTAGCATTTGCTGAACACGAGCCGATTCTCCAACAAAAACTGGTGTTCAATAATTCAATGCTGACACCATCTAACATTTCCACAGACCCCACAAATTGAGGGCTCAGTTCCACAACAGGGACCCTACTGCAGAGGCCAAATGCAAGCCCTAGGGACCACCCTTTTAACCAAATGTGTATAAAACCAACAACTCTACTATCAGATTTAATAATTTGCTACAAGAATTTGAAGAACTCAGTTAAACAAGCTGCTTAAGGTTATCAGTTTGTTATAAAGTATATGTCAAGAATACCTAAATGCAAGAGACTTATGTGACCCCTCAAAGACATTTTAATGAGTGCAATTTCTACTCTGATTAAAAAAACTCACTGAATACACAACCAAGCAGCTGATAATGTTCAATTTTACATAAGCCCTGTAATCCTGGATAAGCCCTGTAATCCTGATAATAAGCATGATTTAAGAGGCCAGGCACAGTGGCTCACACCTATAATCCCAGTACTTTGGGAGGCTGAAGTAGGCAGATCATGAGGTCAGAAGTTTGAGACCAGCCTGGCCAACATGATGAAACCCCATCTCTACTAAAAACAGAAAAATTAGCCAGGCATGGTCACATGCACCTGTAATCCCAGCTACTCAGGAGGCTGAGGCAGGAGAATAGCTTGAACGTAGGAGGTGGAGGTTGCAGGGAGGCAGAGGTTACAGTGAGCCAAGATCACGCCATTGTACTCCAGCCTGGGCCAAAGAGTGAGATTCCATCTCAAAAAAACAAAAAAGGTATAAGAAATTATCTCAAACTACCTGACCCCCACTACCATGCCCAGTTCTTTCTGTTCTGGACAAGCAGCCCAGTGCAGAGAAACATCCTTCACTGACATCAATTCTGGCTCCTGCCTTTTTAACCTGTAACAAGGCCCTCCAAATTCCCATTCTTTGTCTTATAAATAACTAGCTGAATAGTTTTTGCCTCTACTGATTACTGAACAAAATGCTTCCAAAGGAAACTTGCAGCCAGGCCTGATAGCTCATGTCTCTAATTCCAGAACTTTGGGAGGCTGAAGTGGGTGGATCACTTGAGCCCAGGAGTTCAAGACCAGCCTGGGCAACATGGTGAAACCCTGTCTCTGCAAAAAATACAAAAAAATTAGCTGGGCATGGGGGTGCATACCTATAGTCTCAGCTACCCAGAAGGCTGAGATGGGACAATCACCTCAGCCCGGGGAGGTCAAGGCTGCAGTGAGCTGTGATGGCGCCACTGCACTCCAGTCTGAGCAAGAGTGAAATTGTGTCTCAAAAAAAAAAAAAAAAAAAAAAAGAAGAAAAGAAAAGAAACTACTTAAGTTTTGCTCTTTCTTCTAGGCCACTGATTTTTGACACACCCTCAGCCTGAACCAAAACACAACCCTCTTTCATGACTCAGCCTATGAACAGGCTTAAGTCAGGGTAAAACACTCTGATCTAGAATCTGATTTTCACCCTCCATCCTGCCCTCTCCGTCTCATTTCCTTTGTAATATTGGTTGTTCTTCACCTTGAAAGCAACTTTCCACCCAAGCTTTAAGATGCTTTCAGATCTTATACTTAGTGCTCTTCCCCTTATGTAGTGCTCTTTTAGAATAAACTCATTTCTTAGCTAAATGCAGATTTATCTTACCTGAAGACTGTCTAGTGACAGCCCTACAACAATAACAAATACAACTCAGACATGGCATCACCCCAACTGCCTCTGCCTGTGGATCCCCAGATTTCCAGTGCTCTGTAGCTTCTCTTAGTATAAAAGCCTCCTTGGCTGGGCACGGTGGCTCACACCTGTAATCCCAGCACTTGGGAGGCCAAGGCAGGCAGATCACCTGAGGTCAGGAGTTCAAGACCAGCCTGACCAACATGGAGAAACCCCGTCTCTACTAAAAATACAAAATCAGCTGGGCATGGTGGCGCATGCCTGTAATCCCAGCTACTCAGGAGGCTGAGGCAGGAGAATTGCTTGAAATCGGGAGGCTGAGGTTGTGGTGAGCCGAGATCACACCACTGCACTCCAGCCTGGGCAACAAGAGCGAAACTCCATCTCAAAAAAAAAAAAAAAAAAAGGCTCCTCCCAGGCCAGGCACAGTGGCTCATGCCTGTAATCCCAGCACTTTGGGAGGCCGAGGCCAGCGGATCACAAGGTCAGGAGTTTGAGACCAGCCTGACCAACATGGTGAAACCCATCTCTACTAAAAATACAAAAAAATTAGCTGGGCATGGGGGTGCATACCTATAGTCTCAGCTACCCAGAAGGCTGAGATGGGACAATCACCTCAGCCCGGGGAGGTCAAGGCTGCAGTGAGCTGTGATGGCGCCACTGCACTCCAGTCTGAGCAAGAGTGAAATTGTGTCTCAAAAAAAAAAAAAAAAAAAAAGAAGAAAAGAAAAGAAACTACTTAAGTTTTGCTCTTTCTTCTAGGCCACTGATTTTTGACACACCCTCAGCCTGAACCAAAACACAACCCTCTTTCATGACTCAGCCTATGAACAGGCTTAAGTCAGGGTAAAACACTCTGATCTAGAATCTGATTTTCACCCTCCATCCTGCCCTCTCCGTCTCATTTCCTTTGTAATATTGGTTGTTCTTCACCTTGAAAGCAACTTTCCACCCAAGCTTTAAGATGCTTTCAGATCTTATACTTAGTGCTCTTCCCCTTATGTAGTGCTCTTTTAGAATAAACTCATTTCTTAGCTAAATGCAGATTTATCTTACCTGAAGACTGTCTAGTGACAGCCCTACAACAATAACAAATACAACTTCAGACATGGCATCACCCCAACTGCCTCTGCCTGTGGATCCCCAGATTTCCAGTGCTCTGTAGCTTCTCTTAGTATAAAAGCCTCCTTGGCTGGGCACGGTGGCTCACACCTGTAATCCCAGCACTTTGGGAGGCCAAGGCAGGCAGATCACCTGAGGTCAGGAGTTCAAGACCAGCCTGACCAACATGGAGAAACCCCGTCTCTACTAAAAATACAAAATCAGCTGGGCATGGTGGCGCATGCCTGTAATCCCAGCTACTCAGGAGGCTGAGGCAGGAGAATTGCTTGAAATCGGGAGGCTGAGGTTGTGGTGAGCCGAGATCACACCACTGCACTCCAGCCTGGGCAACAAGAGCGAAACTCCATCTCAAAAAAAAAAAAAAAAAAAGGCTCCTCCCAGGCCAGGCACAGTGGCTCATGCCTGTAATCCCAGCACTTTGGAAGGCCGAGGCCAGCGGATCACAAGGTCAGGAGTTTGAGACCAGCCTGACCAACATGGTGAAACCCATCTCTACTAAAAATACAAAAATTAGTTGGCCATGGTGGCCTACACCAGTAATCCCAGCTGCTCAGGAGGCTGAGGCAGGAGAATCACTTGAACTCAGAAGGCGAAAGTTGCAGTGAGCCAAGATCACAGCATTGCACTACAGCCTGGGAGACAGAGCAAGACTCCGTCTCAAAAAAGAAAAAAAAAAAAAAAAAAGGCTCCTCCTATTGCTGGAGTGATCAGGCTAGGACACCTGCAGGGGAGGCTCCCCAGGAAGAACCAACTAAACTGGGCACACAGTGTCCCTTTGCAGGCTGAAAATTGGCCTCCACTTGGAGTCACTGGCCTCAAGCCTCTCCACCCCAGTCAAGGCTATTTGCTTACCCTTCCATGCCTTACATGGATTTAAAAAATAAAACAAACAAAACCCCACATGTGATGAATCTATCAAAATCACTCAAATTCAGTGTTTATATGAGGGAAGGAAATTGTAAGTCACTTCTATTTTTTTTTTTTTTTTTGAGACGGAGTCTTGCTCTGTCGCCGGGGCTGGAGTGCAGTGGCCGGATCTCAGCTCACTGCAAGCTCCGCCTCCCGGGTTCACGCCATTCTCCTGCCTCAGCCTCCCGAGTAGCTGGGACTACAGACGCCCGCCACCTCGCCCGGCTAGTTTTTTTTTTTTTGTACTTTTTAGTAGAGACGGGGTTTCACAGTGTTCGCCAGGATGGTCTCGATCTCCTGACCTCGTGATCCGCCCGTCTCGGCCTCCCAAAGTGCTGGGATTACAGGCTTGAGCCACCGCGCCCGGCCGTCACTTCTATTTTATAGCTCAACAAGAAAAGCACAAGTATCCATCTCAGATAATAAACATCAGTTACTACTTTCATAATGATGAAACCTTTAGTAAACAAATGATATTTAAGTTCTTTAGCTATTTGAAAGTCCCACAGAATGTTGCATTAATCTGCCAAGTCCAGATAACAGGAACAGACCAGACTTATCCACTGTCCCAAGTTCTCCAGCCTAAAAAGAAAAGAAACTAAAGTTTTGGTAAAGCTTTATAATTCAATCAGATACCTACCACACATTCTTGTGAAAATATATTCATTTTTTCTGCAGCCAAAATGGAAGAGTTTTCCCCAAATTTTTCCCTTGGTAGTATTTCCACTGGTAGGCCCTGAAATTCCATTTGAAATCATCCAACAAAAGACCTAACAAACCTATTACACGGTCTCTGGGGTAATAAAATTAAATAAAAGTTTTTTAAAATGCTCCAGCCTGGGCGACATGGTGAAACCCCATCTCCATCAAAAACACAAAAATTAGCCAGGTATGGTGGCGCACGCCTGTAGTCCCAGCTACTTGGGAGGCTGAGGTGGGAGGATCACTTGAGCCCTGGAGGCAGAGGTTGCAGTGAGCTGAGATCATACCACGGCACTCCTGGGTAACAGAGCGAGACCTTGTTTCAAAAAAAAAAAGAAAAAGACCAGACGCAGTGGCTCACACCTGTAATCCCAGCACTTTTGGAGGCTGAGGCTGGTGGATGACCTGAGGTCAGGAGTTCAAGACCAGCCTGGCCAACATGATGAAACCCCGTCTCTACTAAAAACACAAAAATTAGCCAGGCGTGGTGATGCGTTCCTGTAATCCCATTTATTCGGGAGGCTGAGGAAGAACTGTTTGAACCCATCAGGCAGAGGTTGCAGTGAACCGAGATCGTGCCATTGCACTCCATCTCAAAAAAAAAAAAAAAGAAAGAAAAGAAAAAAAGTTTTTAAAAAATGGAATAGGGCCTGGGTCCAGTGGCTCATGCCTGTAATCCTAGCACTTTGGGAGGCCAACGCAGGAGATCATTTGAGCCCAGGACTTCGAGACCAGCCTGGCAACAGGAGGAAACCCCATCATTACAAAAGACACAAAAATTAGTAGGGCATGGTGGCGTACTCCCGGCTACTCCAGAGGCTGAGCCCAGGCAGTCTAGGCTGCCTAAGCTGCAGTGAGCCATGATGGTACCACCACACTCCAGCCTGGGCGACAGAGGGAGACCCTGTCTCAATAAAAAAAAAAAAAAAAAAAAAAAAGGAATAGAAAACTACATAGTTTGTTTTCTGAATTCCAACCCTTTCTGGCCTCTTTAGAAATACTTTATTTTCTCTATCAATCTCTAGTGATAGGATGCACTTTACAGTTAATAAAAAATTAAATTTGAAATAACTGAACAAATCTTTTCAGGTTAACTAACCCAGGGTGGGGCAGAACTGACTGGACAAGTCTGACTCAACTGTCAGGTCAGGTCGTTCTATCACCTGGCACATCCCCCAGCTCTAAGGTGCTCACTGAAGTGCTCAGCAATAACACTCCTAGTAGACACTGCCTTATGTCTTTTTCAGGCTCTTGCGAAACCTCATTGGGTGGGTTTTCCAGTTTTTAGATACAGTTTTCTAGTTTCACAGTCGGAGAGAGTCCAGAAGGCAGAAATCATTTGTCTTGGCCGGGCGCGGTGGCTCAAGCCTGTAATCCCAGCACTTTGGGAGGCCGAGACGGGCGGATCACGAGGTCAGGAGATCGAGACCATCCTGGCTAATACGGTGAAACCCTGTCTCTACTTAAAAATACAAAAAACTAGCCGGGCGACGAGGCGGGCGCCTGTAGTCCCAGCTACTCGGGAGGCTGAGGCAGGAGAATGGCGTAAACCCGGGAGGCGGAGCTTGCAGTGAGCTGAGATCTGGCCACTGCACTCCAGCCTGGGTGCCAGAGCAAGACTCCGTCTCAAACAAACAAACAAACAAAAAAAAAAAATCATTTGTCTTGTCCCCTGAATAACACTATCCAATTTGCTGATAAGCCATGTGTCACCAAGGAATGAAAACTAGGCTTGGAGAAAAAAATGTCAATGTCCCAAGGGTTAGTTTTTTTTTTTGAGGCGGAGTCTCGCTCTGTCCCCGGGACTGGAGTGCAGTGGCCAGATCTCAGCTCACTGCAAGCTCCGCCTCCCGGGTTTACGCCATTTTCCTGCCTCAGCCTCCCGAGTAGCTGGGACTAGAGGCGCCCGCCACCTCGCCCGGCTAGTTTTTGTATTTTTAGTAGAGACGGGGTTTCACCGTGTTAGCCAGGATGGTCTCGATCTCCTGACCTCGTGATCCGCCCGTCTCGGCCTCCCAAAGTGCTGGGATTACAGGCTTGAGCCACCGCACCCGGCCTTTTTTTTTTTTTTTTAAGACAGAGTTTTGCTCTCGTTACCCAGGCTGCAGTGCAATGGCATGATATTGGCTCACTGCAACCTCTGCCTCCTGGGATCAAGTGATTCCCCTGCCTCAACCTCCCATGTAGCTGGGATTACAGGCACCTGCCACCACGCCTGGTTAATTTTTGTATTTTCAGTAGAGATGGGGTTTCACCATGTTGGCCAGGGTGGTCTTGAACTCCTGACATCAGTTGATCCGCTCACCTTGGCCTCCCAAAGTGCTGAGATTACAGGCATGAGCCACCGTGCCCAGCCCAGGGGTTAGCTTTTTACAGGAATGATATACCAGAAGATTCATCCCACCCCAGGGCATCCACCTGGTCCTTTGGGAGGCCCCACCCCAACACCTCAGACTGTCTTCTTGGAAGAGTGACCCAAGGGCTGATATCCACTAGGCCCTCCATGAGATTGGCAGCTTCCAGCATTTAGGGTAGCCCCAGAAAGTTTCATAACACAGGGCCTGGAAAGATACAGGGTGGGCTGAGGTCACATCATCCTGTAAAGGACATTCTGATAAGGCATCTGTGCCTAGGGGAGATAAAAGAGGCACAAAGGTTTGTTTTTTTGTTTGTTTTTTGTTTTTTTTTTACAGCAGAGTGTCAGGTGGTTATTCTCTTCTTCCTTACCTGTGAAATGTTAAGGAACAAAATAAATCCTTTTAAAAAGAGCCATACATTGCTATCTGAAAACAAATGACAAAATTCTGTGTCTATTTGAAATATCACCTTGGGACAAAGGGTTCATAATGTTACTGGGAATTGAGGAGTGAAGTTAGCATATAGAAGGCTCTGGAAACCAAAATTTTACTGTTAACCCCAAGAGAAGTTAGGATGAAGGGACAGGTCTCTGAGACCCTGATGCTCATATCTTTGAAAGGCTCGGAGGGGAAATGGCCGCCCTTGGAAAGAAAGAAGGGTCTGAAGATCACAGAGACCACAGCAGGAACTGTGTGTGTGTCTGGTTTGTGCCTAGCGACCCTCCCGTCTTCACCATGCAGCCTCCTCACCGGGCTCACAGGAACTGCGAGCCAGGCTGGAGGCGAGATTGCAGTTAGATATTAACCAGGTGCCCTCAGCCCCGCTGCCTCACGGGGCCGCCTCCCTGAGAGTCAGGTCACAGCAGACGCCGACCGCCGGCTTCCCCACTGTGCCTGGGATAAGATCTCTGAGAGTTACTCAAGAGTCGTCTAAGTTCTTTCTCAGATCTTGAATTCCAGCGGAAAGGCTGGCGCCAAGCAGGCTGAAGACCCCACAAGGGAGCCCACTCAGCAGGAGAAAGCGGTTTCTTCACCTCCAGTTCCAGGACTCACCCCTCACTTCTCCACCAACCAGCGACCCCACACCCCAACCAACCCCGTCCAGGTCCCTAAACACCCCATCCCCAAACCTCTCACGGAGGCGGATCTAGGGTGTCCTCTCCTATTAAACTGTTTCTGCCGCAGCCCTCGGCGTCCGGCTGCAATGACACGGGCCGCGAGCCTGTGCCGGTTCCGCCGCACAATATGGGGAGACGCCGGTCTGTGGGCGTGGAGCTGCCCAGAGAGGGGGGCCGGGGCGGTAGTCGCCGCTTAGGGACGGGACAGGACGCCCGGGGTCCCGGCCGCCGGCCCAGCCCCACCCTGCGTCCAAAGGAACCGAGGACCGAGGTGCACAGGGGGGCTCGGGTCCCAGACCCCAAAGACGCTGCCGGGAGGCCCGGGTCCCGCCACAGCCGGTTCCGACTGGTTCCGACTAGTTCCGACTGGTTCCGACCAGTCCTTCGCCCTGCCTCAGGACGCCGGGCCCCGCACACTCACCATTTCTCGGCTGTGCGGTGTCCCGGGTCCTCCCAACTCCTCCCGTAGCCAGGGTAGGTCCCAGCGCGACAGAAGCCACCACAGATGTCCCAACGCGTCTCTCAGTGACAGAACATGGAACAGAGGTCACCAGGGTGAAGAGGCCACTAGCTCCTAGAACGTCACACCCTCCTCTCCGCAGCGGCCCTGATTGACAGTTCTCAGGAACCTGCCCGCTACTCTGATTGGATAGTGCTCCAGGTCCCGCCTCCTGGGCACTGAGTGACAGAGGAAGCCATCTCACAGTGCTGAGTGCAGCCGGATGAACAGGTTCCAGACCCAGCCCCTGGCAGGGCGGGCTTCCTCCCTGAGCTGTGACCCGACCCGTCCCGGGGAACGTTTGCCTTAAAGCGGAATTTCCTATCTGTACTCAGTGGGTCCTTTTTGCTTCTTCCTCCTGAACAATTGTTTGCAAGGAATCCCAGTCTCACTGTCCATTGGAGCCATCCCCTGGCCTCAGAGCAGGAGGGCAGCCGAGGCCACACTGGTCACACTGCAGCAGCGGGGGACTGGGGGGTGGAGTCGGGGGGCTGATGTTCTCCAGGGACCAGGAATTTGGGATGAGGCTGACTTCTGCAAGGTCAAGCCTTTCTCCCACTATGAGCGCTGGACGAGTTCTTTCTGCGCACTACGCAAATAAATACGACGGTATTGCAGTTAAAAAAAAAAAAAAAGTTTAATAAACACGAGGCCAGCTACGATACGTGGGAGACGGAGTTACTACTCAAATTATTCTCATCCAAGGTCCGTAGGTAGGGGTTTTTCAAGGGCAGTTTGGGGCAAAGGGTGGAGGTGGCTAGACTTGCTACTGACTGGTTGGAGTGGGGATGAAATCATTGGGGATGGAATCTGTCCTCTTGGCCGGGCACAGTGGCTCACTCCTGTAATCCCAATACTTTGGGAGGCCGAAGTGGGAGGATCGCTTGAGGCCAGTAGTTCAAGACCAGCCTGGCACAGAGTGAAACCCCGTCTCTATACTATATTTAAGGGAGGAGACCACCCTTCATATTGTCTTATGCCCAATTTCTGCCTCCAAAGAAAGAAGAAATAAAAACCAAAAGGCAGAGGCCGGGCGCGGTGGCTCACGCCTGTAATCCCAGCACTTTGGGAGGCCGAGGCGGGCGGATGACAAGGTCAGGAGATCAAGACCATCCTGGCTAACATGGTGAAACCCTGTCTCTACTAAAAATACAAAAAAATTAGCTGGGCGTGGTGGCGGGCTCCTGTAGTCCCAGCATATTCCCATCAGGTGGATCAGCACCTGATGAGGAGGGAGAGACACTGAAAGATTTAACTCTGGGAGCTCAACTTGCCCTCCTGTACCCTGTGCACAGTGTAGAAGCACTCTTTCCTTCAAGACTTTAAATGTTAATGACTTAAAGGCTCCAATCAGAAGCCGAAACATTAGGGAATGAATTTGAAAACATGAGGGTTTTCCCATATTTCATAGAAATTTCATAGAAATTTCCCATATTTCTATGAAACAAAAGTAGGAGACCTAAAACCATGAACTGGAAGCTGGAATTAATGGCTAAAAAAGAAAGGAGTCAAACATCAGGTATCATTTGATGAAATAAAATCTTTATTCAATTTGTAAAATGATAGTGTTTCCAGACAGGAAAAATGGGCATGTTTGGAAAATAAGGAAAAAAATGATATATGATTATAACTAACGAATAAATGATACTCTTGCCTTCAAAAATCACACACACGGAGAGAGAGAAAGAGAGATATCCTATCACCTAGCACTTTGGGAGGCCAAGGCAGGCGGATCACAAAGTCAGGAGTTGGAGATCAGCCTGGCCAATATGGTGATCTCAGCTCATTGTAGCCTCCGCCTCCTGGGTTCAAGCAGTTCTCTTGCCTCAGCCTCCTGGGTAGCTGGGACTACAGGCACGTGCCACCACACCTGGCTAATTTTTTGTATTTTTAGTAGCAACTGGGTTTCACTGTGTTAGCAGACCTCTTGATCTGCCTGCTTCGGCCTCCCAAAGAGCTGGGATTAAAGGGGTGAGCCACCGTGCCCAGCCTCCTCATCTTATTCAAACTTTCAGTGACCTTTGACATAGCTGACCACTCTCTCATCTTGAAATACCTGTTCCTGGAGGCTTCCGGAAAAGGACATCAACCTCTTTCTCCTCCCACCTTACTGACCCGCTCTCCCTCCTCCTGATACCTTTGGAATTGGGTAGTGCCTACTCTTCTTATGAGCCTTCCTCTTCTGCTTCACTTTGACCCTCACCCTGAGACCAGGTGATGTCTTCTGTATCTAGGGCTTCACATAACCTTCTTATTCTGACACTTGTCTTTTTTTTTTTTTTTTTTTTGACACTGGAGTGCAGTGGCGCGATTTCGGCTTACTACAACCTCTGCCTCCCGGGTTCAAATGATTCTCCTGCCTCAGCCTCCCAAGTAGTTGGGAATACAGGCATGCACTACCATGCCTAGCTAATTTTTATGTTTTTAGTAGAGACGGGGTTTCAGCATGTGGCCAGGATGGTCTCGATCTCTTGACCTCGTGATCCGCCCGCCTCAGCCTCCCAAGGTGCTGGGATTATAGGCGTGAGCCACCACGCCCGGCCTACTTTTCAAAGTTCCATTCAGATCTTTCTTTCAAGCTTTAGACTCCGAGGTCTAATGGCCTACTCAATACCTTCATTCGTCTCAAACATATTATGGCCAAACAGAAAACATAACCCTTCACTTCCCCTCCAATCATCTCCCCTGAGCCTTCCTCCTCTGTGTAAGAGGCAGCACCCAGAGGCTGTGGACAGTAGGACTCACTCTTGACTCTCCTCTCTCCTTCACTCTGTCAGACGCTCTAGAGGAGCTACCTCTGCCTGTGTAGCTCCTAGTCAGGCTTCAGGATTCAATCTGAGCATCAGCCCCACAGAGAAACCTCCCCTAGGCTCTCAGACTAGTGTGGGAACCCCCTCTACCATCATATGCTCTTAGACCCACACACTCTACTGCACTGAAGAGTGTTGTAGTTGACCCTTTGTTTTTTGTTTTTTGGCTTTTTGGGTTTTTTTGGGTTTTTTTTTTCTCTTAGATGGAGTTTCACTCTTGTTGCCCAGGCTTGAGTGCAGTGGCTCCATCTTGGCTCACCACAACATCCGCCTCCCAGGTTCAAGCGATTCTCCCGCTTCAGCCTCCCGAGTAGCTAGGATTACAGGCATGTGCCACCATGCCTGGCTCATTTTGTATTTTTAGTAGAGATGGGGTTTCTTCATGTTGGTTAGGATGGTCTCGAACTCCCAACCTCAGGTTATCCACCCACCTCGACCTCCCAAAGTGCTGGGATTACAGATGTGAGCCACCATGCCCGGCCTGTAGTTGACCCTTTATGTTTACATCCAGATACTACTAAGTAGTGGGAATGGTGAGGCCTTTCCCTGTCCTCCCTCGCAACTACAAAAATAAAGTTTGTCTAATTAGCTGGGTGTGGTGGCACCCGCCTGTAGTCCCAGCTACTCGAGAGGCTAAGGCAGGATAATTGCTTTAACCCGGAAAGTGGAGGTTGCAGTGAGCCAAGATCGTGCCACTGCACTCCAGCCTGGTGATAGAACAAGAATCTGTCTCCAAAGAAAGAAAGAAAGTTTGTCTTCACATCTACACTCTAGGTATGCAAACTTCTGTCAACCTCCACTAATACCACCCAAGCCCAGGCCAGCAGAACCTCTCATCCAGCTACTACTATGGCTTTCAAACTGATGTCCCAATGCCACTCTACCATCTATTCTCTGCCCAGGAGCCAGAGCAGACTTCTTTTTGTGAAATGGAGTTTTGCTCTTGTCTCCCAGGCTGGAGTACAATGGCACAATCTCAGCTCACTGCAATCTCTGTCTCCTGGGTTCAAGCAATTCTTCTGCCTCAGCCTGCCCAGTAACTGGGGTTACAGGTGCACATCACCACGCCCAGCTCATTTTTTTTGTATTTTTATATTTCTTGTATTTTTAGTAGAGACGGGGTGTCACCATGTTGGCCAGGCTTGTCTCGAACTCCTGACCTCAGGTGGTCCACCTGCCTTGGCCTCCCAAAGTGCTGGGATTACAGATGCGAGCCGGCCTAAACAGACTTCCTAATGAAAAACCAAACACCACTTCTCTGCTCAAAATCCAATCAAAGTCCTTAACATGGTCCACCAGGCCCCATGGGATCTGTTCCCTGTCTGTCTATCTGACCCCATCTATTATTACTTCAGCACTCTTAAGTTTTGTCCACTGACCAGCAGCATGGATGACACCTGGAAGTGAGTTAGAAATGCAGAGGATCAGGTCTTATGCATGACCTGCTTTAAAATTGTGCAAGTAAGGATCCTTTGAAAGACGACATTTGGTATTTGTTGTGACTTTCCATTGATGGTATGGCAAGTACTGAATATCCCTGCCAAACTGAATGGTGTGGCCCATCTCTGTCTCACACAGAGACAGAAAGGGCCAAATGTCTTTTGGCCCTTTCAAAGGATCCTTACTTGCACAATTTTAAAACCAGGTTGGGGTGGTGGCTCATGCCTGTAATCCCGGCACTTTGGGAGGCTGACTCGGGTGGATCACCTGAGGTCAGGAGCTCCAGACCAGCCTGGCCAACGCATTGAAATCCAGTCTCTACTAAAAGTACAAAAATTAGCTGGGCCTGGTGGCACACACCTGTAGTCCCAGCTACTCAGGAGGCTGAGGCAGGAGAATCACTTGAACCTGGTAGGTGGAGGTTGCAGTGAGCCAAGATCACACCACTGCACAGCAGCCTGGGTGATAAAGAGAGACTCTGTCTCAAAAACAAAACAAAACAAAAAATCCGTATGAAAACTAAACCTGGCCAGACGCGGTGGCTCACGCCTGTAATACGAGCACCTTGGGAGGCCAAGGTGGGCGGATCATGAGGTCAGGAGATGGAGACCATCCTGGCCAACAGGCCAAAACCCTGTCTCTACTAAAAATACAAAAATTACCTGGGTGTGGTGGTGCACGCCTGTAATCCCAGCTACTCAGGAAGCTGAGACAGGAGAATTGGTTGAACCTGGGAGGTGGAGATTGCAGTGAGCCGAGATTGTGTCATTGCACTCCAGCCTGGCGACAGAGCAAGACTCCATCTCAAAAAAAAAAAAAAAAAACCTAAATGTAGCTGCTGATTAGAAGTACACTTCAATCAGGCTGGGTGTGGTGGCTCATGCCTGTATTCCCAGCACTTTGGGGGGCTGAAGCTGGCAGATCACCTGAGGTCGGCAATTCAAGACCAGTCTAATTAACACGGAGAAACCCCATCTCTACTAAAAATACAAAAATTAGCCAGGCCTGATGGCATATACCTGTAATCCCAGCACTTGGGAGGGGGGTAGGAGAATCGTTTGAACCCGAGAGGTGGAGGTTGCAGTGAGCAGAGATTGTACCAGCCTGGGCAACAAGAGCAAAACTCCATCTCTCTCTCTCTCTCTCCCTCCATATATATGTATAGATATATACATACATGTATAGATGTGTATATATATGTATACACACATATATGTAAACATATATATACACACATATATAAATAGAAGTACATTTCAATCAGTGTAATGAACTAAAAGAATACAAAATAAAAGGAAAACTTTTAGTAACTGATTTCACCAGAAAACACTACCTGTTCAACTCATGAACCTTTATGTAAGGAAAATTTAGAGAATTTTCTTACCTCAATGTGCTTTTTTCGTGAAAGATATATGAATCCATAGTCTAGATCCACTTTAGGCATGGGGCACTAATAAAGACAATAAATAGAGTGATACATTTTATAAACCTTCTTTTCTGATTTAAATTTTCTGGCATATTTTTCATGATTTAATTTGAATCAGATTTTCCTAATTACTCACCTTTATAGCATTTCTAGCCAGTGGGGGTTGAGATGAAAAAGCTTCAATCCATCAAAATTGTATATATAGCAATGGAAGAGACACTTAGGTCATTTTATCAGGAAACATTCATGCTTGTATGCAGATAGATGATGTACATGAAATTAGTCCCATTCCTCTGAAATGTTTATATATATTTTGTTTGTTTGTTTTGAGATGGAGTTTCACTCTGTCGCCCAGGCTGGAGTGCAGTGGTGCGATCTCGGCTCACTCTAAACTCCGCCTCCCGGGTTCACGCCATTCTCCTGCCTCAGCCTCACAAGTAGGTGGGACTACAGGCACCTGCTACCATGCCCGGCTAATATTTTGTAGTTTTAGTAGAGACGGGGTTTCACCGTGTTAGTCAGGATGGTCTTGATATTCTGACCTCCGCCCGCCTCGGCCTCCCAAAGTGCTGGGATTACAGGCATGAGCCATCGCACCCAGCCGAAATGTTTATGTATTTGTAAGATGTACTTTTAATTTAGTGTCATATGGTATATGTTGGTTGTATATATAGGATATGTTTACTCCATAAGCAGCAAATTGACTCCTTCCCAAGTTTTAATAGTTTTCTAATAGTTTAAATTTATTTCCTTTAGTTTCCCAAGTAAACTAAATATCTCCAATCACAGTATTTGTTTCTTCCATCCTATTCTTCATATTATTTACTTATCTATTTGAGACAGAGTCTCACTGTGTTACCCAAGCTAGAGTGCAGTGGCGCCATCTCAGCTCACTGCAACCTCCGCCTCCCAAGTTCAAGCGATTCTCCTGCTTCGGCCTCCTGAGTAGCTGTGACTACAGATACGTGCCACTACACCCAGGTAATTTTTTGTATTTCTAGTAGAGAAAGGGTTTCACCGTGTCAGCTAGGATGGTCTCGATCTCCTGACCTCGTGACCCGCCTGCCTCGGCCTCCCAAAGTGCTGGGATTACAGGCATGAGCTATGACGCCTGGCCTTTTTTTTTTTTTTTTTTTGAGACAGGGTCTTGCTCTGTCACTCAGGCTGGAGTGCATTGGCCCAATCATAGCTCACTACAACCTCCTATTCCTGGGCGCAAGCGATCCTCCTACCTGAGTCTCCCAAATAGCTCGACGATAGGTGCATGCCATCATGCTCAGCTCATTTTCTTCTTTCTGTCTTTTTTTGGTAGGGCTGGTTCTTTCTATGTTGCCCAGGCTGTTCTCCAACTACTGGCCTCAAGTGATCTTCCCACCTCGACTTTCCAAAATGTTGGAATTACAGACATGAGCCACCACACTGGTTTCTTTCTTTTTTTTTTTTTTTGCATTAAGTTACACAGACTACCATAATGATAAAATAATTGAAGGGAAATAGATTTTTTATTTTTATTTATCTATTTTTTTTGAGATAGGGCCTTCCTGTATTACCCAGGCTGGAGTGCAGTGGCCTGATCAGGGCTCACCGCAACCTCTGCCTCCTGGGCTCAAGTGTTCCTCCCACCTCAGCTTCCCAAGTAGCTGGGACGACAGGTGCATGCCACAATGCCCAGCTAAATTTTGTTTTTATTATTTTTTCTTTTTTTAGAGACACGGTTTTGCCATGTTGCCTAGGCTGGAATACCTGCTTTTACTTAGATGATTGTCCTCCTTTCAGTAGAAGCCTCTCACGCACCAGTTCCTCATCACACTGCTCTCTAAAACATACTTTAACCAAGAATCCTATATGCAGCAAAGCTCACATTCAAAATGAAAGGCAAAACAAAGGAGTTTCTAGGTTTAGAAATATACATATTGAGGCCGAGCATGGTGGTGCATGCCTGTAGTCCCAGCCCTACTCTGGAGGCTTAGGTGGGAGGATTGCTTGAGCCCAGGAGGCTGAGACTGCAATGAGCTATGATCACCCCACTACACTACTGCCTGGACAACAGAGAGAGATTCTGTCTCAAAAAGAAATATATTGAGACAGTTGGTTCCTAGCACGCCAGCCCTACAAGAAAAATTAAAGAAAACTGTTAAGTCTGAAACCAAAGGATGTCAAAATCCACAAGGAAAAAGAGAAAGCACCATTAAAGATCATTATATAAGTATAAAAGCCAGACTGAATGTGTATTTCTTTACTGTTCTTCTCGTTATGGCTTTATAAGGTATCTGTAAAATTATAAATCGCTGAGGAATTGTTGGGCCCACAATATATATAAATGTGACGTGAGTGTATGGTAGGTACAAACAATACCATAAAAACTGAGCGAACTACAGAACTAGCAATGGCAAAGTAATAATTGTAAGAACAGGCCAGACGCAGTGGCTCACGCCTGCAATCCCAGCACTTTGGGAGGCCAAGGCAGGTAGATCACGAGGTCAGGAGTTTGAGACCAGCCTGACCAATATGTTGAAACCCCATCTCTACCAAAAATACAAAAAATTAGCCGGGCGTGGTGGTGCGCACCTGTAATTCCAGCTACTCGGGAGGCTGAGGCAAGATAATTGCTTGAACCCAGGAGACACAGGTTGCAGTGAGCCGAGATCGCACCACTGCACTCCAGCCTGGGCGACAGAGTAAGACTCCACCTCAATATTATTTTATATATATATTATATATATCTAATATATCCATTATATTATATATATCCAATATATCCATATTATATATAATATATATTGGATATATATTGTATGTTGGATATTATGTATATGCTATATATAATATATATTATATATGATATATAATTATAATAAATATATTATTATATATTAGATATAATGTATTGGGTTTACTTTTTTTTTTTTCTGAGACAGGGTCTCACTCTGTTGCCCAGCAATTCTTCTGCCTCAGCCTGCCAAGTAGCTGGGACCACAGGTGCATCCACCATGCCTGGCTAATTTGAAACTTTTTTTTTTTATAGAGATGGGGTCACCCTATAGTGCCCAGGTGGGCGTTGAACTCCTGCGCTCAAGCAATTATCCTGCCTTGGCCTGGAAAAGTGTGAGATTACAGGTGTGAGCCACCATGTCCAGTCCCTGGATTTATGTTTTTAACAATATTATACAAAGTGTAGGCATTATTCCCTGTTTGAGTAAGAATGGACTCAATACTATGCAAGATAACTCCACAGCAGCTACTGTCAAAACAGTTTTTGTATTTTTAAAACAAATTTTTGTATTTTTAGTAGAGACAGGGTTTCACCATGTTGACCAGGATGGTCTTGAATTCTTGACTTCATGATCTGCCCGCCTCGGTCTCCCAAAGTACTGGGATTACAGGCGTGAGCAACCGAGCCTGGCCAGGGATTAGCTTTTTAGAAGAGGATAACAAAGGAATCCTTCCACCACAGGGCAACCAGCTGCTCCCTTGAGAGGCCCCACCCCCACATCTCAGGCTGTCCTCTGGGAGGAGTGACCCAGGATCTGACATTCACTAGACCCTCCAAGAGACTTGGACTCTGTGGGCATCTTGGGACAGCCCTAGGCGGTTCTGAAACCCAGGACCAGGAAAAGATCACCCTGCAATGTTTCTAAAGGGAAACCTCAACCCAAATACATTCTCAGAAGGTGTGTGTACCTAGGGAAGATGAAGGAGAGACAGATTTTATTTCACCGAAGATTGTCAGCAGGTTATTGTTTGCTCTCTTCACATGTGAAATGTCCATGAGCACAAACAACACTTTTAAAATGAGCCATACATCGTTAACTGAAAACAAAATGGTAAACTATTGCCTCTGTTTGAAATATTGCCAGGCAGTGGGGTGGGGTGGGGAACAAAGAGTTCATAATGTAGCTGTTAATTGAGGAGAGAAAATTAGCCTGGGGAAGGCTCTGGAAACCAAGGGGTTTGCTGCCAGCCCTAGGAAGATTTAGGATGAGGGGACAGGGGTGGATTTGAGACCCTGCTGCCCACATCTCTGGAAGACTCAGAAGGGAAACGGTCGCCCTTGAAAAGAAAGAAGGGACTGAGGACCACAGAGACCACAGCTCCTCCCACACACAAACCCCACACACGAGTCTGGATTCTGCCTGGTGACCCTCTGTTGTCACCGTGCAGCCTCCTCACCGGGTTCACAGGAACTGCGAGCCAGGCTGGAGGCGAGATTGCAGTTAGATATTAATTAACCAGGTGCCCTCAGCCCCGCTGCTTCACGGGCGCTTCCCTGAGAGTCAGGTCACAGCAGACGCCGACCGCCGGCTTCCTCATCGTGCCTGGGGATAAGATTTCTGAGAGCTGTTCAAGAGTCGCCTGAGTTCTTTCTCACATCCTGAATTCCAGCGGAAAGGCTGGCGCCAACCAGGCTGAACACCCCACAAGGGAGCCCACTCAGCAGGAGAAAGCGGTTTCTTCACTTCCAGTCCCAGGAGTCACCCCTCACTTCCCCACCAACCAGCGACCCCACACCCCAGCCGCCCCTGTCCACACCCCCAAACACCCCATCCCCAAACCTCTCAGGAGGGCAGATCTGGGATGTCCTCCCCTCTCCCGCTATTAAACTGTTTCTGCTGCAGCCCTCGGCGTCTGAGTACAGTGACTCAGGCAGCGGACCTGTGTGGGTTACAGCCGCACAATCTGGGGCGACGCGGCGCTGCGGACACGGAGCTGCTCAGAGAGGGCGCCGGGGCGGCTGTCGGCCTCGCAAGGAGGTGAGTAGGCGGACTCAGATCCGCAGACCCAGGAGTAGCCACGGGGAGGCTGGGGTCCGCGGGGAGGCTTGGGTCGCGTCACAGCCCGTTCCGGCCAGCTCTGCCCCCCCGCCCCAGCCTAGGGACGCTTGATCACGCACACTCATTTCCAGGCTTCCGCGGTGTCCCGAGCCCTCTCCGCCTCCGACAGCCAGGTCCCAGTGGGACACAGGCTGCTATATAACTAACAGGGGCGGATCTCAGCTAGACCCGAGAACTGGAGTGCAGGGATGCGGCTTCCTCCCTGCGCTGTGACCTGACCCCTCCCAGGGCACCCTTTGTATTGAAGTCGAATTTCCTTTCTGTACGCAATGGTCCCTTTCAGGTTCTTCCTCCTGGACAGGGACTCACAAATTCGTGCAGGGAATTCCAGACCCATTGTCCAGTGGGAGCCCAGGCCACACAGGCCACACTGCAGCAGAAGGGAGTGTGGAGTCCTAATTAGGGAGGGGGAGCCGGGCTGACAGGAGCAGGGAAAGCAAAAAGAGAAAGCAGATAAGCTCTAAGTTTGCCTTTCTTTATGGTCCAGGATACATAGCCTGCCTGTGCAAACGACTCACAATCTTCCTGCGCCCAGCTATCACCAGACACCTCAGCTGATAGAAAATTGCAAGTTAGCTCACTGCAACCTTGGCATTATCAGTACTGCACAAAGCTCTCTTCAGCTCACAGCACAAGCACCATTCTGTAAAATCCCCAGCAAGCCTTTGTTTCCTGGCAGTCAACTCCCTTCTTCCTGACCCTGTTGCATCCTTGTAAAATATTTTTCTACTTTCACTAATAAACCTGCCTTTCCTTATCTACAGCGGTTTGGGTAAATTCTTTTTACTGCCTGTGTGGCAGTGGCCCCAGATATTCACCACCAGTGACAGGAAGGGCCAATGTCCTCCAGGCATCAGAAATGTGGGATGAGGCTGCTGGCAACACGGCTAGGCCTTTCTCCACCTTATTTCTCAATCTGTTAATTTTCAACTCTGAAAATAAAAACATGCCAACAACAAAATAAAATTGTTAAATGTACAGAAAAACTGGAATTATATGGCAGCAATTTCCTATAAAGAATCAAAAAAGAACAGAAAAAAAAAACCATGAACTAGCTCAGATAAGTAGCCTGCAGCACTTACATTTCACAGGCAAATCCCCATTTAGGAGGCTAAATACATTCCCAAGCTTGGGAGTGTAAACAGAAAAGTGATAGAGGCAGATCTCATCGATTTAGAGGTTTCTTTTGACAAGGCTGAGGATGCCTCAGGAAAAGAAAAACACAAGTCACAGTCACAGTAGATCTGTGTCTTGTGCTTTCTCCAAAGAGGGTTTTGGGACTTAAATATTTAAAGAGGAAAGCAAGGGCAGGAGGGGAAGGAGAAGAGGAAAAAAACAAAAAAAAAAGGTGGGAGTAGGCCGGGCCTGGTGGCTCATGCCTGTAATCCCAGCACTTTGGGAGGCCGAGGCGGGAGGATCAAGAGGTCAAGAGATCGAGACCATGTTGGCCAACATGGTGAAACCTCATCTCTACTAAAAATACAAAAATTAGCTAGGCGTGGTGGCACGTGCTTGTAGTCCCAGCTATTCAGGAGGTTGAGGCACGAGAATTGCTTGAACCCAGGAGGCAGAGGTTGCAGTGAGCCAAGACCACACCACCCCACTCCAGCCTTGCAACAGCGCAAGACTCTGTCTCAAAAAAAAAAGGTGGGGGTACGCAATTGGTCACATTCTTCTGAGGCTCTGATTAGTGCTTTGTGGATCTACATTGTACATGTGGAAAGAAAGAGATGGAGGAGGAGTCACTTTTGCATTCATCACATGCTCATATTACCTTTTTACAGAAGATTAAAGTCAGCATGTGAAACTGTATCTATCTGGGAACAAGAAAGGTAGTTTCTGTGTGACTCATTTCCCAACCTTAACTTTCCCTCTGGCATAATAAGGTTTGGGTCCTGAGATTCTGTTTTCCTTTCACAGAAAGCCAGACTCTGACTACTGTAATGGAGTCTCCGAGTGGATCAGAACCTGCTGATGAGACAGGGACACTTAAAGGTTTAATGCTGGGAGCTCACCATGCCCTCCTGTTTTCTCTCCAGGGTGTGGAAACACTCTCTCCTTCGAGATCTTCATTTCCACCAGCAGGAAACTCACCTAAAGTCAGTTTAAGGTACTGACCTACATAGACTGTCAAATTCATAACCTCTTTCTCCACAAGGCAATCCAATGGGTCTTTGTCAAAGTCTGACCTTCACAGATTTTCCTGATATCTAGAAATTACAGTCTGACTCCATTGACTCTGTGCATGCCCAAACCAACACATCTGAGCATGCTGAGACCTCCAGTATTTATAAAATATGGTCAGGTTAAAATATTCTGTCTGGGCCAGGCGCGGTGGCTCACGCCTGTAATCCCAGCACTTTGGGAGGCCAAGGCAGGCGGATCATGAGGTCAGGAGATCGAGACCATCCTGGCTAACATGGTGAAACTCCCTCTCTACTAAAAATACAAAAAATTAGCTGGGCATTGTGGCGGGCGCCTATAGTCCCAGCTACTTGGGAGGCTGAGGCAGGAGAATGGCGTGAACCCAGGAGGCGGAGCTTGCAGTGAGCCAAGATCATGCCACTGCACTCCAGCCTGGGCGACACAGCGAGACTCTGCCTCAAAAAAAAAAAAAAAAAAAAAAAAAAAAAAAAAAAAACTGCTGTAGTCCCAGCTACCCGGGAGGCTGAGGCAGGAGAATGGCGTAAACCCGGGAGGCGGAGCTTGCAGTGAGCTGAGATCCGGCCACTGCACTCCAGCCCGGGCAACAGAGCGAGACTCCGTCTCAAAAAAAAAAAAAAAAAAAAAACTCTGGCCAGGCGCGGTGGCTCATGCCTGTAATCCTAGCCCTTTGGGAGGTCTAGGCGGGCAGATCGCCTGAGGACAGGAGTTTGAGACCAGGCTGACCAACATGGAGCAACCCCGTCTCTACTAAAAATACAAACTTAGCCAGTTGTGGTGACGCGTGCCTGTAAGCCCAGTTACTCGGGAGGCTGAGGCAGGAGAATCACTTGAACCTGGGAGGCGGAGGTTGTGGTGAGCCGAAATTGCACCATTGCACTCCAGCCTGGGCAACAAGAGCGAAACTCTGTCTCAAAAAAAAAAAAAAAAAGGCCGGGCGCGGTGGCTCAAGCCTGTAATCCCAGCACTTTGGAGGCCGAGACGGGCGGATCACGAGGTCAGGAGATCGAGACCATCCTGGCTAATAAGGTGAAAACGTGTCTCTACTTAAAAATACAAAAAACTAGCCGGGCGACGAGGCGGGCGCCTGTAGTCCCAGCTACTCGGGAGGCTGAGGCAGGAGAATGGCGTGAACCCAGGAGGCGGAGCTTGCAGTGAGCCAAGATCATGCCACTGCACTCCAGCCTGGGCGACACAGCGAGACTCTGCCTCAAAAAAAAAAAAAAAAAAAAAAAAAAAAAAAAAAAAAACTGCTGTAGTCCCAGCTACTCGGGAGGCTGAGGCAGGAGAATGGCGTAAACCCGGGAGGCGGAGCTTGCAGTGAGCTGAGATCGGCCACTGCACTCCAGCCCGGGCAACAGAGCGAGACTCCGTCTCAAAAAAAAAAAAAAAAAAAAAAACTCTGGCCAGGCGCGGTGGCTCATGCCTGTAATCCTAGCCCTTTGGGAGGTCTAGGCGGGCAGATCGCCTGAGGACAGGAGTTTGAGACCAGGCTGACCAACATGGAGCAACCCCGTCTCTACTAAAAATACAAACTTAGCCAGTTGTGGTGACGCGTGCCTGTAAGCCCAGTTACTCGGGAGGCTGAGGCAGGAGAATCACTTGAACCTGGGAGGCGGAGGTTGTGGTGAGCCGAAATTGCACCATTGCACTCCAGCCTGGGCAACAAGAGCGAAACTCTGTCTCAAAAAAAAAAAAAAAAAAGGCCGGGCGCGGTGGCTCAAGCCTGTAATCCCAGCACTTTGGGAGGCCGAGACGGGCGGATCACGAGGTCAGGAGATCGAGACCATCCTGGCTAATAAGGTGAAAACGTGTCTCTACTTAAAAATACAAAAAACTAGCCGGGCGACGAGGCGGGCGCCTGTAGTCCCAGCTACTCGGGAGGCTGAGGCAGGAGAATGGCATGAACCCGGGAGGCGGAGCTTGCAGTGAGCTGAGATCCGGCCACTGCACTCCAGCCTGGGTGGCAGAGCAAGACTCCGTCTCAAAAAAAAAAAAAAAAAATCTGTCTATATTCTCCATAAGCAGGTAGTGTGACAGGTTAGGGAGGACAGAAAAACAAAACTGGATGCAGAACTTACCCATGATATCACAGACTTATGCTGGAAGATGGTGGGTTTTTTTTTCTTTTTTTTTTTTTTTGAGACAGGGTCTCATTCCCTCTCCTAGGCTGGAGGGCAGTGGTATGATCCTGGCTCACTGCAGCCTTGACCCCTGGAGTACAGGTGATCCTCCCACTTCAGCCTCCTGAGTAGCTGGGACTACAGGTGCCTGCCACCACACCCAGCTAATTTTTTGTATTTTTTGTAGAGCTGGGGTTTTGCCATGTTACCCATGCTGGTCTCAAACTCTTGGACTAAAGGGATCCACCCACCTCGGCCTCCCAAGGTGCTGGGATCACAGGCGTGAGCCACCATGCCCCGCCTGGAAGATGGTTTCTAATGAATTTAATTCAATGATTTAGAGAGCCAAAGATGGATTCACCTGGTGCCAGTTAGACTGCTCAAAAGGGAAAGCTATTTATACAATGCACAACTGTCCAGAAAACGATCCCAAGGCACCCAGATTTACAACCTCAGAAAGGACAGAACCCCCTAGGTGCATCTACATGTGAATCTCCATCCAGCTTTCAAGGGCTCTGCAGCTTCTCAGAATCCACACTCCTGGGGCTGTTCTGAGCAGCTTGAGGCCACCAGCAGGGGAGGGAGGGCTGCCCAGGAAACCCCAAGGGGAGCTCCATTTCCCTCCCTTTGCAGGCTCCAGACTGGTCTCAATATGGGGTCACTGGCCTCAGGCTCTGCTGCCCACTCCAGGTAGCTGGGGTTCAGACAGCAATACCCCAAAAATAAGGCCTCAGAAGCAAGGCAGAAGCAAAAGTTTTTCTCTGAATCTCTCCTGCCCTCCTGTCTCTCAGTCCCATTCTCCTCAGAGGCCAGCCATAGAAACTAGAATCCCTCTTCTCCAGGATGGGTCATAGAAATTGGAACCCCTAGGCCGGGCATGGTGGCTCACTCCTGTAATCCCAGCACTTTGGGAGGCAGAGGCGGGCAAATCACCTAAGGTCGGGAGTTCGAGACAAGCCAGGTGAACATGGAGAAACACCGTCTCTACTAAAAATACAAAATTAGTTGGGTGTGGTGGCACACGCCTGTAATCCCAGCTACTCGGGAGGCTGAAGCAGGAGAATCGCTCAAACCTGGGAGGCGGAGGTTGCAGTGAGCCAAGATAGCGCCATTGCACTCCAGCCTGGACAACAAGAGCAAAACTCTGTCTCAAAAAAAAAAAAAAAAAAAAGAAATTGGAATCCCTTTTCCCCAAAGCTGGCCATAACTCCTAAACATATTACTCTAACTTTCCTTCTGCCATTCTATGTAAAAACTGGGCATAATTTCTCTGGCCTATCTTATTTGACTGTAGGTCATACGACCCCTATTCCAAAGAGGGTCTTGCCCCATACCCAGAAAGCAGGAATGCATGCTCAGAGAGCCCAAGAACAATCTAGGCAGGCCGGCCTTGCTGGGTTCCCCTACTTAGTTAACTAGCATTAAATCATACCATTTTTGTCCAATCTTTTTTTTTTTTTTTTTTTTTGAGACATAGTCTTGCTCTGTCGCCCATGCTGGAGTGCAGTGGCACAATCTCGGCTCACTGCAACCTCCACCTCCTGGGTTCAAGTGATTCTCTTGCCTCAGCCTCCCAAGTAGCTGGAACTACAGATGTCCACCACCATGCCCAGCTAATTTCTGTATTTTTAGTAGAGACAGGGTTTCACTATGTTGGCCATGCTGGTCTCACACTACTGACCTTGTGATCTGCCCGTCTCGGCCTCCCAAAGTGCTGGGATTATAGGCGTGAACCACCATGACCAGCCTTGTCCAATCATATTTCTATATGGCTGTCCATACTTTGCTAAACATAAGAACAAATATGTACAATTTCCCCTGCATCTCTGAGTCTTCATTCTGAAAGCTCCTGTGTATACACAACGAATACATTCTGTGTGCCTTTTTTTGAATTCATCTTCCTTTTGTGAATTGATTTTTCAGAAAACATGAGAAGCCAAAGGGGAACTTTGCTCATGGCCCCTGCAAGGTTATTCACCTGCCTCTTACCAACACTAGGAAGTTAAATGAGACAAAGACCCTCAATCCCACTGTTTGAATAAGAAGCCAGCAGAGTCCCAGGTTTCCTCTTATGTTTATATGTAAAATAGAGGAAGAAAACTCTAAGAGATCTTATATGCATTTAAAAAGTAGGCTGGGCCAGGCACAGTGGCTCACGCCTATAATCCCAGCACTTTGGCTGACCAAGGTGGGCAGATCACCTGACGTCAGGAGTTCGAGACCAGCCTGGCCAACATGGCAAAACCCCATCTCTACTAAAATTACAAAAATTAGGCTGGGCACAGTGGCTCATGCCTATAATCCCAGCACTTTGGAAAGCCGAGGAGGGCGGGTCACCTGAGGTCTGGAGCCTGACCAACATGGAGATAACCGTCTCTACTAAAAATACAAAATTAGCCAGGTGTGGTGGCACAAGCCTGTAATCCCAGCTACTTGGGAAGGCTGAGGCAGGAGAATCGCTTGAACCCGGGAGGCAGAGGTTGTAGTGAGCAGAGATTGCCCCACTGCACTCCAGCCTGGGCAACAAGAGCGAAACTCCATCTTAAAAAAAAAAAATTAGCCAGGTGTGGTGGCGTGCGCCTGTAATCCCAGCTACTTGGTAGGCTGAGGCATGAGAATTGCTTGAACCTGGGAGGCGGAGGTTGCAGTGAGCCAAGATTGTGCCACTGCACTCCAGCCTGGGCAACACAGTGAGACTCTGAATCAAAAAACAAATAAACAAGGCCGGGCGCGGTGGCTCAAGCCTGTAATCCCAGCACTTTGGGAGGCTGAAACGGGCGGATCACGAGGTCAGGAGATCGAGACCATCCTGGCGAACATGGTGAAATCCCGTCTCTACTAAAAAATACAAAAAACTAGCGGGGCGAGGTAGCAGGCGCCTGTAGTCCCAGCTACTCAGGAGGCTGAGGCAGGAGAATGGTGTGAACCCGGGAGGCGGAGCTTGCAGTGAGCTGAGATCCGGCCACTGCACTCCAGCCTGGGTGACAAAGCGAGACTCCATCTCAAAAAATAATAATAATAATAATAATAAATAAATAAATAAACAAACCTGAGAAATAATTGTTCCTTTGAGAAAACAAACATGCTAGCAACCTATTATTTTATTGGTAACAAAGTTATGTAAAACACTATCAAACATAAGCTCTCTCCTTTTTCCTGTATCTCAGCAGCTCCCTGACCTTCACAATTTGTGGTTCTCAGCATGTGCTCTGTGCCTCAGCCCCATCCCCTTCACCAGTGACCCATCCAATCATTTCTGTAGCTAAACCCTAAGCACTGTGTAAATACCTTTTCCAGCCGGGCGTGGTGGCTCAAGCCTGTAATCCCAGCACTTTGGGAGGCCGAGACGGGCGGATCACGAGGTCAGGAGATCGAGACCATCCTGGCTAACACGGTGAAACTCCGTCTCTACTAAAAATACAAAAACTAGCCGGGTGAGGTGGCGGGCGCCTGTAGTCCCAGCTACTCGGGAGGCTGAGGCAGGAGAATGGCATAAACCCGGGAGGCAGAGCTTGCAGTGAGCTGAGATCCGGCCACTGCACTCCAGTCCGGGTGACAGAGCGAGACTCTGCCTCAAAAAAAAAAAAAAAAAAAAAAAAAACCTTTTCCTTGTAAGCAGTCCAACTGGCCCAGGTTGAATCCACTTGTGGCTCTCTCATGTCCATGTCCCTTGATTTCAATAATTCATTTGAAACCATCTTCCAATATAGGCTGTAGTATCTTGAGTAAAGACCACCATCTGTTTTATTTGCTTCTGTTCTCCCTAACCTGTGTCACTACCTGCTCACTGGGGGTACAGTCAGAATATTCTAAGCTGACCATCACCCTGCTGTAAATACTGGAGGTCTTGGCCAAGTGAGGTGGCTCACGGCTATAATCCCAGCACTTTGGGAGGCTAAGGCAGGCGGATCACGAGGTCAAGAAATCGAGACCATCCTGGCTAACATGGTGAAACCCTGTCTCTACTAAAAATACAAAAAATTAGCCGGGTGTGGTGGCGGGCGCTGTAGTCCCAGCTACTCAGGAGGCTGAGGCAGGAGAATCCCCTGAACCCGGGAGGTGGAGCTTGCAGTGAGGCGAGATTGCATCACTGCACTCCAGCCTGGGTGACAGAGTGAAACTCCGTCTCAACAAATAAAATATAAAAAATAAAAAGAAATAAAAGAAATAAAATTAAAAATACTGGTCTCAGCACAACCCTGGGAAGTCCACACCCTAGAAAGAATGTGTGAATGTTAATCCCACCTTTACTACAACATGAAACTTTTTATTTTTCTTACTGGAAAATGGCTAAAAACAGTTTATTGGAGGACTTTTTTTATTTTTAAAGAGCTGGGGTCTCACTTCGTGGCCCAGGCTGGAGTGCAGTGGTATGATCACAGCTTACCATAACCTGAAACTCCTGGGCTCAAGTGATTTTCCCAGCTCAGCCTTCCAAACAGCTGGAGGACTTTAATGCAGGAGAATATAGATAGAAGTAAAGGAAACTCAGTTTGGTTTCGTGACATAGGTGACCACTCTCCCATCTTTAAATACCCTCTCCTGGAGGATTCCAGGAAGGGACACCCAATTCATTCTCCTCCTAAGTCACTGGCCTGCCCAGTCTATTGCAGGCTGCTCCTCCTGCTAACCTTGGAGGTGGACAGCCATTGGTCTTCTGAGCATTTGTCTTCTGCTATACTTTGCCCCTTACCCTGAAACAAGGTGGCCTCTGCTAGACCCAGAGCATCAAATAGCATCCATATGATAATGTTCTCAAAATTTCATTTAGATCTCTCAGGCTCCAGATCCAATACGCTGGTCAACACTTCGCTTGTTTGACTCAAACATGCCATGAGTGATTACAAAACATAACCCTTTATTTCCCCTCCAATCATCTCCCCTGGCCTTGCTCCTCTGAGTGACGGGCAGCACCCAGGGGCTCTGAAAATAAGACTCATAGTTGACTCTCTTCTCTCCTTTGCTCCATCAGAAATTCTTTGGGAGCTGCCCCTGCCTGTGTAACTCCCAGTCAACCTTCAGGTTTTGTTTTGTCTTGTTTTGTTTTGTTTTTAGATGGAGTCTCACTCTTTTGCCCAGGCTGGAGTCCAGTGGCATGATCTCAGCTCACTGCAACCTCCACCTCCCAGATTCAAGCCATTCTCCTGCCTCAGCCTCCCATGTAGCTGGGATTACAAGCATGTGCAACCATGCCTGGCTAATTTTTGTATTTTTTAGTACAGACAGGGTTTCACCATGTTGGCCAGGTTGGTCTGGTCTGGAATTCCGGACCTCAAGTGATCAGCCCACCTCAGCCTCCCAAAGTGTTGGATTATAGGTGTGAGCCATCGCACCCGGCCATCTTCAGGCTTTGAGAATTAGTCCCACTGGGGAAGCCTCCCGTAACCTCTCAGACTAGTGAGAACCCTTTCTACCATCATATTTTAGAGCCCCACACTATTCTCTACCGCACTGAAGACAATCACCGCTGATCCTCTGTTTATATCCAGAACTGGTAAATAGTGGGATTGATGGGGCCTTTCCCCACCCTGGAACCTGGCTCCAAAAACACAGCTTGGGTTCATAACTAGACTTCTCAATACACAACCTTCTGTCAATATCCGCTAACATTACCCAAACCCACGCCAGCACAACCTCTCTTGAAACTACAACTACAGCTTTTAAGGTAGTGATCTCCCAGCTCCCCTCTACCATCTATTCTCTGCCCACCAGTAGGAGTAAGCTTCTTCAAACACAAACCAAACATCACTTTTCTGCTCAAAATCCTATAAAAGGCTGGGTGCGATGGCTCACACCTATAATCCCAGCACTTTAGGAGGCCAAGATGGGCGAATCACAAGGTCAGGAGTTCGAGACCAGCCTGGCCAATACGGTGAAACCCCGTCTCTACTAAAAATACAAAAATTAGCCAGGAATGGTGGCAGACACCTGTAGTGCCAGCTACTCTGGAAGCTGAAGCAGGAGAATCACTTGAATCCAGGAGGCGGAGGTTGCAGTGAGCCGAGATCGCGCCATTGCACTCCAACCTGGATGACAGAGCGAGACTCTGTCTCAAAAAAAAAAAAAAAAAGTGTAACCAATCTTTAAAAGTATAACTTATCCTATAAAACTGTAACCTTACTGCCTATCTAACTATGTCTTTTATTACCTCAGCACTCTATGTTCCATGGACCAACACGATGGCACATGGGAGTGAGTTAGAAATGCGGACTCTCACACTCTGTCCCTAACCTGCTGAACCAGAAGCTGAATTTGAAGATCCATACTTCCCTGTGAAATTTCAGAAGTGCATCTTACAAGTTTCCCCCTTAACCTGACCCAGCCATAAGGGTACTGCATATTCCTCACCACTGGGATATTTGAATTAACAGAACATCTCAGGTGGGGGCAGCAAGGGGCTGGGCTGGAACTGGGAGAGGAGACAAGTGAGACATCCTTAAGAAGATGATGTGGTCAGGGCAAGGCCGCCTTCCCAGCACTGGTATGGCCTGGCCCATTGCTCCTGAAGTGCAGGAATGGCCACTCATGGGAACTGATCAGGAGGATGCATGTGTAGTCAGCAGTGTGCTGAGGCTGTAGTGCTTGCACATGGCAACCAATGTGCTCAGTCTGGGATTCAGCGAAGCGTGTGCACCAGCAGGCAGCAAAAGGGTCCCCCTTGTCAGTCAGCCCATCCTGCTCGGGGATGGGCTGAAAGTGATGGAGAAGAAGGGTTTTCTTTGCTCCAAGAGGCCAGTGGTAAAGTCACAACAAATACCAAAATGTCATGTTTCATAAGCTCTTTAGTATACAGCAATTTTAAAACCATCTAAGAATTAAACATATCTCTGGGCATGGTGGCTCACACTTGCAATCCCAGCACTTTCAGAGGCTTAGGTTGGAGGATCGTTTGAGGCCAGGAGCGAGGGGCCAGCCTGGGCAACATAGTGAGACCTCTATCTCTAAAAAAAAAAAAAGAAAAAATTAGCAAGGTGTGGCAGGGTGTGCCTCTAGTTCCAGTTACTTGGGAGGCTGAGGCAAGAGGATGCCCTGAGCCCAGGTTCGAGGTTACAGTGAGCTATGATCATGCCACTGTACTCTATCCTGGTGACAAAGTGAGACCCTATCTCTAAACAAAAAAAATAAAGGCGAGGCAATTAAAACTACTTGTCTATTAGAAATGCACTTCAATGCTGGATGCGGTGGCTCACGCCTGTAATACCAACGCTTTGGGAGGCCAAGGAGGGTGGATCACCTGAGGTCACGAGTTCAAGACCAGCCTGGCCAACATGGTGAAACCTCGTCTCTACTAAAAGTACAAAAATTAGCTGGGCATAGGGACAGGCACCTGTAATCCCAGCTACTCAGGAGGCCAAGGCAGGAGAATTGCTTGAACCCAGGAGGTGGAGGTTGCAGTGAGCCAAGATCGTGCCACTGTACTCCAGCCTGGGCAACAGAGTGAGACTCCATCTCAAAAAAAAAAAAGAAAGAAATATGTAAATATTTTTTATTTTTAGAGACAGGATCTCATTCTGTTGCCCATGCTAGAGTGCAGTGATGTGATTTTGACTCAATGGAACCTCAGCCTCCCACTGGGCTCAAGCAATCCTCCCACCTTAGCCTCCCTAGTAGCTGAGACTACAGGTACATGCCACCACACCTGGCTAATCTGTGTATCTTTTGTAGAGACAGGGTTTTGCCATGTTACCCAGGCTAGCCTCTAACTCCTGGGCTCAAGTGATCCACCTCCCTTGGACTCCTTAAGTGCTAGGATTACAGATGTGAGCCACTGTGCCTAACCCAAATACGTCTTTTTAAAAAAGGGACCTGCCATGCGTGGATTTAGGTATGCCCAGGGGGTGGTGGCACCAATCTCCTGCACATATCAGGGGATAACTGTATTTGAAAGAAACTGAGGCTAATTAAGGCTTTACTATGTGTTTACATTCATAGGGTTTATCTCCAATGAGAATTATTTCTATCTGAAATGAAATAACATTAAAGAATATTTTCCTACATTTCACACATTTATAGAGTATCTCTCCAGTGAGTCCTTTTATGTCTATGCAAGGACCTGAGAGAATTCAATGCTTTTCTACATTTCTTACATTCATATGACTTCTCTCCAGAGTTAATCCTTTCATGTACTTTTTTTTTTTTTGAGATAGGATCTGGCTCTGTTGCCCAGGCTGGAGTGCAGTGCGTCTTGGCTCACTGCTACTCCCACCCCTTGGGCTCAAGTGATCTTCCCACCCCAGCCTCCCAAGTAGCTGGGACTACAGGTGCATACCACTACATCTGCTAATTTTTCTATTTTTTGTAGGGACAGGGTTTCACCATTTTGCCCAGGCTAGTCTCAAGTTCCTGAGGTCAAGCGATCTGCCTACCCAAAGTGCTGGGATTACAGGCGTGAGCCACTGTGTCCAGCCTCATGTACTTTTAAGTTACCAAAATGACTGAAGGCTTCAAAATGACCGAAGGGAATGGCTTCCCTACATATTTTACACTTACAGGGTTTTTCTGCTCTGTGAGTTGTTATATGTTGACAATCGTATTTAAAAAGAATTGATTGCTTTCCCACATTCCTTACGTTCTCCAGTGTGAGTTGTTTCATGATTTTGAAAGGAATAAAAATTATGAAAGGCTTTCCCACATTTACATTTATAGGGTTTCTGTCCAGTGTAAGTTTATTCATGATGTCAAAGGGAACTGGAAATATAGAAGACTTTATCATTGTTTACATTCATATTGTTTCTCTCCAGTGAGTCTTTTCATGTCTTTGACATACACTGGGATAAACAAAGGCTTTCCCACATACCTTGCATTTATTCGGCCCATCTCCCGTATGCATTACCATATGTCTTCGAAAGCTTGAGCTATGAGATAACGCTTTCCCACACTGCTTGCATTCATAGGGTTTCTCGCCACTGTGAGACTTTTCGTGTCTTTGACATACACTGGGATAAACAAAGGCTTTCCCACATACCTTGCATTTATGAGGTCCACCTCCAGTGTGCATTATCATGTGTCTTCGAAAGCTTGAGCTATGAGATAACGCTTTCCCACACTGTTTGCATTCATAGGGTTTCTCTCCTGTGTGAATTCGTTCATGATATCGAACTAAACTGGGACGATCAAAGCCTTTCCCACATATCTTACATTTATGAGGTCGATCTCCAGTGTGCCTTTTCATGTGTATTTGAAAGCTTCCCAGATGATGAAATGCTTTCCCGCACTGCTTACACTCATAGGGTTTCTCTGCACTGTGAGTGGTTTCATGTCTTCGAAGGGAACTGGAAACACTGAAGGCTTTCCCACATTGTTTACACGTATAGGGTTTCTCTCCAGTGTGAGTTCTTTCATGTCTTATATAGGAACTGGAGTCAGGCAAGGCCTTAGAACACTGCTTACATTCATACGGTTTCTCCCCAGTGTGCATTCTCTCATGTCTTAGATAGGAACTGTAAAAAGGAAAGGCTTTAGAACAGTGCTTACATTCATACGGTTTCTCTCCAGTGTGTGTTCTTTCATGCATACGCAATAAACTGGGCCAAAAAAATGCTTTCCCACACAACTTACATTTATAAGGTCTGTTTCCATCTTGCACTACCATGTGTCTTCGAAGGTTTCTACGAGAACTGAAGGTTTTTCCACATTCCTTACACTCATAGCGTTTCTTTCCAGTGTGAGGCCTTCCACATGACTGAAAGGAGTGATGATAACTGAAGGCTTTCCCATGTTGTTTATGTGTATGTGGCTTCTCGCCATATTCCTGATACTCACATGGTTTGTATCCAGCATCAACTCTGATGTGGCTATTAAGGGATAAATGACCCATTATGACTTCTTCACACTCGGTGCTTTGACATGGATCTTCTCCAGGACAAATGCTGTTGTTCACAATACTACCTCGAATCAGGCTAAATGTTTCTCCACATTGACTACTGTCTTTACTTTCACTGAATCTCTCTACCATATGACATCTATAAAAAAATGAGAAGTAAGTTACTAAATAGTTGTTTCTAAATGATTTTATGTGTATTAATAGGTATCAGATGTACTTTTTCTTTCTTTTTTTTTTTTTCCCTGAGATGGAGTCTTGCTCTGTTGCCCAGGCTAGAGTGCAGTGGCACGATCTCGGCTCACTGCAACCTCTTCCTCCCGGGTTCAAGCAATTCTCCTGCCTCAACCTCCCAAGTAGCTGGGATTAGAGGCGCACACCACCATGCCCAGCTAATTTTGTATTTTTAGTAGAGATGGGGTTTCACTATGTTGACCAGGCTGTTCTCAAACTCCTGACCTCGTGATCCACCTGCCTTGGCCTCCCAAAGTGCTGGGATTACAGACGTGATCATTGCACCTGCTCAGATATACCTTTTTATTTATTTATTTATTTTCTGAGACGGAGTCTCGCTCTGTCACCCAGGCTGGAGTGCAGTGGCCGGATCTCAGCTCACTGCAAGCTCCGCCTCCCGGGTTCCCGCCATTCTCCTGCCTCAGCCTCCCGAGTAGCTGGGACTACAGGCGCCCGCCACCTCGCCCGGCTAGATTTTTGTATTTTTTTAGTAGAGACGGGGTTTCACCACGTTAGCCAGGATGGTCTCGATCTCCTGACCTCGTGATCCGCCCGTCTTGGCCTCCCAAAGTGCTGGGATTACAGGCTTGAGCCACCGCGCCCGGCCAGATATACCTTTTTAACATTACCATGCAAAGTGTAGGCTTCAAGCCCTGTTTGAACATGAATGAACTGAATGCTATGCAAGACAACCCAACACCAGCAGGGTTTTTGGTTTTTTTTCTTTTAATTAATTTATTTTTTGAAACAGGATCTTGCTCTGTCACCCATGCTGGAGTGCAATAGCAGGATGATGGTTCATGCAGCCTTGACCTCCTGAACTCAAATGATCTACCTACTTCAGCTTCATGAGTAGCTGGAACTATAGGTGTGCACCAACACACTTGGCTAATTTTTTTTTTTTTTTTTTGAGACGGAGTCTTGCTGTGTCACCAGGCTGGAGTGCAATGGTGCAATCTTGGCTCACTGCAACCTTCACCTCCTATGTTCATGCAATTCTCCTGCCTCAGCCTCCCAAGCAGCTGGGGTTAAAGGTGCACACCACCATGATCAGCTAACTTTTGTACTTTTGTAGAGAAAGGGTTTCGCTATGTTGGCCAGGCTGGTCTCAAACTCCTGACTTCAAGTAATCTGCTCGCCTCAGCCTCCTAAAGTGCTGAGATTACAGGCGTGAGCCACCATGTCCAGCCTCATATGTAAATTCTTAGAATATATTTTAGGAGGAAATTTTTAAAGACTAAATAAATTTAGGCTGGTGCAGTGACTTACGCCTGTAATCCTAGCATTTGGGGAGGCCAAGGCAGGCAGATGACTTGAGCGTAGGAATTCAAGACCAGCCTGGGAAACATGCCAAAACCCTGTCTCTACAAAAAATACAAAAATTAACCAAGTATGGTGGCGTGCACGTGTAGTCCCGGCTACTCAGGAGGCTCTGGTGGGAGGGTCACATGAACCTGGGAGGTTGAGGCTGCAGTGAGTCAAGATCATGTCACTGCGCTCCAGCCTGGGCAACAAAGCAAAGCCCTGACTAAAAATAATAATAAAAATAATTTTAAAAAATAAAAAATAAATTTAAGCTGGGCTTCTTCATTTTGTTTTTAAAATTTCCTTTCATTCTGAGAATCACTTCAGAAACATAACTTTCTCCTGTGAGTGCAAATTACCTTAGATTTCTCCTAGGATTTTTGTTCTGATCTTCAGTATTCTGGCCTTCCCATATCTTTCCTAAAAGGTAGACCCAGAAAATCACTATACATTATTATAAAATTATATAAAACACTAAGATTTTATGTATACTGCAATCATACATGATTCATTCATCAAACTACAGTTAATTCTGTACAGTTTGGGGGTGGAGGCAGAGTCTCACTCTGTTGCCCAGGTTGGAGTGCACTGGCACCATCTCGGCTCACGGCAACCTCCGCCTCCCAGGTTCAAGCGATTCTCCTGCTTCAGCCTCCTGAGTAGCTGGGACTACAGGTGCCTGCCACCACACCCAGCTAATTTTTGTATTTTTATTGGAGATGGGGTTTCACCATGTTGGCCAGGCGGATCTCGAACTCCTGACCTCAAGTGATCTTCCCACCTCGGCCTCCCAAAGTGCTGGGATTACAGACATGAGCCACTGTACCCAGCCTTACAGTTTATTCTTTAACAACACATGTTTGAACTGCACAGCTCCACCTATATATGAATTTTCTTCAGTTTCTGCTGTCCCTAAGACACCAAGATCAATCCCTCCTCTTACTTAGCCTTCTCAATGTAAAGATGAGGATAAAGACCTTTTAATCATCTACCTCCACTTAATGAATAGTAAATATAGTTTCTCTTCTTTATGATTTTCTTATCAGTATTTTCTTTCTCTAGCTCACTTTATTGTGAGAATATAGTATGTAATACATGACTTACAATATATGGATTAATATGGATTAATCAACTTCATTTTATTTTTTTATTTTTTTGAGAGGGATTCTCGCTGTGTCTCCCAGGCTGGAGTGCAGTGGCATGATCTCAGCTCACTGCGACCTCTGCCTCCTGGGCTCAAGTGATTCTGCTGCCTCAGCCTCCTGAGTAGCTGGGATTATACGCACATGCCACCATGCCCGGCTAACTTTTGTATTTTTAGTAGAGACGGGGTTTCACCATGTTGGTCAGGCTGGTCTCGAACTCCTGACCTCGTGATCCACCTGCCTTGGCCTCCCAATGTGCTGAGATTACAGGCGTGAGCCACCGTGCCCAGCCAATCAACTGCTTATGTTAGCAATAAGGCTGCTGGTCAATGGCTGCCTAAGCTGTGGTGGACAAAAAATTATATGAGGAAATACTTCTTTCAGGGCTGTCACCTCTGAATTCTGTGTTGTTCAAGAGTCCATCACATGCCCTTTCCATATTTCAAATCATTGAACAGCACTGATGACCATGAAACAAATGTCTGTAATTGATTAAGTGAAGACATGATACCATCCTTACTTATACAGTCCAGGTTCCTGATGGTTTCTTGCATCACATATCTGTACAAATTCTTCTGTGATGGACCCAACAAAGCCCATTCCTCCTGGGTGAAGTTCACAGCCACATCCTCAAAGGCCACTGTGTCCTGAAACATTAAAAAGTTACTTTACCAAATAGGTAAATAGGAACAGGTCTCTTCTTGGTGAGTTAAATGAGTCTTATTGCGTGGATCACCCTAATGTCTATTCCTGTAGTGGGTTGCGGTTCTTGTCAAAGTCCTACTGACAAAGTCCTACTACTGACTGTGCAGAAGAGAGCTACCATTAGCAGTCCTGAGACTACATGTCCTTACAATTCTTATTCTCAAAGTTGGACCTTTTATGGTGTCTAGGAACTGGATTTAGGGAGTGCCCCACCAATGTAACTAATAACAGGGCTTGATTGTATCTAAACTGTTTATGCAAAAAGTATATTATTTGCTTAACTCCTACGTTCTGAGAGTTTAGAATCTTACAAACTCAGCAGAGGGAGTGTATGTGATCAGCCACTGCTAAGTTTGAATGGTTGTCCCCTCCAAAACACATGTTAAAAGTTAATCCGCAAAGTGGGAGTAATAAAAGGTGGGAATTGCCGGGCGCGGTGGCTCAAGCCTGTAATCCCAGCACTTTGGGAGGCCGAGACGGGCGGATCACGAGGTCAGGAGATCGAGACCATCCTGGCTAACACGGTGAAACCCCGTCTCTACTAAAAATACAAAAAACTAGCCGGGCGAGGTGGCGGCGCCTGTAGTCCCAGCTACTCGGGAGGCTGAGGCAGGAGAATGGCGTGAACCCGGGAGGCGGAGCTTGCAGTGAGCTGAGATCTGATCACTGCACTCCAGCCTGGGTGACAGAGCGAGACTCCGTCTCAAAAAAAAAAGGTGGGAATTGAAAAGGTGATTGAGCCTTGAAGGTTCAGACCTCATGAATAAGTTAATCTATTCATGGATCAATGGCTTAATGAATAAATAAATTACCTCAGGAAGGGGACTGGTGTCTTTATAAGATGGAAGAGACCCGAGTTAGGCACTTCAGCCGTTGCCATGTAATGCTTTGTGCCATCTAGGAACTCTGCAGAGTCCCCACCAGCAAGAAGGTTCTCCCCAGATGCCCAGGCTTAACCTTGGACTTCCCAGCCTCCACAACAGCAAAAAACAAATATTGTTCCTTATAAATTATCCAAGTTCAGATTATTCTTTTCTTTTTTTTTTTTTTTTTGAGACGGAGTCTTGCTCTGTCGCCCAGGCTGGAGTGCAGTGGCCAGATCTCAGCTCACTGCAAGCTCCGCCTCCCGGGTTCACGCCATTCTCCTGCCTCAGCCTCCCGAGTAGCTGGGACTACAGGCGCCCGCCACCTCGCCCGGCTAGATTTTTGTATTTTTAGTAGAGACGGGGTTTCACCGTGTTAGCCAGGGTGGTCTCGATCTCCTGACCTCGTGATCCGCCCGTCTCGGCCTCCCAAAGTGCTGGGATTACAGGCTTGAGCCAACGCGCCTGGCCCAGATTATTCTTAAGCAACAAAAAACAGACTAAACCAGCCACCAAAAAACACTATAGGCACTGGGTCTCTAATGAGAGAGCCGGGTAGATAAAATTTCACGTTTTTTTGCAACTTGTTAGCTGGAGGATTTGGCACATCCTCCGGGATTATACTAACAGAAAATCTGGAAGCTGGTAACTGGTTTCCTCTAGATCAAATGTAGTTAAGCATGACAAATAATAAAAGATATTTCACCATCCCAGTGGAAAAATTTTCAACATCTTATTGGGTAATGTCAAAGGAGAAGGAAAGAAGGGCAATGAGAGACTGTATTATTAGAAAAGAACTCAATGTTATCTCTCATGAATATTTATAAGATTCCCTAAATAACTAAAACAGATCTAAATAACTAAAAATTACACTACCAGCTGGGCACCATGGCTCATGCCTGTAATCCCAGCACTTTGAGAGGCCAGGGCAGATGGACCATTTGAGCCCAAGAGTTTGAGACCAGCCTGGGCAACAGGGCGAAACCCTGTCTCTGCAAAAAAAAAAAAATACAAAAAAAATTAGCCAGGCATGGTGGTATGCCTGTAGTCCCAGTTAATGGGGAGGCTGAGGTGGGAGAATCACCTGAGCCCAGGACATGAAGACTGTAGTGAACCATTACTGAGCCACTGCATTCCAGCAAGGGCAATATAGTGAGATTCTGTCTCAAAAAATAAATAAATAAAATTACATTACCAAATCTAATAGAAGTCACAAACATCTAAAAATGATTAAAAAAAAAAAAAAAAGCTTCTCACTGGCTGGGTGCAGTGGCTCACACCTGTAATCCCAGCACTTTGGGTGGCTGAGGTGGGCGGATCACCTGAGGTCAGGAGTTCAAGACCAGCCTGACCAACATGGAGAAACCCCATCTCTACGAAAAATACAAAATTAGCCGGGTGTGGTGGCACATGCCTCTAATCCCAGCTATTCGGGAGGCTGAGGCAGGAGAATTGTTTGAACCCGGGAGGTGGAGGTTGCGGTGAGCCAAGATTGCGCCATTGCACTCCAGCCTGGTTGACAAGAGTGAAACTCTGTCTCAAAAACAAACAAACAAAAACCCTCTTACCAACAAAGTGACAGTTTTTCAAAAACAGATAAAGGATTTTGAAACTATAATATTCAGCACCCCATACCATTAACAAAGAGATAAACAAATAGATAAATAAAAGTGAAAAAATGGTAGAAAACCCTTGTGGAGTTTTTACTTGTCCTTGGCCCAATCACTCCCCACCTCTGTGCCAGTCTTGAAGACAGCAGCCTGAGATCCCAGTGTGGAACTCTGGTCACTATTCTAGAGAAAGCAGATCAGATGTTATTCACAAATTATTGTCTTTGTATTTTCCAATCATTCTGGGGATGATCAGAAGGTGTGAAACAAGGCTCTGTTTTCTTTTTCATTTACAATGGAATCCAGTTAGGGTCAAACATAAGAAATGCTGAAAAAGGGTGCAAAATACACAAATAGCCTGCAACTACTTGGGACAACAGATTGTAATTAAGACAGACATCAAGGCCAGGCGCGGTGGCTCATGCCTGTAATCCCAGCACTTTGGAAGGCCAAGACGGGCAGATCATGAAGTCAGGAGTTTGAGACCAGTCTGGCCAACATAGTGAAACCCCATCCTCTGAAAATATAAAAATTAGGCACACTTGGTGGCGCATGCCTGTAACCCAGTAGCTGAGGCAGGAGAAACGCTTGAACCCAGGAAGCGGAGGTTGCAGTGAGCCGAGATGATGCCACTGCACTCCAGCCTGGGCGACAGAGCAAGACTTCATTTCAAAAAAACAAAACAAACATCAACAAACCAACAGATGATTCGCTGAAAAGATCTGTAAAATTGATAAGCCCACAGCAAAGTTAACATAGAAAAAAGAGAGGCCATCACTACTAACCCTATGGCCATTAAGAGCACCATGAAATATTAGAAACAACTGAATGGCCACATATTTGATAAATTACATGGAATGGACCAATTTCATAAAACATACAATCCACCAAAACTCATAAAAGTAACACCAAGTAATATGAATAGCCTACATCTATTGAAGAAATTGAATCAATAAATGATAAATATCCCAAGAAAAAGGAACAGGCAAGGATGGTTTCACTGGTGACTTATGGCAAATACTTATGGAAGAAATGATACCAATTCTCTACAATGTCTTCCAGAAAACAGAAGCAGAGGTAGGAAATACTTTCTTTTTTATTTTTATTTTTTGAGACTGAGTTTTGCTCTTGTTGCCCAGGCTGGAGTGCAATGGCGCGATCTTGGCTCACTGCAACCTCTGCCTCCCAGGTTCAAATAATTCTCCTGTCTCAGCCTCCCGAGTAGCTGGGATTATAGGCACCTGTCACTATGCCCAGCTAATTTTTGTATCTTAGTAGAGACAGGGCTTCCCCATGTTGGCCAGGCTGGTCTTGAACTCCTGACCTCAGGTGATCCATCCACCTCAGTCTCCCAAAGTGCTAGGATTACAGGTGTGAGCCACCATGCCCGGCACAGAGGTAATACTTTCTAATTGATGTTATAAGGCCATCATTGCCCTAGTACTAAAAACAGACAGACATTACAGACATATCTCCACTATGTAAGGACATAAAGGGAAGATTGCCATCTTTAAACCTGGAAGCAGGCCCTAACCAGAGATCTGACCTACTTGAACTTGGATTCCCAGCCTCTACCCCTTTGAGAAATGAACGAATGTTGTTTAAAGCATGCAGTTTATGGCAATCTAGTATAGCAACCCTATGTAATTAAGACAGGGAAGCCCTTTCTCTACCATACATCAAGGTTTTGAAGTCTACAGTAATCAGGAGAGTATGGTGTTAGCAAAGTGATGGGTACAAAGTCCAACGGAAAATGACAAATTCTGGAACAAGAGCATCTATTTAAGGTATGAGAAACTATGGCACAGCAGGTATTGCCAGACAGTGATACAAATGACAGCCACTTCAACCCAAAGAACAGGGACAAATTCTTAACTCCAGGAGAATAATCAATCTTCTGCCTAACACCTCCATATACAATAATCAACTAATTACAGATCTGCTTATTTTCATGAATTTTTATTCACTCTATTACCTCAGCTTCCATTTTGAATGTGGTTCTACCTTTCTCATACCAGAAAAAGTATTTTAAGAGCCTTGAGACAGTATTCATTTTTCTGTAGTCATCATGGAAGAAAGTTTTTTCCAATTTATTTTTCCTGGTAGCATTTTCTCTGCTAAACCCTGAAATTCTATTTGAGATAATCCAATTAAAAAACTAAACAACAACAACAAAACAGACCTGGGAAACTTGCTATACAGGCTCTGTGTAGTATGACAGAAAAGTAAACAAAAATTTTTTAAAGGCATATAGGACTAGATCTATATAATTTGTTTTCTGAAATCCAACTCTCTATTGTCCCTTTAGGAACATCTTATCTTCTCTATCAATCTCTAATGATAGAATGCATTTTTTTTTTTAATTTTTTTTTTTTTTGAGACGGAGTCTCGCTCTGTCGCCGGGGCTGGAGTGCAGTGGCCGGATCTCCGCCTCCCGGGTTTACTCCATTCTCCTGCCTCAGCCTCCAGAGTAGCTGGGACTACAGGAGCCCGCCACCTCGCCCGGCTAGTTTTTTGTATTTTTTAGTTAGAGACGGGGTTTCACCATGTTAGGCAGGATGGTCTCGATCTCCTGACCTCGTGATCCGCCCGTCTCGGCCTCCCAAAGTGCTGGGATTACAGGCTTGAGCCACCGTGCCCGGCCTAGAATGCATTTTACAGTTAAGAAAAAACTGAACAGAAATGAGTGAACAAATCTTCTCAAGGTTGACAACCCCAGGGAGGGGCAGTGCTGACTGCAACACAGACAAGTCTCATTCAAGGGTTAGGTCAGGTCCTCCTGTCACCTGGGACATCCCCCAGCCCCAAGCTGCTCATTGAAGTGCTCAGTGACTACTCCCCACCCCGAACCACCAGACACCACACTGTGTACTTTCAGGCTCTTGCACCACCTCACTGGGGTAAGATATCCTTGACCTTTCGGATAGTTTTTCTTGCTTCACTAGTCTAAAAGAATTCAAAGGATGGGAATGATTTCTATTTTACCCTCTCAATACCAGCAACTGAGTGTCTGACCAGCCATGTCTCTAAGAAATGAAAACTGGGCTTGGGGTGAGAAAATTGAGTATCCCAGGGCTTAACTTTTTACAAGAGGATACCAGGGGAATCCTCCCACCACAGGGGATCCAACTCTTCCCCTGGGAGGCCCCAGCCCTGCATCTCAGGCTGTCCTCTGGGAGGAGTGACCCAGGGGCTGATATTCACTACCCTCCAAGACAAGGCTGCTGTATCCACTTGGTGCCAGTCCCAGGCAGTTATCAAAGCCAGCACCAGGAGAAGATAGTGTGGGCTCAGGACTCATCAGCCGGTGGTTTCCAAAGGGGAACCTCAACCCAGACACATTCAGATAAGGTGCCTGTGCCCAGGGAAGATAAAAGGAGGAGAGGCGCAGACATTTTTCTTGTTCGTTTTTACAGCGGAGTGGTTAAACCACCTGACAGGTGGTTATTCTCTGCATCCTCACATATGAAATACTCACAAACAAAAATAGTATCTTCTAAAAAAGAGTCATATATTGCTACCCGGGGGAAAAAAATGACAGTTAAAATACTGCATTTGTTTGAAATACAGCCTAGGGGACAAAGAGTTCATTATGTTGCTGTGAATTGAGGACAGTGTGGAGTCTTAATTAGGGAAAAGGTTAAGGGGAACAGGGGAAAAGGCTGTTAAAATCTTAATTAGGGAAAGGCTAAGGGGAACAGGGGAAAGCAGAAAGATAAAGCAAATAAGCTATAAATCTGTCTATCTTCATGTCCAGAGAATTTAAACAAAAGAGAATGCAGGTAAGTTACAGGTCTAACTTTGTCTTTTTTCTTTTCTTTTTTTTTTTTTTTTTGAGACGGAGTCTCCCTCTGTCACCCAGACTGGAGTGCAGTGGCACGATCTCAGTTCACTGCAACCGCCGCCTCATGGGTTCAAGCGATTCTCCTGCCTCAGCCTCTCGAGTAGCTGGGATTACAGGCATATGCCACCACTTGCAGCTAATTTTTGTATTTTTACTAGAGAAGGGGTTTCGCCATCTTGGCCAGGCTGGTCTGGAACTCCTGTACATATCTAACTTTCTTTATGGCCCAAGACATGGCCTTCTTGCCCAGATAACGCACTTAATTCACAGACTTCCTGCTCACCATCAAACGCCTCAATTTATCAAACACCGGGGCTGACAGAGGAATGCAAGTTAAGCTCCCTGCTGCCTTGGCACCCTGCTGCCTTGGCACTATCAATCAGTCCAAGTTCCATTCTATAAAATCGCCCACAAGCCTCGGTTTCTCTCCTGCAGGCTTCCCATGGCCTCCCTTGCGATGGATTTTCCTACTTTCGCTAATAACTCTACCTACAACTGTCTCGGTAAAAATTCTTTTATCCCAGCATTACCGGCCCAGATAGCAGTCGTTCCCCTGTGACAGAGAGAAATCAGCTTTATGAAATGCAGGGCGAAATCTGGAAATCTAGGGATTTACTGCCAGCCCCAGGAGTTAGGGTGAGGAGACAAGATAAGGCATTAGACACCTGCCTTCCCAAACCTTTGAAGACTCAAGAGGGAAACCGGTCACCTTTGGGAAGAAAACAGAGACTGAGGATCCCACAGATCACAGCTCTTCCCACGCACGAACCCCACACAAGAGTGGGGATTCCCCCCATGACCCTTCCATGACCCTTCCCCAATCTTGGGGAGAAGTGGGGCTCCGGGCGCAGAGCTGCCCAGAGAGGGCTCCGAGGTCCGGACCGCAGTCGCCGCGCAGGGACCGGACAGGACGCCCGGGGTCCCGGCTGCCGGCCCAGCCTCATCCTGCAGAGCAGAGCTGCGCCAGGGGGACTCGGGTCCCAGACCCCGGAGCTGACGGCGGGGAAGGCCCAGGTTTCGCCGCGGCCGGTTCTGGACGGTTCCAACCAGCCCTTCCCCACTTTTGGGACACTTGACCCTGCACACGCACCATTTCCCGGCTTCCGGGATGTTCCAGGGTACTCCCTCTGCTTCCCGCTGCCAGTGGGGGTCCCAGTGTGACAGAGGCCGCCACAGACTTTCCAGGGCGTCTCTGTGACCGAGGCTAAAGCTGGGCGCAGGGGCGTGGAAAAGACGCCGCGGGCTCTTTGAACCTCGCACCCTCTTCCCTGCCGCGCGCCTGATTGACAATTCCTACGACCTCGCCCCATGGCTCTGATTGGATAGGGCTCCAGGTCCAGCCCCTTGGGCACTGAGTGACAGAAGAAGCGATCACGCAGTGCTGAGTAGAGCAGGATGAACGAGTTCCAGGCACAGCCCTTGACAGGGCAGGCTTCCTCCCAGAGCTGTGTAATGATCCCTTCCAGGGAACATTTGCATTTATGCAGAATTACCTGCCCGTACTCAGCGGGCCCTTACTGCCTTTTCCTCCTGGAGAAGGAGTCACAAGTGTTTTGCAGGGAATCCCAGACTCACGGTCCGGTGGAGCCATTTCCCTGGCCTTAGAGCAGAGGGAAGCCCAAGGCCACACAGGCCACACTGCAGCAAGAGGGAGGCCTGATGTCCACCGGGCGTCAGGATTTGAGGATGAGACTCTTGGCAGCAAGGTCAAGCCTTCCTCTCTCACCTTGCATCTCAATCTACTCATTTTCAGCCAAGGAAATAAAAACAGGTCAAGAACGGTATTAAAAGGCCGGGCGCGGTGGCTCAAGCCTGTAATTCCAGCACTTTGGGAGGCCGAGACGGGCGGATCACGAGGTCAGGAGATCGAGACCATCCTGGCTAACACGGTGAAACCCCGTCTCTACTAAAAATACAAAAACTAGCCGGGCGAGGTGGCGGGCGCCTGTAGTCCCAGCTACTCGGGAGGCTGAGGCAGGAGAATGGCGTAAACCCGGGAGGCGGAGCTTGCAGTGAGCTGAGAACCGGCCACTGCACTCCAGCCTGGGCGACAGAGCGAGACTCCGCCTAAAAAAAAAAAAAAAAAAAGAACGGTATTAAAGTATCAAATGTGTGGAAGAACTGAAATCATACGGCAGCAATCAATGAATGAATGAATCAAAACAAAAATGAATCAAAACAGAAAAAAAAAAGTAAAAACTTGAACTAGTGCAGATAAGCAGCCTGCTGCCCTCATACTTCACAAGCAAACGTCCCATTCAGGAGGCTAAAAATATTCCCAGACTTGGCAGCCAGACTCTTGACTGTTGAAATGGAACTCCAGAGTGAACCAAAACCTGGTGATGAGACTGGGACACTGAAGGATTTGACTCTGGGAGCTCAACATACTTCACTGTGCCCTCTGCAGAATGTGGAAATGGTCCCTCCGTCAAGACGTGCATTTTCACCAGCAGGAGAGTTTCATGTAAAGTTAGTTTAACGGCCCAGCGCGGTGGCTCACGCCTGTAATCCAGCACTTTGGGAGGCCAAGGCGGGTGGATCACCTGAGGTCACGAGTTGGAGACCAGCCTGGCCAACATAGTGCAACCCCATCTCTACTAAAAATACAAAAATTAGCTGGGCGTGGTGGCGGGCACCTGTAATCCCAGCTACTCGGGAGGCTGAGGCAGGAGAATCACTTGAACCTGGGAGGCGGAGGTTGCAGTGAGCCGAGATCGAGCCATGGCATTCCAGCCTGGGTTACAGGGTGAGACCTGGTCTCAAAAAAAAAAAAAAAAAAAAGTTAGTTTAAGGCACTGACCTACATAAACTGTCAAATTAATCAACCCTTTACCCAGATTTTCCTAATTTTTTTTTTTTTTTTTTTTTTTTGAGACAGTCTCACTCAGTCGCCCAGGCTGGAGTGCAGTGGCGCGATCTCCGCTCACTGCAAGCTCCGCCTCCCGGGTTCACGCCATTCTCCTGCCTCAACCTCCTGAGTAGCTGGGACTACAGGCGCCCGCCACCACGCCTGGCTAAATTTTTGTATTTTCAGTAGAGATGGGGTTTCACCGTGTTAGCCAGGATGGTCTCCATCTCCTGACCTCCTGATCCGCCCGCCTTGGCCTCCCAAAGTGCTGGGATTACAGGCGTGAGCCACCGCGCCCGGCCTACATATAAATGTTAAGTTCTGATTCTATGCGCAGCTTCGGCCTACATGCAGGCGAGCACAGGCTGCGGAGGAAGCACCAAAGGGGGCTCTATTTGCCTCCCTTTGCAACCTTCAGAATGGGCTCGGTGTAGAGTCACTGCTTCAAACTCTGCTGCCCACTGTAGGTGGTTGGGGCTCAGAAAACAATACCCCAAAAAGAAGACCTTGGAAGAAGCCTCAGAAGCAAAAGTTTTTTCTCCGCAGAGGGCAGAGGAAAAACAGTCCCATTCTTGGAACTCTTAGTCCTACTTTTCTAACCAAGGCTAGCAATAGAAACGAGAATCTCTCTTCTCCAAAGTGGGTCATAGAATCCAGAACCCTTTTCCCCTAAATCCAGGCATAAAATCAAAACATATTACTCTAACTTTCCATTGTCCTTTCTGTGTAAAAACTGGCCATAAGCAAATTAACTGTCTAACAAATTAATTGTAGGTCAGGGGTGGCCCTGGGGCTTTCACATTGGAAGAAGAATCATCTTAGGCCATATATAAAATACACTAACAATAGCCGATGAGTTTTTTAAAAAGTAGCAAAAAAAAAAAAAAAATTCCTAATGTTTTAAGAAAGATCATGAATTTGTATTGGGCTGCATCCAAAGCCGTCCTGGGCCATGGGTTGGACAAGCTTGCTGTAGGTCATACGACCTTCCATTTCACAGTGGGTCCTGCCTCATACCCAAAGGAAGGAATGCATGTTCAAAAAGGCCAAGAACAATCTAGACACACAGGCCTTGATGGGTTTCCCCACTCAGTCTGTTAGCATTGGATCATACTCTTTTGGTCTAATCACATTTCTACATGGCTGTCCATATGTTGTTAAGCCTAAGCATAAAAATGAACAAGTTCCTTTGTATCTCTGGGTCTTTATTCTGAAGCTTCCCAGATATACACATTAAATAAAATTTGTCTGCTTTTCCTCCAATTAATCTGCCTTCTCTCCAATTAATTCAGCAAAACATCAGAGGGCAAAAGGGAACATTCCCCTTGGCCTCTGTAAGAGTCTTCACTTGCTTCCCACCAGCACTGATGAGTTAACTGAGACAAAGACCCTCAATCCCACTGTTTGAATAAAAAATTGGCAGTCTTGCGTTTCTTCCTGTGTTTATATATAAAGTAGAGGAAAAAATATATATAAGATATTTAATAGGGATCTGGAAACTGGTAAATACACTGGGCATGGTGCCTTGGGCCTGTAATCCCTGCACTTTGGGAGGCAGGAGGATTGCTTGAGCCCAGGAATTGGAGACCAGCCTGGGCAACATGGGGAGATCCTCTTTCCTCTAAAACAAAATAAGGCCCGGTGCGGTGGCTCACGCCTGCAATCCCAACACTTTGGGAGGCCAAGGCAGGCAAATCACAAGGTCACGAGTTCAAGACCAGCCTGACCAACACAGTGAAACCCTGTCTCTACTAAAAATACTAAAAATTAGCCGGGCATGGTGGTGCGTGCCTGTAATCCCAGCTACTCAGGAGGCTGAGGCAGGAGAATTGCTTGAACCCGGGAGGTGGAGGTTGCAGTGACCTGAGATCGCACCATTGCACTCCAGCTTGGGCAACAGAGCGAGACTCCATCTCAAAAACAAACAAATAAACAAAACCAACTGGTAAATATTCCTTTGAGAAACAAAGATGCTAACAAACTATTATTTTTACCTTAACAAACTGTTGTGTAAAACGACTAATTAAATGTGAGCTTTCCCCTCTCCTTGGCTTCAGTTACTCCCTGACCTTCACAGTTCAGGATTGACATCATGTGCTCTGTGCCTGGAGATGGATATGTCCCATTTATCCATTTGAAACCCCCTCTCAACCTCAGCCCACACCATTGACCCACTTAGTCATATCTGTATCTAAGTCCTAAGCATTATATAAGTACTTTTTCCTTTTAAGCAAACTGGCCCAGGTTGAATTCACCTGTTGTTCTCATGCCCAGAATTTCATTTATTCATTTGAAACAGTCTTCCCATATAATGTCTTGGGTGAGCACATATCCATTTTATTTGCTTCTGTTCTTCTTAACCTGTCTCACTACCTGCTTAGTGAGGGTACAGAAAGAATATTCTAAGTGACCATCACCTGCTGTAAATACTGGAGGTCTCAGCACAACCCTGAGAAATCTGCACCAGGGAAAGGATGTGTGACTATTAATGTCACCCCTTACCGCAACAGTTAGCTTTTTTTGTTAGTTTGTTTGTTGTTTTTTGAGACAGGCTCTCGCTCTGTCACCTACACTGGAATGCAGTAGTGCCATCATGGCTCACTGCAGCCTCAACCTCCCGGGCTCAAGCGATCCTCCTACCTCAGCCTCCCAAGAGGCTAAGACTGCAGGCATGTCCCACCATGCCTGGCTAATTTTTGTATTTTTTTTGTAAAGATAGGGTTTCACCATGTTGGCCAGGCTGGTCTAAACTCTTAGACTCAGATGATCCACCCACCTTGGACTATAGGTGTGAGCCACACTGTCTGGCCATTTTATTTTCCTTTCTGGAAAAAGGCTTTTAAAAATGGTTTCCAGGGTACTTTCATATACAGCAATACAGATGATAAAAGTAAACGTAACACCATTCCATTTGGTTTCATTTATATTATTTAATTTTTCAACAGTTAAGAAATCAAAAAATTCTGTCAACCTTAATTGGATCTCCCTGAATCTAAAAAGTGCAAAGAAAAAAATTCTACAAACAAAAACATGTAAGAGTCACTGAGGTGGTATGAAGAACCCTGAGAAGGTGACATTTAATGTGAGACATGAAATAATATATTAGTGTAAAAACTCAGGGCAAAGCCAGGTGCAGTGGTTTATGCCTGTTAGCTCTGCCCTTTGAGAGGCCAAAGCTAGAAGTTCAAGACCAGCCTGGGGAACAGAGTAAAACCACCATGTCTACCAATAAATAAATAAATAAATAAATAAATAAAAATTAGCTGAGCATGGTGGCATACACCTGTAGTCCTAGCTATTCAGGAGGCTGAGGCAGGAGGATCACTTGAGTCTAGGAGGTCAAGGCTGGAGTGAGCTATGATCACACCGCTACACTCTAGCTTGGGCAACAGAGTGAGACACTGTCTAAAAAAGAAAGAAAGGAAAGAAAACAAACAAACCCCTCAGGGCAGAGGATTCAGGGTAGATGGCAGGGTACCAAGCATAAAGAAGCTGTCTCCCCACCTAGACAACAGTGTTACTGGCAAAATCTGTCTGATTGAGCTATTTTTATTTTTTGACACAGAGTCTTGCTCTGATGCCCAGGCTAGAGTGCAGTGGCACAATCTCAGCTCACTGCAACCTCTACCTCCTGGGCTCAAGTGATTCTTGTGCCTCATCCTCCTGAGTAGCTGGGATTACAGGTGTGCGCCACCATACCTGGTTAATTTTTTGTATTTTTAGTAGAGATGGGGTTTTGCCATGTTGGCCAAGCTAGTCTTGGATTCCTGAACTCAAGCGATCCACCTGCCTCAGCCTCCCAAAGTGCTGGGATTGCAGGTATGAGGCACCACGCCAGACTTGATGGAGCTATTTTAAAACACTGCAGTCAGCTGAGCGCAGTGGCTCATGCCTGTAATCCCAGCGCTTTGGGAGGCCAAGGCTGGAGGACCACCTGAAGTCGGGAGTTTGAGACCAGACTGACCAACATGGAGAAACGCTATCTCTACTAAAAATACAAAAATTAGCCAGGTGTGGTGGTGCATGCCTGTAATCCCAGCTACTTGGGAGGCTGAGGCAGGAGAATCGCTTGAACCTGGGAGGTGGAGGTTGCACTGAGCCAAGATCATGCCATTGCACTCCAGCCTGGGCAAGAAGAGTGAGACTCCATCTCAAAAAAACAAAACAAAACAACACACTACAGTCTATTGAAGCCTTGAAAATTCCAGAAAATGACTTGAATGGTAAACTGTGGTTAATTGTGGCCATTTCAACATTCAGCATAGGACCAGCTGGCCTTCTCCCCACTACCTCTGCTGCAGGCAGCCATGCACATGTATTTTCCTCCAATTTGGCACTGGGGTCTCTCAGGAGTGTGGCTATGAACTCTAGTGCTACCATGATGGGGCTACAGGACATCTGGTTGTGATGTGTTACAGTGTGCTTTTCATGGGACACTTCATTCTGGCGAAGGGACTAATGTTTAAATGTTAATCAGTGACCAGGTGTCCCTCACAGGAAACTTGGTTATAGTGGCTGATGTCCTTGAGGCTCTTGTCTGACCTGCATCCAGTTAATTTCTTTTTTTTTTTTTGAGATGAAGTCTTGCTCTGTCGCCCAGGCTGCAGTGCAATGGCATGACCTTGGGCTCACTGCAACCTCCGCCTCCTGGGTTCAAGCGATTCTCCTGCCTCAGCCTCCCGAATAGCTGGGATTACAGGTGCCCGCCACTACACCCGGGTAATTTTTCTATTTTTAGTAGAGGCAGGGTTTTACCGTGTTAGTTAGGCTGGTCTCAAACTCCTGACCTCAGGTGATCCACCTGCCTCGGCCTCCCAAATTGCTGGGATTACAGGCATGAGCCACCGTGCCCGGCCAGCATCTAGTTAATTTCTATCAAAATAGCCACTCTATACAGAGCCTTGACCTGGAAATAAGTTGGAATTAGGTGTAGCAGTCAGGTGAGACATGTAGGAGGGCACTGAGCAGGCCAATACATGCACTGTGGGAACTTCAGAAGGAGAAGAGAGAGAGAGAAGGTGAAGGGAGAATATTTTGAGAAATAATGGCTGAACATATCCTAAATTAAGTGAAAACCATGGATGTAGACATCCAAGAAACTCAAAGAACTTTAAGTAGGATGAATGCAAAGAGAAACGCGTGAATGCACATTACACTAAAGCTGTCAAAAGCCAAGGACACAAAGAGAATCTTGAAAGCAGCAAAAAAGAAGTGATTCATCACATATAAATGATCCTTCATAAGATCAGTAGATTTCTCATGAGAAACGTTGGAGACCAGAAAATACTGGGCAGATGTTAAAGTCAAAGTGCTAAAAGAAAAAAAAAAAAAAAATGTGGCCAGGTGCAGTGGCTCACATCTGTAATCCCAGCACTTTGGGAGGCCAACGCGGGTAGACACCTTGAGGTAAGAAGTTTCAGGTCAGCCAGGCCAACATGGCAAAATCCATCTCTACAGAAAATACAAAAATTAGCCAGGCATGGTGGCATATGCCTGTAATCCTAGCTACTCAGGAAGCTGAGGCAGAAGGATCACTTGAACCCAGGAGGTGGAGGTTGCAGTAAGCCGAAATCACGCCACTACATTCCAGCTTGGGCAAAAGAGTGAGACTCTGTCTCAAAAAAAAAAGAAGAAGAAAAGAAAAGAAAATGTAACCAGGCATATAGTCACAGCTACTCAGGAGGCTGAGGTAGGATCACTTTGGCTTAGGAGTTCAAGACCAGCTTGGGCGATATAGTGAGACCCTATGTCAAACGTAAAAACAAAAACAGTCAGCTGGGCATGGTGGCTCATGCCTGTAAACCCAGCACTTTGGGAGGACAAGGCAGGTGGATCAGTTGAGGTCAGGAGTTTGAGATCATCCTGGCCAACATGGTGAAACCTCATATCTACTGAAAAAAATATAAAAATTAGCCAGGCGTAGTGGCGTACACCTATAATCCCAGCTACTTGGGAGGCTGAGACAAGAGAATCACTGGAACCTGGGAGGCGGATGTTGCAGTGAGCCAAGACTGTACCACTGCACTCTAGCCTGGGCAACAGAGCAAGATTCCATCTCAAAAAAAAAAAAAAAAAAGTCAACTAAAAATTCAACATCTGTCAACACTGTTTTTCAAAAGTGAGAAAATAATTAAGACATGCCCACATGAAAAAACTGAGGTAGTTTTAAAAATTATTATTAGATGTGCTCTGTGAGAAATGCAGAGTATTTTGCAGTTTGAAATAAAAGAACATTGGGCAAAAAATAAACAGAAACAAAAAAACAGCACTGGACGGTATCCGGAAGGTGTAGGTGGAAATAAAGATCTTAGTAAAAATAAATACATGGAAAATTATAAAAGCTAGTATTTTTATTTATTTATTTGGGACAGGGTCTCACTTCCATTGCCCAAGATGTAGTGCAGTGGTGCAATTTTGGCTCACCATAGCCTCGACCTCCTGGGTTCAGGTGATTCTCCTACTTCAGCCTCCTGAGTAGCTGGGATTACAGGTGCATGCCACCAGGCCTGGCTAATTTTTTGTATTTTTAGTAGAGCAAGGGTTTTGCCATGTTGCCCAGGCTAGTCTTGAACTCCTGACCTCAAGTGATCCACCTGCCTCAGCCTCCCAAAGTGCTGGGATTACAGGCATGAGCCACTGTGGCCAGCCTTAAAGGCTTTCTTATCATGAATTACTTTATATGAAAATGAATTAAACTCACCAATAAAAAGGCAGAGATAGGCAGAATGGGTGAAAAATATGATCCAACTATATTCTGTCTACTAGAAACTCATTTTAGATCTCAAGACACAAATAGGTTGAAAGGGAGGGCATGCAGAAAAATATTCCATGCAAATAGTAATCCGAATAGAACAGGGGTGGCTTACACCAGTATCATACAAAATAGAGTTTAAGCCAAAAACTGTTAAAGGAGACAAAGAAGAACACTATTTATAAAAGAGTCAATACATACAGAATGTACAACAATTATTAACCTACTTGCACTAAACAACAGGGGCTCAAAATAAATGAAGTAAACATTAACAGAAATGAAGAAGAAATGGAGAGTTCCACAATAAGAGTCTGAGACTTCATACAACATTTTCAAGAATGGAGAGAACAATCAGACAGAAGATCAATAAAGAAATGAAAAAACTTCAACAACACAATAAATAAAACAGAGAGACAGAATGACATATACAAGCATACTCCACCCAGTGATAGTAGAATACACATTCTGGTCAAGTGCACATGGAATGCTCTCCAAGACAGACCATAATTAGGACATAAAACACAAAAGCTCTTCAAACAATTCTAAAAACTGAGATAATAAGATATATCTTTTTCTTTTTGAGACAGGGTCTTGCTCTGTCACCTAAGTTGGAGTACAGTGGCATGACCACAGTTCACTGCAGCCTTGATTCCTCAGGCTTAAATAATCCTCCCATCTCAGCCTCCTGAGTATTTGGGACCACAGCCTGGAGTGTATGCCATCACACCTGGCTACTTTTTTCAAATTTTGTAGAGATGAGGACTTACTATGTTGCCCAGGCTGGTCTTGACCTCCTGGGTTCAAGCAATCCTCCTACCTTGGCCTCCCAAAATGTTGGGATTATAGCCGTTAGCCACCATATCTGGTCTCAAATGTATAGTTTTCAAATACAATGAAATAAAACTACAGATTATTAGAAAAAAATACACAAATAAGTGTAAATTAATTCACTCTTCAACAACCAATGGGTCAAATGAGAAGTTGCAATAGAAAATACCTTAAGACCATGAGACTCTGTCTCAAAAAAAGAGGTTGGGGGTGGTGCCTGAAACCTGTAATCCCAAAACTTTGAGAGGCCAAGATGGGAGGATTGCTTGAGACCAGGAGTTTGAGACCAGCCTGGGCAACACAGTAAGACTCTATCTCTACAAAAAAAAAATTTAAAAATTAGCCACAGTGGCATGTACCTATAGCCCCAATTACTTGGGAGGCTGTGGAAAGAGTGTCACTTGAGCCCAGGAGTTGGAGGCTGCAGTGAGCCCTGATTAGGCCACTGCACTCCAGCCTGAATGACAGAGTGAGATTGTGTCTCAAAAATTAAAAAAAAAAAAAGAAAAAAGAAAAGAAAAAGGGAAAATACCTCGAAACCACTGAAAACAAAAACCTAACACATCAGAACTTATAAGATGCAGCAATGGTAGTGCTAAGAGAAAATTTTATAGCTTTAAATGCGTTCATTGGCTGGGCGCAGTGGCTTACACCTGTAAGCCCAGCACTTTGGGAGGCCAAGACGGGTGGATCACAAGGTCAGGAGTTCAAGACCAGCCTGGCCAACGTGGTGAAACCCTGTGTCTACTAAAAATATAAAAACTTAACTTATCTGGTGGTAGGCACCTGTAATCCCAGCTACTTGAGAGGCTGAGGCAGGAGAATCACTTGAACCGGGGAGGCGGAGGTTGCAGTGAGCTGAGATCGCGTCACTGCCCTCCAGCCTGGATGACACAGCAAGACTCCATCTCAAATGGGAAAAAAAAAAAAAAAAAAGCATTCATTGAAAATGAAGAAAGAACTCCAATAAGTATTCTAATTCTTCAGTTTAAGGAACTAGAAAAGGAAGTACAAATTTCTTTAGAAAGGTAGTAGACAAACAGGGTGTGGTGGTACATTCCTATAGTCCCACCTGCTCAGGTGGCTGAGGGAGGAACATTGCTTGAACCCAGGAATTCTACACTACAATGCACCATAATCATGCCTGTGAATAGCCACTATACTCTAGCCTAAGCAACATAGCAGGATCCTGTCTTTAAAAATATTTTTTAAAAGGTACTACAAAGAAGTAAATAATAAAGATTAGAGCAGAGATAAATCAAATAGAGAATATAAAAACAACAGACAATATTATTGACACCAAAAGTTGGTTTGTGGAAAAAAATGGAAGAAGAAACAAGTTCTAATTCATTTTGTGAGGCCAGCCTCACTTTGAGATGAAAGCCAAGAAAAGACATTACAAGAACAGAAAAAGACTACAGAATACCTTTTATGAATATTGAAGCATAAATTCTTCATAATATCCAGCATAATTCTTCATAATATCAAGAAGACAGGATGTCCACTTTCAACAGTTCTGTTCAATATACTAACGGAAGTTATAGCTAGAGAAATAAGGTAAGAAAAAGAAAGACAAGGAATCTAAATTGGAGAGAAAGAAGTAAAATTATCTGTGTTTATAGATTACATGATTCTATACGGAGAAAACACTGAAGACCCCACAAGCGAAAAATAAAATTTTAGAGCTTATAAAACAAATGCAGCAATGTTGCAGAATACAAAATCAATACACAAAAATCAGCTGCCTTTCTGTAGAGTAACAATGAATAAACAATCCAAAAAGACAATTAAGAAAATAATTTTAGTTATAAAAGCATCAAAAAAAGTAAAACACTTAAAAATAAATGAAATCAAGAAGTCAGTGACATGTACACTGAAAACTACAAAACATTCCTGAAGCAAATTAAGGAAGATAAATAAATGGAAAGATATCCCATGTTCATGGATTCTAAGACTTACTATTGTTAATATTAAAACACTACCAAAATCAATCCACAGAGTCAACGTGATACCTATCAAAATCCTAACAGCCTCTTATACAGAAATAGAAAAGCCTATTCTAAAATTCTTTTCAAATCTCTAGGGATCTCTAATACCAAAATAATCTTGAAAAAGAATAATGTTGAAGAATTCACACTGCCTTATTTCAAAACTTACTACAAAGCTACAGCAATCAAAACAGTATGGTACTGGCATAAGGACAAACAGATAGGCCAATGGAATAGAATAGACAGCCTGGAAATAAATGCTTATATATATGGTGAAATGATTTTTGACAACAGTGCCAAGATCATTCTTTGGCAGAAGGACAGTCTTTCAAAAAATGGTGTTGAGAAAACTGGATATCTACATGCAAATAATAAAAGTGAACCATCACATTACATCATGTATAAATAGTAATTTATATTTAATCAAAGACCTATACTTAAAAGCTAAAACTAAAACTATAAAACACTTAGAAGAGGATGGGTACAGGGGCTCATAGCTGTAATCCCAGCACTTTGGGAGGCCAAGCAGATCACTTGAGGTCAGGAGTTGGAGACCAGCCTGGCCAACATGGTGAAACCCTGTCTCTACTAAAAATATAAAATTTAGACAGGTGTGGTGGTGGCTGCCTGTAATCCCAGCTACTTGGCTACTTGGGAGGCAGAGGGACGAGAATCGCTTGAACCTGGGAGGTGGAGGTTGCAGTGAGCCAAGATCATGCCTCTGCACTCCAGCCTGGGTGACAGAGGGAGAAAAAAAAATTACTTAGCAGAAAACATAGAGGAAAATTTTGTTACAGCTGGCAATGATTCATTGGATATGACATTTAAGGCAGAGGCAACCAATAAAAGACAAACTGGACTACATCGAAATTAAAAACTTTTGCGCACCAAAGGACAATCTCAAGATGAAAAGAAAACCTACAGAAAGGGAGAACACATCTGCATATCACATATAAAATAAGGGCTTAATACCCACAGTGTATAAAGAATTCCTACAACTCTCTGCCAAGCATTTGGGAGCTGAAAAAAAACAGAAATTTTTGAAATATTAAAAATTAAAAATGTTAAATAAGAATTCCTACAACTCAACAACAAAACGCAAATGATTCAATTTTAATATGAGCAAAGGATTTTAAAACAAACTGGTTCAAAAAATATACAAACAACCAACAAAAACAAAAACCAATGCTCATTATTATTGGTCATTAGGGAAATGCAAATCAAAACCACAATGAAAAACCAGTACAGAACCATTCATTGGCTATTATGAAAAAAAAAATACGACATAACCAGTATATGTGACAATGTGGAAAACAGAAACCCTTATGCATTGCTGGAGAGAATGTAAAACATTGTAGCCACTTTGTAAAGCAATACACCTGTTCCTGAAAAAGGTTTACACCAATTATTCTGTGAACCAGCAATTCCACTCCTAGGTATATATCCAAAAGAAGTGAAAGCAGGGACTCACACAGACATATACATACCATATCCACAGTGGCCTTACTGATAGCAGCCAAATTATTACTGTGGAAACAACCCACGTTTATCAATATAAAAATGGATAAACAAAGTATGCTTTAACTATACAGTGGAAATTTATTCAGACACAAAAACAATGAGTTCCTGATACATGCTACCACATGGATAAACCTTGAAAATGTTCTGCTAAGTGAAATAAGCCAGACATGGAAGAGCACATGCATACTTCCACATATATCTCTCTCTATGAATAGTTAAATTCACAGAGAAAGTAGAATGGAGATTATCAGTACTTTGGAGTAGGATGGAATAGGTAATTACATGTATGGAACACTAAGAAGATATAGCAAGTAGCACAGAAACATGTATAAAATGATCCCTTCCTGGGTGTATTCTAGTTTGTACCAGCACTATAAAAGACACTTCCAGATGGGCAGTTCCAGTGGTTAATGTTGGTAATTCAAAGCGTAACACTGCCCTCTAGGCAACATCGTGGAGGTCTATTTGAGATATATTTCTCTGCAAGTTATTCCCATGAACACTCCAATGAAACAGCTCTTATCAAGGCCCCCAGTGACCAAATACTTGCCAAAATCTACACTCAACCCTTTTTCCTTGTCTTATTCAAATTCTCAGTGACCTGTGACATAGCTGACCACTCTCCCTACATTGAAATATCTTCTTCTGGAGGCTACCAGGAGAGGATACCCATGTTTTCCTCCTACTACTTCATTGGGTGTTGGAAGCCATTATGGAGTGAGGAAGTCAATGATTTCAGGAGCTTCTCCACTATTGATGCAATATCAGGAATATCTCAAATGCTGCAGGCAAGGGAGGTTGGTGGGGAAGATGATCTATGACATGCTTGAAGACTTTACTGAGGAACACACTGACAGGACAAGAGCACTGCCATCTTTATAACACCCCTCCATCCTAAGTTGTAAGTTTCTAATTTGGCCACCTGGCCAAAACTGCAAATGTCAGCCCCACCCATAACTTCAAGAGAACATAATGGCCCTAACCTTAACAGAACAGCCAGGACTTCCCTAACCCCTCCTTAATATAATTTTGTCTCAAAGCACACTTCCCCACTGGGCCCTTTAAAAAAGCCTCAGGCTGTAAGAAAAGTTTGCACCTGACCCTGCGGCTGGAAGCCCTTCTCAGGTTTACTCTCAATAAACCTGTCTCAACTGTTGAGCCACCTTCTCATCTCTCCTTTCCTTAATCTTTCTATCCCAACACACATAAGAGAGCATAAACACTTACTAACAAAGAACTTGAAGATATACTGAAATTCTCTACAGATAATGATGATAATGATGATGCAGAAGACTTAGAAGAGGTAGTATCAAAGATGTGACACTTGAAAAATTTGCAGCAGTTTTTGTGGCATCTACAGCCTCTGCAAGGTCAAAGTATTAAAGATTACAATCCTCACAGGGCGCAGTGGCTCACGCCTGTAATCTCAGCACTTTGGGAGGCTGAGGCGGGTGGATCACCTGAGGTCACGAGTTCAAGACCAGCCTGGCCAACATAGTGAAACCCCATCTCTACTAAAAATAAAAATTAGCCAGGCGTGGTGGTGGATGCCTGTAATCCCAGCTACTCTGGAGGCTGAGGCAGGAGAATCAGTTGAACCTGGGAGGTGGAGGTTGCAGTGAGTCGAGATTGTGCCACTGCACTCCAGACTGGGTGATAAGAACAAAACTCCGTCTCAAAAAATAAATAAATAAATAAATAAAAAGATTGCCACCCTCAAGTAAGATCCTTCAATGGAACAAAGCCTTTGTGTCACCCGAGGGATAACATGCCAACAAACACTGCAAGGATATTTAAAGAAAAATAACCAACTTCCTACAATGTTTCTAACTAAATATCTGCAAATATGAAGATAGATCTTTCAATGTGTACACATCTTCAGCTCTCATGCTGAACAGATCCTGACATTAGTATTATTTAGTCTCTTCCAAACTCAGCATCTGCAGTCAGAACCTGGTTCATCCAACACAGATGATCATCCTGACATCTTGTCAAGATTCAAGTGAGCCTGATGTCTCACTGCTTATCTACACTGCCACCCATCTAGTCACCTCAGTGAATCATATTAGGCACCATACTGTAATCATCATCATCATCATCATCCTTGGGTTATCAAGGAAGAAGGACCAGGATTTTCGTAAGTGTTAGCACACGATTCCAGGTCATTAAATAAAAGCAATCTATGATTGCTGAAAAAAAGAAACTGTAGATTACAGGCTCATGCCTGTATTCCCAGCACTTTGGGAGACCGAGGCAGGCAGATCACCTGAGGTCAGGAGTTCGAGACCAGCCTGACCAATATGATGAAACCCTGTCTCTACTAAAAATACAAAAAAAAAAAAAAAAAAAAAAATTAGGCGAGGTGGCATGTGCCTGTAATTCCAGCTACTCGGGAGGCTAAGACAGGAGAACTGCTTGAACCCAGGAGGCAGAGGATGCAGTGAGCTGAGATTGTGCCATTGCCCTTCAGCCTGGGCAACAAGAGTGAAACTCTGTCTTAAAAAAAAGAAAAAAAGAAATTGTAACATTCTAGGTGACATGTACTATGTAGGCAGGCCTGCAATGACTGGGTTTGTTCTCAAAATTATAGGATTATTTTCATGATTCTCTAAAAAAATACAATAAAATGACTATTTACATAGCTTTTACAACACATGAGGTATTTTAGTAACCTACTTTTTATTTTTACTTTTACAAAAGCTTTGGGTTGGTGAAAAATTAAATAATCTAGGCATGATTTACAGGATGCAGGAGGATGTGGATACGTTACATGCAAATCTCATTTTATAAAAGGGACATAGCATCTGTGGATTTAGGTACGCTTAGGGGGTCTGGAACCACACCAATCCCCTACAAATGGTTAGGGGATAAGCATATGCAAAAGAAACATCTTAAGGCTTTACCATGTGTTTTCATTCTTGAGGCTTATCTCCTATGTGATTTATTTCACATTTTTGAAATGAAATAAAACTAATGAATGCTTTCCCACATTTATAGAGTATCTCTCCAGTGAGTCCTTTTATGTCTATGCAAGGAACTGAGAGAACTCAGTGTCTTCCCACATCCCTTACATTCATGCATCTTCTCTCCAGTGTGAATCCTTTCATGTCCTCGAAGGAAACGGGAACGAGTGAAAGCTTTACCACATTGTTGACATTCATAAGATTTCTTTCCAGTGTGAATTCTTTCATGTCGTAGAAGGCAAGTGAGCCAAGAGAATGCTTTCCTGCATTCCTTACATTCATACGGTTTCTCTCCAGAGTGAATCCTTTCATGGACTTTTAAGTTACCAAAATGACTGAAGGCTTTCTTACATGTTTTACACTCATAAGGTTTTTCAGCTGTGTGGATCCTTTTATGTTGAGAAAGGTATGTGAAACAACTGAATGCTTTCCCACATTCCTTACACTCATATGGCTTTTCTCCAGTGTGAGTTGTTTTGTGATTTTGAAAGGAATATAAATCAATAAAGGCTTTCCCACATTTACATTTATAGGGTTTCTCTCCAGTATGAGTTGTTTCATGCCTTCGAAGGGAACTAGAAATACGGAAGGCTTTACCACATTCTTTACATTCATAGGGTTTCTCACCAGTATGAGTCCTTTCATGTCTTTGAAATACACTGGGATAAACAAAGGCTTTCCCACATACCTTGCATTTATGAGGTCCATCTCCAGTGTGCATTATCATATGACTTTGAAAGCTTGAACGATGAGATAATGCTTTTCCACACTGCTTGCATCCATAGGGTTTCTCTCCAGTGTGAGTTCTTTCATGACTTTGCAGTGAACTAGGACAATCAAAGCCTCTCCCACATATCTTACATTTATGAGGTCCATCTCCAGTGTGCCTTATCATGTGTCTTTGAAAGCTTCCCAGATGATGAAATGCTTTCCCACATTGCTGACATTCATAGGGTTTCTCTCCAGTGTGAGTTCTTTCATGTATTTGAAGCGAACTGGAAACACTGAAGGCTCTTCCACATTGTTTACATTTATAGGGTTTTTCTCCAGTGTGAGTTCTTTCATGTCTTACATGGGAACTGTAATCAGGGAAGGCTTTAGAACAGTGCTTGCATTCATATGGTTTCTCCCCAGTGTGTGTTCTTTCATGTCTTAGATATGAACTGTAAATAGGGAAGGCTTTAGAACACTGCTTACATTCATACGGTTTCTCTCCAGTGTGAGTTCTTTCATGTATACGAAATAAACTAGGCCAAAAAAAGGCTTTCCCACACAACTTACATATATAAGGTCCACCTCCACGTTGTACTATTATGTGTCTTCGAAGGTTTCCCGAAGAACTGAAGGTTTTCCCACATGCCTTACAATCATAGCGCTTCTTTCCAGTGTGAGGTCTTTCCTGTGTTTGAAAAGAGTGGTGATAATTGAAGGTTGTCCCACATTGTTTATGTGTATGTGGCTTTTCTCCATATTCCTGACACTCATCTGGTTTGTGTCCAGCATCAAATGTGATGTAGCAATTAAGGAATGAACAACCCATGATGACTTCCCCATGCACACTGCTTTCAGTAGATCCACACTGTGGATCTACTCCACAAGTTTTTTCATTCACAGTACTACCTGGAATCTGGCTACTTTCACTGAATCTCTCTACGATAAGACATCTGTAAAACATAAGAAGTATATTAATAAAGGTTTATTTATAAATGACTTTATATTTATTAGTAGGTACTGGATTTACATTTTACATCATCATGCAACATGTAGGCTTTATGCACTGCTCGAATGTGAATGGACTTAATGTTGTACAAGATAACTAGACCCCAGCTGTTTTCTTGACAATGATAAACACATGGAATTCTTTTTTTTTTTTTTTTTGAGATGGAGTCTCGCTCTGTTGCCAGGCTGGAGTGCAGCAGTGCGATCTCGACTCACTGCAACCTCCACCTCCCAGGTTCAAGTATTTCTCCTGCCTCAGCCTCCTGAGTAACTGGGACTACAGGCATGCACCACCACGCCCAGCTAATTTTTGTATTTTTAGTAGAGACAGGGTTTCATCATGTTGGCCAGGATGGTCTCAATCTCTGGACCTTGTGATTATCCACCTTGGCCTCCCAAAGTGCTGGGATTACAGGTGTGAGCCACCACACCCGGCCGAATTCTTCATATTATTTCTTTTTTTTTTTTTTTTTTTTTTGACAGTAACAATATGTTTATTATAACATCCAGCCAAGAATACAAACACAAAATACCTCTTAATTTAAGGAGAATAAGAAAACATCAGGCGATTCTTAGAGTACTACTACAAATACAGCCTTCACCTACAGTAAAAATTAAGCCAATTTCAATCATTTTGGTCATCATCCCAGTCTTTCTTCCCACTTGGAGGCTTGGGCCCACCAGCTGGTTTTGCCATGATGATCTGATCCACTCTAAGTACAGTGACTGCAGCATTAGTAGCGAGTTTGATAGCCCAATATTTTCCCAGGTAAGTATCTAGAATACCAGCTTCCAACATGTCCTTTACAGCAGGGACTTCAGCCTCAATATCTAATCCAACATTTTTATTTCCTTCTTGATGTACTGCATAAAGTTTAGAGATTACTTCATTGGCCTTAACTCCAGAGTTTTCTGCCAGTGCGCGGGGAATAGCTTCAAATGCCTCAGCAAACTTCTTAATAGCGTACTGTTCAAGTCCAGGACATGTCTCTCCGTATGATGTGATCTGTTTGGCTAATTCAATTTCTGTTGCTCCACCTCCAGGTACAAGACGTTTATCCCTTGTAAGAACTTTGAAAGTATTAACACCATCGTCTACTGCCCTTTCTATGTCATCCATCAGATTGTCTGTAGAGCCTCGAAGTACTATGGTAGAAATGGCGCCATCTTCCTTTTCATGCTTAAAAACCACCACCTGAGTATCTCCAACTTCTGAGAGGCAAACACTGTCACAATGTCCCATTTCTTCAAGGACAGGAGGTGTCAATCTAGGAAGAGCTGTAGCACCAACTGTTTTACAGAGTCTTCGGAGATCCCATTTTGAGTTTAGCCTCACTAACATGATATTATATTTGTTTGCATAATGAAGAGCCATGTCTGCCACTTTGCCACCTGTTACTACGACATTTGCACCAGTATCAGCAATAGCTTTGACTTGTGCATCCATGAGATTTTCTTCTCCCTTACTAAAATTCATCAGTTCTTCAGCAGTCTTTATCAACACTGTTCCCTTAGTTTCTGTTATCGTGCCATCAAAAGGACAAGAGTACACTGCTATTTTTGCATCTTTGACAGATGTTACATCACCTTCGGTTTCCTTCTTAAAAACCATGCCATGCAATACTGAAGAGGAACTGATACCGGAGCCCAGAATTTTACAGACTCTGATGTTATCAACATTGAAATGGCCGGAATCAGGAAAAATAGATACGCATGCCTGAGCAATAAGCTTGGCCAGAAATACTTCATTACCATATTGTTTACTCATTATGGAGGTACGAAGTAGAGATGAGACTTCATCAACATCTCGAAGGTTTTTTGCAGAACAACATACCAAATTAGGAAGAATCTCATGAGCTTTTCTGCAGGCTATTTCATAACCTTCTATGACCTCTGAAACTGACAGGCCAATCCTCAGAAGTTCTTCAGCTAATTCCAGGAGAGCTCCAGCAAATACCAGAACAAAGTTTGTGCCATCTCCAACTTCTTGCTCTTGCATATGAGAAGCCATTACAATCATTTTTGCAGCAGGATGCTGTACTTCTAGTTCTCTTAAAATAGTCGCTGCATCATTTGTCACAAACAACTTCTCCAAGTGGTTGATAACCATTTTGTTCATTCCATTTGGTCCATATGCTGTACGAGTGGTTTGGGCAAGCTCCTTGCAAGCTTGTATATTTCTATACACAGCCTCTTCTAATCCTGAAAAGTGTTTAGCTCCCTCCTTGAGCATCTGGGCAAAGCCCGGAGCCTTGGGAACGTGAAGCGCCATGGCCAGGCTGCAGGAAGCCGTTCACGCGACCGCTCAGAAGAAAGGGGAGGAAGCAAGGCCATATTATTTCTAAGGGAACTATTTTTGCAAACACTGAATAGCTATGTCACATTTAAGTACATGTTTCTGGAGAAAATGTTCTAGGAATAAATTTATACTGGGCTTGTTCATTTTCTTTGCCTAGTTGTATAATTTCCTGTCATCCTAAGAATTGCTCCACAGATACAAGTCTTTCTCTTGTGAGTGCAAATTACCTTAGGCTCCTCCTGGGATTTCTGTGCTGATCTTCAACGTCTGTGTCTTCCCATTTCATTCCTAAAAGGTGGACACAGAAAAAACACTGTAGATTATTGTAAAATTCTAAAAAACACTATAAGATTTTACATACAATGGAATCATGCATGATTCATTCACTGAATTATAGCTGTGTCTTGAACAACATAGGTGTGTACCTCACAAGTCCACTTATTTTGTATTTTTAAGATGGAGTCTCGCTCTGTCGCCAAGCTGGAGTGCAGTGGTGTGATCTCCATTCACTGCAACCTCTGCCTCCCAGGTTCGAGCCATTCTCCTGCCTCAGCCTCCCAAGTAGCTGGGACTACAGGTGTGCACCACCATGCCCAGCTAATTTTTGGATTTTTAGTAGAGACAGGGTTTCAGGTGGGTTTCGAACTCCCGACCTCAGGTGATCTGCCCGCCTCGGCCTCCCAAAGTGCTGGGATTACAGGCGTAAGCCACCACACCTGGCTCACAATTTTCTTCAGTCTCTGCTACCCCTGGGACACCAAGACCAATCTCTCCTCTTACTCAGCCTACTCAATGAGAAGATAATGAGGATGAAAACCTTTATGATGATCCATTTCAACTTAATGCACAGTAAATACATTTTTATGTATTTATGATTTTCTTAACATTTATTTTCTCTAGCTTACATTATTGTGAGAATATAGTATGCAATACATGTGACAGACAGAATATGTGTTAATCAATTGTTTTTGTGACCAGTCAACTGAAGGGTAAGTTGTGGTAAACAAAAAGTTACAGGAATATGTACAACTGGTTGGGGACCCGGCATCCCTTAACCCTGTGTTGTTGAAGGGTCAACTATATCCCCTTTCCATATTTCAAATCATTCAACAGCATTGGTGACCAAGAAAAAAATATCTTTAATTGACTAAGTGAAGACATAATGTCATTTTTACCTATACAGTCCAGGTTCCTAATGGTTTCCCACATCACATCTCTGTACAGAGTCTTCTGTGATGGACCCAGCAAAGCCCACTCTTCCCGGGTGAAGTTCACAGCCACATCCTCAAAGGCAACTGAATTCTGAAACATTCCATATGTACAAAGGAGAAAGGTTGAGACTGACAGTACCAAAAATTTACACCCACTTCATAAACTTTGCATGATACTATTGTTTCTAAGCAATGATTCAACGACATGGTAAATCCACCCTTATTCTCTGTCCACACTTTCTCCAACACAGCAATTCTGATGCTAGAACTGAATGTTGTTGTATAAATAATAGTCAAATAGGAACAAGTCTCTTTTTGATGACTTAAATGAGTGAATTTTATTGCCAGGATCATCCCTAATGTCTACTTTATAGTGGGTCTGTAATTCCTGTCATGACAAAGTCCTACGACTCACTGTGCAAGAAGAGGAGTCCTGAGATTGTATATATTTACAGATGCTGGTTAACAAAGTTGGATCCTTCATGTACTCTGGCACTGGATTTATAGAGGGTCTCCACCAACATAACTAACAACAGGTGCTGAGTATGCATAAACTGTTTATGGAAAAAGTATAGTATTTGCTTAACTCTTATCTTCTCTTGGGGAGCTTGGAATTTTGTTACATGCTCAGCAGTGGGAGCATAGCTGATCAGCCAATGCTAGGTTTGAATGTTTGTCCCCACCAAAATGCATGCTGAAACTTAATCCGCAATGTGACAGTAATGAAAGGTGGGGCTTGAAGAGGTTATTGGGTCTTGAGGATTTGGATCTGAAGAAAATCAAGATTAGGCCGGGCACGGTGACTCAAGCCTGTAATCCCAGCACTTTGGGAGGCCGAGACGGGTGGATCACGAGGTCAGGAGATCGAGACCATCCTGGCTAACACGGTGAAACTCCGTCTCTACTAAAAAGTACAAAAAAAAAAAAAAAAACTACCCGGGTGAGGTGGCGGATGCCTGTAGTCCCAGCTACTCCGGAGGCTGAGGCAGGAGAATGGCGTAAACCCGGGAGGTGGAGCTTGCAGTGAGCTGAGATCCGGCCACTGCACTCCAGCCTGGGCGACAGAGCGAGACTCTGTCTCAAAAAAAAAAAAAAAAAGAAAATCAAGATTAATCCATTCTTGGATTAACAGCTTAAAGAATAAATGGGTAGTGACAGAGTTGGACTTATGTCCCTATGAGAAGAGAAAGAGACCTGAGCTAGACACTCAGCTCCCTCATCACATGATGCCCTGTGCCACACAGGGACTCGACAGAATCTCCACCAGCAAAGAGGTTCTCACCAAATGTCCAGCCTTGACCTTGGACTTCCCCGCCTCCAGAACTACAAAATACATATATTGTTTCATTTCAATCACCTAGCTTCAGGTATTCTGTTATAAGCAACAAAAAATACACTAAGGTAGGCACAAGGAAACACTCTGGGCACTGAGTCTCTAATGAATGACATTCATAAATAACTTTTCAAAATGTTTACTGCAACATGTTACTTGGGGGATTCAGCCCATCCTATGTGATTACACTAAGACAGAACATTTAGAAGCTGGCAACAGTTTCCTCAAATGTAGCAAAGCAAGACAAAAGACTAATAAAATATACTTCACCATCCCAATGCAAAAATTTTAAACTTTTTATTAGATAATGTCAAAGGAGAATAAAGGGGACAGATTGCACATGTTCTTAGAAAGAACTCAATGTCACCTCTCATGAATATCAATAATATTCCCTGAATAGTTAAATCAGTCCTTTAGTAGTCAACAACAACAACAAAAAATGATATCCCCAAACCTAAAAGAAGTCACAAATGTATAAAAATGCTAAAAGCTTTCTCACCAACAAAGTGACAGCTTCACAAGAACAGATAAATAATTTTTTTTTTGGTAGGGGGAGACAGAATCTTACTCTGCTGCCCAGGCTGAAGTGCAGTGGCACGATCTCGGCTCACTGCAGTCTCCATCTCCCAGGCTCAAGCAATTCTCCTGCCTCAGCCTCCCAAGTAGCTGGGATTACAGGCATGTGCCAGCACGCCCGGCTAAAACATTTATGATGATCCATTTCAACTTAATGTACAGTAAATATGGTTTCTCTCTTTTTTTTTTTTTTTTTTTGAGACGGGGTCTCGCTCTGTTGCCCAGGCTGGAGTGCAGTGGCGTGATCTCAGCTCACTGCAAGCTCCGCCTCCCGGGTTCACGCCATTCTCCTGCCTCAGCCTCCTGAGTAGCTGGGACTACAGGTGCCCGCCACCATGCCCGGCTAATTTTTTTTTGTATTTTAGTAGAGACGGAGTTTCACCGTGTTAGCCAGGATGGTCTCGATCTCCTGACCTCATGATCCGCCTGTCTCAGCCTCCCAAAGTGCTGGGATTACAGGTGTGAGCCACTGTGCCCGGCCGAGAGTTTTCTTAAGTAACAAAATAAAGCCTGGGTGCAGTGGCTCACACCTATATTCCCAGCACTTTGAGAGGCCAAGGAACGTGGATCTCTTGAGCCCAGCAGTTCAAGACCAGCCTGAGCAACATGTTGAAACCTGATCACTACAAAAAAATACAAAAATTAGTCCAGGTGTGGGGGTGCGTGTCTGTAGTCCCAGCTACCTGGAAGCCTGAGGTGGGAGGATCACCTGAACCCAGGGAAGCAGAGGCTGCAGAGAGCCTTGATGATACCACTGTACTCTAGCCTAGACAACAGAGTGACACCCTGTCTCCCCCAAACAACAAAGAGAAAAGAAAGTTGGTCCCAAATGAGGAGTTTTCCAAATTTAACTCTGTTAAAATTAGTCATAGTGGCTCACACCTTTAATTCCAACATTTTGAGAGGCTGAGGTGGGAGGATCCCTTGAGCCCAGAAGTCTGGGGCTGCAGTGAGCTGTGATGGCACCACTGCACTCTAGCCTGGGGTCACGGAGCAAGATTCTATCTCAAAAAAAAAAAAAAAAAGTCCATCAAACTGTAGAATGAAATAAAAAGATTAACCACCATCTGGAAATAAATACTAGCAATCCCTCCATGTGAAAACTGGTTAGTATGGACAGTATGCTTAAAAACAAAAAGAAAGGCAGGCTGTGGTGGCTCACACCTGTAATTCTAGCACTTTGGGAGGCTGAGGAGGGTGGATCACCTGAGGCTGGGAATTCAAAAACAGCCTGACCAACATGGCAAAACCCTGTCTCTACTAAAAATACAAAATTAGCCCCGCATGGTGGCGGGCACACCTGTAATCCCAGCTACTCAGCAGGCTGAGGCAGAAGAATCGCTTGAACCTGGGAGGCGGAGGTTGTGGTGAACTGAGATCACTCCATTGCACTCCAGCCTGGACAACAAGAGCAAAACTCCGTCTCAAAAAAAAAAAAAAAAAAAGAATGAGAGAAACAAGGCAATAATATCCAAATAAATTAAACATGAAAAAAGACTGAAAATTATTTCACAGAAGATGAAAGACCACAAAGAAAAAATGCTCAACACCAGTGCTAATCAGCAAAAACCACTGGAGATATGTAAAACATAAATCTTTACAAGGCATAAACACGCACACATCCATGGTCTGAGACTTGATCTACACCTGCTATTAGGATTTCTTCATAAATTTAAACTATCCATAATCTACAATATAGCAATTTTTCCCAATGAATAGTATCTCAATGAGTTAAAAATTCATGAAGTGTTAGTACTTAGCGACAAAGAATAACATTTTCAACAACATCATAAGGTTAACTTGAAAGAACTCAAGTCCCATGAACAGCGAAATGTGTGAGGACCTGGTGACCCACAGCCTCAGACAACAGCATATGTCAAACAGATTGAAGCAAATAAACAAATCGAAAACTTTTCATCGTATTTTCTCCCCCCTCCTTTCATCTCTTCACGCCTTTGGAGTCAATTAAATATTTTTCATTATTCCAACTTGTTTATTTTCTTTGCATTTTAGTTCTATTTTTGTGCATTACATTTTAACAAGCTGCTCCTGGGAAGTGGTTCTCATACTTTATGTGCATTACAAGCATCTGGAGGACTTAATGTAGATTATTGGATCCTACCCCTAGAATTTCTTTCTTATTTTTTTTTTTGACAGTCTCACTCTGTTGCCCAGGCTGGAGTGCAATGCCACGATCTCGGCTCATTGCAACCTCCACCTCCCGGGTTCAAGCAATACTCCTGCCTCAGCCTCCCAAGTAGCTGGGATTACAGGCGCCCACCACCACGCCCAGCTAATTTTGTGTATTTTTAGTACAGACAGGTTTTGCCATGTTGGCCAGGCTGGTCTGGAACTCCTGACCTCAGGTGATCCACCCGCCTCGGCCTCCCAAAGTGCTGGGATTACAGGTGTGAGCTACCATGCCCAGCCCTGCCCCCAGAATTTCTAACTCAGTAGGACTAGAATACAATCCTGAAATGTGCATTCCTTTTTAAATTTTGATGTTTTGTTTGTACATATTCATGGGGTATAATGTTGCCACATCGATATAGTGCATTGTGGTGAGTGAAGTCAGAGCCTTCAGTGCATCCATCACTGCAGCAAGGCACATGTACTCACCAAGCAACCGCCCATCATCCACCATCCTCCACCCTCCTAGAGTCTCCACGGACCATTATTCCACACTCTGCTTCCATGTGTACACGTTATTCACATGTGGGACGTATATCTGCCCACATTTTTTTTTTTTTTTTGAGATGGAGTTTCACTCTGTCACCTAGGCTAGAGTGCGGTGGCACGATCTCGGCTCACTGCATCCTCTGCCTCCCAGGTTTAAGCAGTTCTCTACCTCAGCCTCCCAAGTAGCTGGGATTACAGGCACCTATCACCAAGCCCAGCCTTTTTTTATTTTTAAGTAGAGATGGGGTTTCACCATCTTGGTCAGGCTGGTCTTGAACTCCTGATCTCATGATTCACCCGCCTTGGCCTCCCAAAGTGCTGGGATTACAGGCGTGAGCCACCGTGCCCGGCCTATTCTCCCACTTTTAAGTGAGTACGTGTGGTATTTGTCTTTCTGTGTCTGAATTGTTTTGCTTAAGATAACTGCCTCCCAATCCATCCTTGTTGTCACAAAGGACATGATTTCATTCTTTTTCATGGCTGAATAGTATCCCAATGAGTATACATACCACATTTTATTTATCCAATCCTCCACTCAGGTTGATTCCATATCTTTGCTTTGTGAATAGTGCTGCAAAAAGCAGACAAGTGCAGGTATCTTTTTGATGTACTCATTTCTTTTCCTTTTGGTAGATACCCAGTAGCAGAAATGCCTTTTCATCATAATACTGAGGGCATATTAATGGTAAAATTAACTAACTGAAAACAGAAAAGAGGCAAAACTATGCTTCTAGATAAATACACACTGAACCTATAATGAGTGACAAAATACAAACTCTAGGTCAGTTATGCTTCTGACCTGTAGTGTCATACCTCACACAACTTCTGACAACAAACGTATGGCATTTGCTGAACACTAATTCTCCAACAAAAACTGGTATCCACCCAACATTACTACAGACCCCACAAGTTGAGGGTTGAGTATCACAACCCATCAGCCGCCAGGCAGATGCCAGTGGCAAGCCCCAGAGACCTTCCTTTTAATCAAATGTGTATAAAACCAATGACCCCCTCCTCAGGGTCAATAATGTGCTAAGCCAACCCACAGAACTCAGCAAGTCACTCTGCTTAAGGTTATCAGTTTGTTATAAAAGGTATCTCAAGAATAGCCAAAAAGAGAGAGACACAGCAAAAGAAGGGGAGGGATTGGCAAATCTTCCCCTCTTGATTGACATTACCCACCCAGCACATCCAAACACATTTTTTATTATATCACAGACCCAGATAAACTCTCAGATTCATAAATGCTTTATCCATCAGGCAGAATCAAAAGGTACCTTTCTCTAAATCAGCTGTGACAGACTTTTTAATTTGCACTCTGATTAAACCAACTTAGTGAATGCAAAACCAGGATGCTGATAATGTTGAATTTTACCCAAGCCCTGTAACTCTGGTAAATAAGTAAGACGACAGAAAATCACCTCAAATCCCCAAGCCCAGTTCTTTGTGTTCTGGACAAGCAGTCACAAAACAAAACAAAACAAAACAAAAGCACCCTTTGCTTACCTAGATTATGCCCCTCCCCGCTTTTCTAAATTATAACTCGGCCAGATACAGAATCTCCAAATTCCCATTTTTTATCTTATGATTAGCTGAGCAGTTTTGTCTTTGCTGATCATACTGAACAAAATACAACTAAAGAAAAGTTTGCTTAAGTTTCTCTCCTTGCTCCAGGACTGTGAACTTTCACCCATCCTCAGCCTGAGCCAGCATAAAACCCCTCCTTCATAACCCATCTGAAGAACAGACTTAGGTCAGAGTAAAACATTCTCTGATCTAGAATCTGATTCTCGGCCGGGCATGGTGGCTCACGCCTGTAATCCCAGCACTTTGGGAGGCCGAGACGGGTGGATCATGAGGTCAGGAGATTGAGACCATCCTGGCTAACATGGTGAAACCCCATCTCTACAAAAACACAAAAAATTAGCCGGGTGTAGTGGCATGCGCCTGTAGTCTCCGCTACTCGGGAGGCTGAGGCAGGAGAATCACTTAAAACAAGGAGGTGGAGGTTGCAGTGAGCCAAGATCATGTCACCACACTCCAGCATGGGCAACAGAGCTCTCGAGACTTCATCTCAAAAAAAAATCTGATTCTCATCCTCCATCCTGCCCTCCCCTTCGCATCTTCCTTCTAATCTTGGGTGCTCTTCCCTTAGCAAGAAAAGAACTTTTCTGCCCAACCTTAGAGATGCCGCAGATCTTTTTTTTTTTTGAGACCCAGTTTCACTGTTGTGAGCCACTGTGCCCAGCTGGGATGCCTCAGATCTTATACTTGATGCTTTCCCCTTTAGAATGAAGTCACTTAGCTAAATCCAGATTTATTTTACTTGAGAATGTCTAGCAACAGCCCCACAACAGTAAGAAATACAACCTCAAACAGGGAATTAGCCCAACCACCTCAGCTTTCTAATGCTCTGTAGCTTCTCTCAGTATAAAAGCCTCCTCCCATGGCTGGACTGATCAGGTTGGGACACCTGCAGGGGAGGCTTCCAGGAAGAACCAGTTTAAGTGGGCCTTCCATAACCTCCCATTGCAGGCTCAAGATTGGCCTCAACTGGGAGTCACCGGCCTCAGGCCTCTCCACCCCACTCAAGGCCATTCACTTCCCTCCCATGCCTTACATGGATAGTTACTTGGTTTAGTTAGTATTTATTAGTTAGTTTAGTTAGTATTTATTTATTTAGAGATGAAGTCTCACTCTGTCACCCAGACCGGAGTGCAGTGGCACGATCTTGGCTCACGGTAACTTACACTTTCCAGGTTCAAGTGATTCTCCTGATTCAGCCTCCCAAGTTAGCTGGGACTACAGATGTGGGCCACCACGACCGTGGTGGTGGGTGCCTGTAATCTCAGCTAATCAGGAGCCTGAGGCACAAGAATCACTTGAACCTGGGAGATAATGCTTGCAGTAAGCCAAGATTGTGCCAGTACACTCCAGCCTAGGCACCAGAGCAAAATTCCATCTCAAAAAAATAAATAAATAAAAAATAAAGGTAGGCTGGGAGTGGTGGCTCATGCCTGTAATCCCAGCACTTTGCGAGGCCAAGGTGGGAGGATCATTTGAGGTTGGGAGTTCGAGACCAATCTGATCAACATGGAGAAACCCTGTCTCTACTAAAAATACAAAATTAGCCAGGCGTGGTGGTGCATGCCTATAATCCCAACTACTCGGGAGGCTGAGGCAGGAGAATCACTTGAAACCGGGAGGCAGAGGTAGCGGTAAGCCAAGATCACGCCATTGCACTCCGGCCTGGACAACAAGAGTGAAACTCCATCTCAAAAAAATAAAAAATAAAAAATAAAGTTAAATAGGAAAAGCACAAGTATCTATCCATTTCAGACAACAAATACCATTTAGTTACTACTTTCATAATAATAAGGCATTTAGTAAATTAATAATATTTGAGTTCTTTAGCTGTTGGAAAGTCCTGTGCCACAGAATTTAGCATTAATCTGTCAAGGATACGTAACAGGAACAGAACAGTTATCCACTGTCCTAAATTCCCCACCCTAAAAAGGAAAGAAACTAAAGTTTTGGTAAATCTTTATAATTCAATCAAATACCACATTTTCTGTTAACATGTGTTCACTTTTTCTGCAGCCATAAAGAAAGCACGACCAAACATTTTTCCTTCATCATACTATCACTGCTAAGTCCTGAAATTCCATTTGAAATAATTGGAGAAACTTACCTGACAGGCTCTGGGGGAAAAAAAAGTAAATGAAGGGTTTTTGTTGTTGTTGTTTTAAACAAAAATTGGAGGCTGAGGTGGCAGATCACTTGAGGTCAGGAGTTCGAGACCAGCCTGGCCAACATGGCGAAACCCCGTCTCTACTAAAAATACAAAAAAAAATTAGCCAGGTGTGGTGGTGCAGGACTGTAATCCCAGCTACTCAGGAGGCTGAGATGGGAGGATTGTTTGAACCCAGAAGGCAGACATTGCAGTGAGCCGAGATCGTTCCACTGAATTCCAGCCTGGGAGACAGTGAGAGGCTCCATCTCAAAAAAAAAAAAAAACAAGGAACAGATGACTACATATATAACCTGCTTTCCGAAATCCAACTATTTCTGGCCTCTGTGGAAATACTTTATTTTCTCTATCAATCTGTAATGATAGGATGCATCTTATAGTTAATAAAACGTTGAAGCTGAAAAGAGTGAATACCTCTTTTCAATGTGACAACCTCAGAGATGAGCAGTGCTGACTGAAACACAAACAAGTCTAACTCAGGTGTCAGGTAAGGTCATCCTATCTCCTGGGACATTAGTCACCCCCATCTGCTCAGTACAGTGATCACCCGCCACCACCCCAGGAGATACTGCACTGTGTGCTTTTCAGGCTCATGCACACATGACCTGAATAGGAGGTTCTTGCACAACCGGAATGAGTGGGTTCTCCAGTGCTTACATATTGTTTTCTCTCTTCATTAGTCTGAGAGTCAGGAAGGAAGAAATCATTTCTGTCTTCTCCCCCAAATACGATCATTCAATTGGCTGACCAGCCTGTGTCCCCAAGGAATGGAAACTGGGGTTGGGGAGGAAAAAGGTGATTGTCCCAAGGGTTAGCTTTTTATAGAAATGATATACCAGAAGATTCCTCCCATCCCACCCAGGCATCCAGCTGTTCTCTGTAAGGCCCCACCCCCTCAGGCTGCTCACTGGGAGAAATGACCCAGGGGCTGATATTCACTAGACCTTCCCAGAGACAGGGCAGCTGTGTGTCTCTTGGGTCAACCCCAGGCAGTTCTGAAACAGAACCAGGAAAAGACGGAGAGTGGGCTGAGAACACATCACTCCGTAAAGTTTCCAAAGGGGACTCTCAATGTTGGGAAGGTATCCGCACCCAGGGGAAAGAAAAGAAGGAGAGGCACAAAGGTTTTTTGTTTGTTGTTTACAGTCGAGTGTCAGGTTATTCTCTGCTTTCTCACATGTGAAATGTTCAGGAACACAAATCTTTTAAGAAGCCGGCCGGGCGAGGTAGTCACGCCTGTAATCCCAGCACTTTGGTAGGCTGAGGCGGGCGGATCACCTGAGGTAATGAGTTCGAGATGAGCCTGGCCAACATGGTAAAACCTAGTCTCTACTAAAAATACAAAAAATTAGCCGGGCATGGTGGCGGGCACCTGTAGTCCCAGCTACTTGGGAGGCTGAGGCAGGAGAATGGCGTGAACCCGGGAGGCGGAGCTTGCAGTGAGCCAAGATCGCGTCACTGCACTCCAGCCTGGGCAACACAGCAAGACTCCGTCTAAAAAAAAAAAAAAAAAGCCAGACATTGATCTGTGAAAACAAAATGAAAATTAAAACACTGGGACTCTGAAATTTAGCACGGGTGGGGCGGAGGAGGGAGGAGTTCATGATGTTGCTATGAATTGAGGAGGGAAAGTTAGCCTGGGTAAGGCTCTGTAAACCAAGGGAGTTACTACCACCTCCAGGAGTAGTTAGAATGAGGAAATAGGGTAGTGGATTTGAGACCCTGCTACCCTCATCTCTGAAAAACTCGAAGAGGAATCAGTCACCCTGGGAAGAAAAGAAGGGACTGGGGACCCCGCAGATCACAGCTCCTCCCATGCACAAACCCCACGCAAGAATCTGGATTCTGATTGCAGTTAGATACTAACCAGGCACCCTCAGCCCCACTGCCTCGCGAGGCCGCCTCCCTGAGAGTCAGGTCACAGAAGACACTGACCGCCTGCTTCCCCATGGTGTCTGGGGATAAGATCTTGGAGAGCTACTCGATTCGCCCAAGTTCTTTCTCAGATCTTGAATTCCAGCGGAAAGGCTGGCGCCAAGCAGGCTGGGAACCCACTCAGCGGGAGAATGAGGTTTCTTCACCTCGCGTCCCAGGATTCGGCCGTCACTTCCCCACCAACCAGCGACCCCACACCTCAGCCGCCCCTGTCCAGACCCCTAAACACCCCCATCCCCAAACCTCTCACAGAGGCGAAACTGGGGTCTTCTCCCCACCCCTCTATTAAACTGTTTCTGCTGCAGCCCTTGGAGTCTCGGTGCAGTGACTCGGACCGCGAACCTGTGCGGGTTACAGCCGCACAATCTGGGGAGACGTAGGGCTGCGGCCGCGGAGCTGCCCCAGAGAGGGCGCTGGAGCGGGGGGCCGTAGTCGCCGCGCAGAAACGGGACAGGACGCCCGGGGTCCTGGCTGCCGGCCCAGCCCCCACCCCCAACCCCGCGGCTGAGGGGAACAAGGGCAGGCTGTGCCAGGGGAACTCGGGTCCGCAGACCCCGCAGTCGCCGCGGGGACGCCCGAGTCCCGCCACAGCCGGTTTTGACCGGTTCCAACCAGTCCTTCGCCCTGCCTCAGGACGCCGGGCCCCGCACACTCACCATTTCCCGGCTTCCGCGGTGTCCCGGGTTCTCCCCAAGGCTCCCCGCTGCCAGCATACGTCTCAGTGTGACACAGCCTGCCACTGAACTGCCAAGTCGTCTCTCAGCTACAAAGCCGGGAGCAGGAGCTCAGAGGGGTGGAGAAAGCTCCACCCTCCTCCCGGGAGCGCGCCTGATTGGCAGTTCCCACGAACTCGACCCTAACACTGATTGGGTAGAGCTCCAAGTTCCGCCCCCCCGGGAACTGATTGACAGAAGAAGCGATCTTACACAGCTGAGTGGAGCCAGATGAAGCGGTTCCAGACGCAGCCTTTGATAGGGTGGGCTTCCTCCCTTCGCTATGACCTGACCCCTCCCACAGGATATTTGCATTTAAGCGGAATTTCCTGCCTGTACTCAATGTGCTCTTCCTGCTCCTTCTTCCTGGACGGGGACCCTCAAGTGTGTGCTGGGAATTCGAGACTCACTGCCCAGTGGAGCCATCCCCTGGCCTCTGAGCAGTAGGGGAGCCCAGACCACACAAACCACACTGAAGCAGGAGGGAAGGCTTGGTGTCCTCCAGGGATCAGGAATTTAGGATGAGGCTGCTGGCTCCATGGTCAAGCCTTTCTCCCCACTTCTCTCTCAATCTACTCATTCTCAGACCAGAAAATAAAAACACATCAACAATGAAATAAAATTGTTAAATGCATGGAAAATCTGGAATTATATGGCAGCAATTTTCTATAAAGGAATCAGAAAAAGGGGGAAAAAAAACCAACCTGAATTAGTTCAGAGAAGTTTCAGCCACAGTTCAGCAGGAAACCCCCTTTCAGGAGGTTAAACATATTCCCAAGCTTAGAAGCCAGATTCTGACTCCTGAAATTGAGTGCCAGAGTGTGTAACCAGCAGCTTAGCAACTAAGTCTCCAACCACGTTTTAAACCTTTTTTGTCATCTTCTTCTTTCCCTTTTCCTCTTTCCCTTCCTGATCCCAAGATAATAACTTCGAGATAAACCGGATAGATGTTACCTCTCATCTTAAAATACAGCTTCAGAATGTACTGTGAACCTCCACTCTCTTTCCTTTCGCATACTATACTGCCATGCCTTATGCACATTTATTTTTATTTTATTTTTTTGGAGACGGAGTCTCACTCTGTCACCCAGGACAGAGTGCAGTGGCACGATCTCGGCTCACTGCAATCTCTGCCTCCTGGGTTCAAACACTTCTGCCTCAGCCTCCCAAGTAGCTGGGACTACAGGCGCATACCGCCATGCCTGGCTATATTTTTTGTATTTTAGCAGAGACAGGGTTTCACCGTGTTGCCCAGGCTGGTCGAGAATTCCTGAGCTCAGGCAATCCACCCGCCTCAGCCTCCCAAAATGTTAGGATTACAGGCGTGAGCCACCACGCCTGGCCTATGCACATTTATTTACCTAAATACTTATTAAGCACACACCATGCTCTCTTATTTGGTCATATATTTCCTTAGAAGCTTCAAGGGTTGGATCTTGATAGGGACCAGGCACCTCTGGAATTCTCTCTCCAACAAAAGAATACTTCAAAGACGGAAATCACACCCAGCTGAAGAGTGACTACAAGACTGACTGCGACTAATTTGAAGTAGTCCCTTCACCAAATGGGACATTAAAGGGGGGCAACCAGAGCAAGTCACGCCACCTGGTACCTCTAGCCCCCCTTGCCTCTTCTGCATTCCAAACTCTTTCTTTAAAAACCCCTGCGTTCCCTCCACAAATTGAACAGTGGAATTGCTTTCTGTTCTTCCCCTGCTAGGACAGATAATAAAGAAATCTCGCTCCCTCCTATCACAACTCGTTATTATTTTGACTTCTTTCCACAAGCGGCAAGCAGCCAGACCCTTTTGCCAGTTACAAGTGGGATCAGCACCTGGTGATGGGGCAGGGGCACTGAAGGATTTAGGGATGAAGAAGCTCAACTTGCCCTTCTGTGTCCTCTGTGCAGTGTGGAAATGCTCTCTCCTTCAAGACTTTAAATATTAATGAATTAAATGCTCCAATCAAAAGCCAAGGCATTAGACTTTGAAAATATAAAGATTTCCCATATTTGTATGAAATACAAGTGTACCTGGTAAACTGAGTTCTTTCTCTAGTTTGTATGAGTCACAAAGAAAGAATATCTAATGGAACAAAAAAAAGGCAAAACAGGACTCATTTTCTGGCCAGAGAGGAAGGGGTCAGAGTCAGCTCTTGCTCCGAAGACACTTGCTCCTCCTAGAGCTGTGGGAAGCTGGGGAATTTTAAGCAGCTAGATATGGGATGGGGACATTTGTAATATGGGCAGAAAGGAACTTCAGATGTGCAGGCACAAATCATAAACATGTCTCTTTATACCACACATGTTCCAAAGGCTGGCCGGGTGTGGTGGTTCACACCTGTAATCCCAGCACTTTGGGAGGCCGAGGTGGGTGGATCACCTGAGGTCGGGAGTTCGAGACTAGCCTGACCAACATGGAGAAACCCCGTCTCTACTAAAAATACGAAATTAGCCAGGCATGGTGGCACATGCCTATAATCCCAGCTACTCGGGAGGCTGAGGCAGGAGAATCGCTCAAACCTGGGAGGCGGAGGTTGCAGTGAGCTGAGATAGCACCACTGCACTCCAGCCTGGGCAGCAAGAGCGAAACTCCATCTCAAAACAAAACAACGGACCGGGTGCGGTGGCTCACGCCTGTAATCCCAGCACTTTGGGAGGCCAAGGTAGGCAGATCACGAGGTCAGGAGATCGAGACCATCCTGGGTAACATATTGAAACCCCGTCTCTGTTAAAAAAAAAAAAAAATTAGCTGGACGTGGTGGCACATACCTGTAATCCCAGCTACTCAGGAGGCTGAGGCAGGAGAATCACTTGAACCCAGGAGGCAGAGGTTGCAGTGAGCTGAGATCATGTCACTGCACTCCAGCCTGGTGACAAAGCTAGATTCCATCTAAAAAAAAACAAAAAACAAAAAACAACAACGGAAAAGCTACCGTGACTTTCTTCTATGGGTGAGGATTTTCATCTTACAATAAGGTGTCAATGATCTAAATCAGCAGTTCCCAACCTTTTCGGCACAGGGACTAGTTTCTTAGAAGATAATTTCTCCATGTACTGGAGTGGGGATGGTTTTGGGGTGATTCAAGTACATTACATTTATTGTGCACTTAAATATTATTATTACATTGTAATATATAATGATGTAATCGTACAACTTGCCATAATGTAGAGTCAGTGGGAGCCCTGAGCTTGTTTTCCTGCAACTAGATGGTCCCATCTGGGGGTGATGGGAGACAGTGACACATCTTCCAGATTCTCATAAGGTGCATGCAACCTAGATCCCTTGTGTGCGCAGCTCACAATAGGATTCATGCTCCTATGATAATCTAATGCTGCCTTTGATCTGACAGAAGGCAGAGCTCAGGTAGTAATGTGAGTGATGGGAAGTGGCTGTCAAATACAAGTAAAGCTTTGCTCACTCGCCCGCTGCTCACCTTCTGCTGTGTGGCCTAGCTCCTAACAGGCCACGATCTGGTACCGGTCCATGGCCCAGGGGTTGGGGATCCCTGATCTAAAGGCAACTGGTTCTGGTTTGCTCTGGTTTTGAGCAGGCCTTATCTAACTCTGATAACTGGCAAAGGGTCCTGAAGCTCCTAGGCCATTGGAGTCCTAGTAAGCTAGCATACCTAAAGAGAAACAGTCTAGGGAAAAAAAAATTTATCTACTGCTTGAGAAAATAATTAGCGGCCAGGCACGGTGGCTCACGCCTGTAATCCCAGCACTTTGGGAGGCCAAGGCAGGCGAATCATGAGGTCAGGAGTTCGAGATCAGCCTGGCCAACATGGTGAGATCCTGTCTGTACTAAAAATACAAAAATTATCTGGGTATGGTGGCGGGCACCTGTAATTCTAGCTACTTGGGAGGCTGAGGCAGGAGAATCGCTTGAAACCAGAAGGCGGAGGTTGCAGTGAGCTGAGATCGCACCATTGCACTCCAGCCTAGGCAACAGAGCGAGACTCTGTCTCAAAAAAAAGAGAAGAAAAAGAAAATAATTATCCATTTCAGCTGTTTTGCTTTCTCAGCTATTTTTCCAGGACTGGCACAGTAACAAAAGTACCAGACATAAAAGCATCATGAACTGGAACCAGGAACCCATGGCTAAAAAGAAAGGAGCCAAACATCAAGTGTAATTCAATCAAACAAAATCTTGAATCAACTTGTGAAAACTGTAGTGTTGGCCGGGCGTGGTGGCTCAGGCCTGTAATCCCAGCACTTTGGGAGGCTGAGACGGGCGGATCACGAGGTCAGGAGATCGAGACCATCCTGGCTAACACGGTGAAACCCCGTCTCTACTAAAAAAATACAAAAAACTAGCCGGGCGCGGTGGTGGGCACCTGTAGTCCCAGCTACTCGGGAGGCTGAGGCAGGAGAATGGCGTAAACCCGAAAGGCGGAGCTTGCAGTGAGCTGAGATCTGGCCACTGCACTCCAGCCTGGGCGACAGAGCAAGACTCCGTCTCCAAAAAAAAAAAAAAAAGAAAACTGTAGTGTTTCCTGATAAGACAAATGGGCATGTTTGAAAAACAAGAAAAAAAATGATGTCTGATTATAACTAATGAATAAATGATATTCATGCCTTTAAAAATTACAGACACATGCATGCACGCACACTCACAATCTATTATCACAAGACTCTGTTCTCTCTCTGAAGGATCAACTGTCTTTCTGTCAGATGCTTCATCAGCCTTTCACATTAACTGCCTTTGGAATAATATTATATACTTACTTTTCCCTAGATAGTTGTGAAAAGAGGGTACAGTGGGTCAAAGGTGATGTCAGGGGTTTATGTACAGATTTTGCATATTTTTACAAATTGCAGCATTTAACTAGTTCATTACTGTGTTGATTTAAACTCTTACAAAAGCTTTCAGACAAAAATAAACACTCATATAACCATGAGGAAAAAAATTCAGAATAGAATAGAGAGTCCAAAAATAAGGTCACACACCTATGACCACCTGATCTTCGACAAAGCTGACAAAAACAAGCAATGGGGAAAAGAGTCCCTATTCAATAAATGGTTCTGGGTTAACTGGCTAGCCATAGGCAGAAGACTGAAGCTGGACCCCTTCTTTATACCATATACAAAAATCAACTCAGGATGGATAAAGACTTAAATGTAAAACCTCAAACTATAAACACCCTGGAAGAAGACTTAGGCAATACCATCTTGTACATAGGAACAGACAAAGATTTCATGGCAAAGACAGCAAAAGCAATTGTAACAAAAGAAAAAATTGACAAGTGGGATCTAATTAAATTTAAGAGTTTCTGCACAGCAAAAGAAACTATCAACAGAGTAAACAGACAACCTACAAAATGGGAGAAAACATCTGCAAACTATACATCAGACAAAGGTCTAATATCTACCATCTATAAGAAACAAAGAAAATTACAAGAGAAAAACAAACAGCACCATTAAAAAGTGGTCAAAAGACATGAATAGACATTTTTCCAAAGAAGACATACATGCGGAGGCCAGGGGCAGTGGTTCATGCCTGTAATCCCAGCACTTTGGGAGGCCAAGGTGGGCAGATCACCTGAGGTCAGGAGTTCGAGACCAGCCTGGCCAACATGGTGAAACCCCATCTCTACTAAAAATACAAAAAAATTAGCCAGGCATGGTGGTGGCACCTGTAATCCCAGCTACTTGGGAGGCTGAGGCAGGAGAATCGCTTGAACCTGGGAGGTGGAGGTTGCAGTGAGCCCAGATAGTGCCATTGCACCCCAGCCTAGGTGACAAGAGCAAGACTCCATCTCAAAAAAAAAAAAAGAAGAAAGGAAAAAAACAGAGAAAAATGAAATATACTTCAATCAATGCAATCATCCAGAGAAACATAAAATAAAAGGCAAATTTTTATTAACTGATTTCATCAAAAAATACTACCTATTCAACTCATGAATTTATGTGTCAAGAGAACTTATTTACAGAATTATCTCACCTCAATGTGATTTTTTCTGAAAGTAAGATATAGGAATCCATAGTCCAGATCCACTTTAAGCCAGAGGCACTGATAAAGACAATTGAGTTTTACATTTTATGACAATTCCTTGATGTTCCAAATTTTCTGGCACATTTTGCATGAGTGAATTTGGATCTCAGTTTTCTTTCTTTATTTTTTATTTTTTATTTTTTTTTTTTATTTTTTATTTTTTTTTTTTGAGGCGGAGTCTCGCTCTGTCACCCGGACTGGAGTGCAGTGGCCAGATCTCAGCTCACTGCAAGCTCCGCCTCCCGGGTTTATGCCATTCTCCTGCCTCAGCCTCCTGAGTAGCTGGGACTACAGGCGCCCGCCACCTCGCCCGGCTCGTTTTTGTATTTTTAGTAGAGATGGGGTTTCACCGTGTTAGGCAGGATGGTCTCGATCTCCTGACCTCGTGATCCGCCCATCTCGGCCTCCCAAAGTGCTGGGATTACAGGCTTGAGCCACCGCGCCCGGCCTCTTTATTTTTTTTTAGAGACGGAGCCTTGCTCTGTCGCCCAGGCTAGAGTGCAGTGGTGCAATCTCGACTCACTGCAACCTCTACCTCTGGGGTTCAGGCAATTCTCCTGCCTCAGCCTCCTGAGTAGCTGGGACTATAGGCGCCTGCCACCATGCCCAGCTAATTTTTGTACTTTTAGTAGAGAAAGGGTTTCCATGTTAGCCAGGATGGTCTTGATCTCCTGACCTCGTGATCTGCCCACCTTGGCCCCCAAAATGCTGGGATTACAGTAGATGTCAGCCACCACGCCCGGCCGGATCTGAGTTTTCTAAATTACATTTATAGCATATCTAGCCAGTGTGAGTTCTGACAAGGAATCGTCAATCTACCAAAGTTGTATTAATATATATATCCATGGAGGTGACACGTCAATTAACCCTTACATCATTTCATCAGGAAACATAGACAGATGCTGCACATGAAATTAGCCCTAGGCTGGATGCAGTGTCTCACGCCTGTAATCCGAGCACTTTGGGAGGCCACGGTGGGTGGATTGCTTGAGTTAAGGAGTTGGAGAGCGGCCTTGGTAACATGGCAAAACCCTGTCTTTACCAAAAAAAACAAAAATTAGCCAGGTGTGGTGGTGCACATCTATAGTCCCAGCTACTTGGGAGGCTGAAGTGGGAGAATCGCTTGGATCGCTTGAGCCGGGGAGGCAGAGGTTGCAGAGATCCGTGATGCCCCAATTACCCTCCAGCCTGGGCGACAGAGGAAGACTCTGTCTTTAAAAATAAAAGAAAGGCTTTTACCTGAGAGCAAGATGGGTCACCAGCTGTACTGGAGCCAGCGGTTCTCACTCTTGTCGCATCTGTTCAAACCAGCATGGTCTGATCTGGAAATACGGCCTCAATATGTGCCGCCAGTGCTTCTGTAACTATGCAAAGGATATAGGCTTCATTAAGTTGGACTAAATGACCTTCCTTCGAAGGATTATCCAAGGCATCTACCCAATGAAAAACCAGGATAGTTCTTTGTATACAAAATAAACATCTTTTAAAAACCTTCAAAAAAAAGAAAAAAAGACATTAGCCCTATTCCTCAGAAATGTATATATTTTTGCAAGAAATGTGATTTTATTTCAATAGCATACATGTTATTGTAAATGTAGTACATGTTTACTCCATAAGTAGGAAATTCACTCCTTCCCAAGTTTTAACAGTTTTCTAATACTTTTAAATGTTTTGTCTTTAGTCTCCCAACCAAATATGGCTATCATCTCTCATCACAATAATTTTTTTCCATCCTAGTTTCTATATTGTTCACTGATTTTTGACAATGAGTTATATAGATTACTGTAATGGTGAGAGGAATTAAATAGTACTTATTTACTTATTTATTTATTTATTTATTTTTTGAGATAGGGTCTCACTCTGTTGCCCAGGTTAGAGTAAAGTGGTGCAATCATGGCTCACTATAGCCTCAACCTCCTGGGCTCAAGTAATCCTCTTGCCTCAGCCACCTGGGTAGTTGGGATTACAGGTTAAAAACACCATGCCTAGTTAATTTTAAAATTTTTGGTAGAGACAGGGTGTCACTATGTTGCCCAGGCTGGTCTTGAATTCCTGGGCTCAAGTCTTCATCTTGCTCTGGCCTTCCAAGGTGCTGGGATTACAGGCAGGAGCCACTGTGCCTGGCTATGTTTGCTTTTGTTAGCTTATGATCCTCCTTTCAGCCTGTCACACAACAGTTTCTCATCATGCTGTGCTCTGAAACATACCTTAACCACGAATCCTACATCAAGCAAAGCTCAGGTCTAAAATGAAAGACAAAACAAATACTTTTTCAAGAATAAAAACATACATATTGAAACAATTTGTTCCTACCACACCAGACCTACAAGATGAAAGAAAGTCCTTATGTCTGAAACCAAACGATGGCAAAATCCACAAAAAAAGACAGAGAACACCATTAAAGATTATTATATGAATATAAAATCCAGACTAAATGTGTATTTCTTCACCTTTCTTCTTACGGATTTACAAAGCAACTGTGTAAAATAATAACTAGTTGGTGAATTCTTGGGCCTAGAACACATAAAAATGTAACGCATGTTTTATATTTACAAATAACACTACAAAAACCTGAGCTAACTAAATGACTACTAATGGGAAAGCAATAATTATAAGAAAGTACTGTTGGATGTGCAACCCTAAAAGTTATTACACATGAAATGAAACACCCCAGAAAGGCAAAAATATACCAAAGCTATACAGGATAAATAAGTTTTTTTGTTTTTGTTTTTTTCTTTTTGAGATGGAGTTTCACTCTTGTTGCCCAGGCTGGAGCACAGTGGTGCGATCTCAGCTCACCACAACCTCTGCCTCCCGGGTCCAAGCAATTCTCCTGCCTCAGCCTCCCAAGTAGCTGGGATTACAGGCATGTGCCACCACGCCCAGATAATTTTTATATTTTTAGTAGAGACGGGGTTTTACCATGTTGGTCAGGCTGGTCTCGAACTCATGACCTCAGGTGATCCACCCACCTCGGCCTACAAAGTGCTGGGATTACAGGCGTGAGCCACCGCACCAGGTGGATGAATATGGAATTTATCCATAAATCACTGGAAAACTGTCCCTGATTGTGATATTATCATTTACATGATAAACACTTGAATAATCACTACAAAAACCCAAAACAAGTATAACAAAAAATAGATCATCCCGTACATTGCAAAGACATACTATGTGAAATCAGAATTTACGGTCCTTCCTTAATTAAATATTGACTGTACAACCATTCCATAACATTATGGCCCCAAGGTTTCCTGCATTCATCCAACTTGGAAATTTCCATGTTATTTCTTTTTTTCTTTTCTTTTTTCTCTTTTTTTTTTTTTTTTTTTTGAGACAAAGTCTTGCTCTTGTCACCCAGGCTGGAGTGCAATAGTGTGATCTCGGCTCACTGCAACCTCTGCCTCCGGGTTCAAGTGATTCTCCTGCCTCAGACTCCCAAGTAGCTGGGATTACAGACACCTGCCACCATGCCTGGCTAATTTTTGAATTTTTAGTAGAGATGGGGTTTCACCATGTTGGCCAGGCTGGTCTCGAACTCCTGACCTTGTGATCCGCCCACCTTGGCCTCCCAGAGTGCTGGGATTACAGGCATGAGCCACCGCACCCAGCCACATATCTTTTTTTCAACATTGACTCTGCTTTTAAAATCAGAAAATTGGCCGGGTGCAGTGGCTCAAGCCTGTAATCCCAGCACTTTGGGAGGCCGAGACGGGCAGATCACGAGGTCAGGAGATCGAGACCATCCTGTCTAACCCGGTGAAACCCCGTCTCTACTAAAAAATACAAAAAACTAGCCAGGCGAGGTGGTGGGTGCCTGTAGTCCCAGCTACTCGGGAGGCTGAGGCAGGAGAACGGCGTAAACTCGGGAGGCAGAGCTTGCAGTGAGCAAGATCCGGCCACTGCACTCCAGCCTGGGTGACACAGCAAGACTCCGTCTCAAAAAATAATAATAAAATAAAATAAAATCAGAAAATTATCTCTTGTGCAGGTCATGATCCCTTTCCATCCATTTCTTGAATTTGCAGCCCAAGAACAGAATTACAAGTCAATCATCTCTAATTGTTGCATTGCCTATTTCTGTGTTATTATGCTAGTACTAAACTGTTTTTATTAGTATGGATTTGTAATAAGTTTTGAAATCAGGAAGTGTGAGTTCGCCAACTTTGTTCTTTTTTTTTTTTTTTTTTGAGACCGTCTCGCTCTTTGCCCAGGCTGGAGTGCACTGGCATGATCTCAGCTCACTGCAACCTCCACCTCTCAGGTTCAAGTGATTCCCCTGCCTCAGCCTCCTGAGTAGCTGGGATTACAGGTGCGCGCCACCACACCAAGCTAATTTTTGTATTTTTAGTAGAGATGGGATTTCACCATGTTGGTCAGACTAGTCTCAAACTCCTGACCTCGCGATCCACCTGCCTCAGCCTCCCAAAGTGCTGGGATTACAGGCGTGAGCCACCACATCTGGCCACTGTTCTGGCTTTTGGAGACTGTTTCGTTCATTCAGAGACCCTTGAGATGCCATATATAAAAAAATATTAAAAAGTTCAAAAATGGCTCCCAAGAAGGAATCAGGTGGTCAAACCTATCCCTAAAAGGCTGCCAGGGAACAAAAAGTGCTATCTCTCAATAAGAAAATACAGGCCAGGAGCGGTGGCTCACGCCTGTAATCCCAGCACTTTGGGAGGCCAAGGCGGATGGAATACGAGGCCAGGAGATCGAGACCATCCTGGCTAACACAGTACAACACTGTCTCTACTAAAAATACAAAAAACTTAGCCGGGCGTGCGGCTGGGTGCCTGTAGTCCCGGTTACTCGGGAGGCTGAGGCAGGAGAATGGCGTGAACACAGGAGGCGGAGCTTGCAGTGAGCCGAGATCCCGCCAGCCTGGGCAACACAGCAAGACTCCGACTCAAAAAAAAAGAAAACACAAACCTAAGATGTTTTGGCATGTCACCTTGGAAAGTTCGTCATAAGGTAAGAACAAGCCAAGAAATCACACACTAAAGCAGAGAGAAGCCGAAGTTCCTCAAAGTGTTAGAGCTGCCCCTGTGGTGGCAAAAATGATCCCTCTGGTTCATGATAAACTAATGATAAAGACTAAGAAAGCATTAAGTGTGTGACTAGAGGACACATCACAGAACCACATCCCTGCTGATGGTAACATCATACTTGAAAAAACACTTAGCCAGGTCAAGTGCAGTGGCTCACGCATGTAATCCCAGCACTTTGGGAGGCCAAGGCAGGTGGATCACGAGGTCAGGAGTTCGAGACCAGCCTGACCAACATGGTAAAACCCAGTCTCTACTCAAAATACAAAAATTAGCTGGGCGTGGTGGCGCGCACCTGTAATCCCAGCTACTCAGAAGGCTGAGGCAGGAGAATCACTTGAACCCAGGAGGCGGGGGTTGCAGTGAGCCAAGATCATGCCACTGTACTCCAGGCCTGGGCGACAGAGCAACACTCCGTCTCAAAAAAAAAAAGAGGCCGAGCGCGGTGGCTCACGCCTGTAATCCCAAAATTTTGGGAGGCCGAGGCAGACGGATCACCAGGTCAGGAGATTGAGACCATCCTGGCTAACACAGTGAAACCCCATCTCTACTAAAAATATTAAAAAATTAGCTGGGCGTGGTGGCAGACGCCTGTAGTACTCCCAGCTACTCGGGAGGCGGAGGCAGGAGAATGGCGTGAACCCAGGAGGCGACTGAGCTTGCAGTGAGTGGAGATTGCGCCACTGCACTCCAGCCTGGGCGACAGAGTGAGACTCCATCTCAAAAAAAAACAAAAAACGAAAAGAAAAAACACTCAGCCTCTATGAGCATCACTATGAGGGGGCTGAGGAGAGGAAAAGGAAGGAGTCTAAAGCCAGTAAGTTCTGACTAGGCTAACTATGCAACACACTGCAGCCCAAGAACTTGAAGACCACAGGAGAACTGGCATTGGCTGATGCCAGGGAAACAACAGCATTCCTAGAAGAGCTCATAAAACCGAAAAAAGAAAGACTACCTTCCAGAGTAAATCTTGTATTGTCATGAATCAGGCATGTACTAGAAGATGCGCAATGGTACCTTCCTCCATCAGTGTAGGTACTGGGGTTCGAGGCCTGGAAAGATCACCTTATTCTGGTGCTGTCAGGCCATGCATAAGTTCACAAGAACAAGTGAGGCTTCGTCTACTGAGTGATCACCAGGTTCTTTAGGACAAAAGCAAAACTTCCTGGCCTGTGTCCTGGCAAGAACATAAGAAGGCTTTCTTCTACCAGTGCTTCACTCCTCATGTGATGGAATACCTCAAAAGAGAAGGGACTGCCACTCAAGGTCTTCTTCAGAATTGACAACACTCTGGGCCATCTCTCCAATCTCTTTGTTTTGCCTGAAAGAACATGCAAATGATATTTCTGCCTCCTAAAACTACATCACTGCTGCATCAGTAGATCAAGGCATCATCAAGTGCGTTAAAGTGACTTACATCCACCTGACCTTGGGTGAATTCATGGAGTCTTGATGCTAACCTTGAATGTACCACAGTGGTTCTATTGAAAAGCTTCACAATTACAGATGCAATTGTGCTTACTGGAAAGGCTATAGATGCCCTAAAGCCCAGGACAGTCAATGCATGTTATAAGCCATCACGGGGTAAGAGAGTCAGTGATTTCAGGGGCTTCCCCACTATTAATGCAGTCATTAAGAATATGCAAAATGTTGCAAAAAAAAGTTGGTGGGGAACGCTGTCTGAAATGACTGAGGATGACGTTAAGGAACACACAGAAGAGCAAAGAGAAACTCTTACCAACTAGGAACTACAAAGTCTGCTGAAATCCACTACAGATGATGATGATCTAGAAAATTTAGAAAACACAGAGCCACTGATTTGGACACTTGAAAAGTTTGCCACAGTTTTTCAGTAGGCAAAGGTGAAAAAGAGGTATGATCCTCAAAGATCCTACAATGGAAAAAAGCTTTCACTCCACCTGAGAAATAACATGCCTATAAACACTGTAAGGTTTATTTTTTTATATATAAAGCAAAGGAAAAGAAGAACTAGCTTCCTATAACTAAGAATCTGCAAAGAAGGCGGAACATTCAATGGTTACAGATCTTCAGCCCTCAAGCCAAACAGATCCTAACATTAGTATTACATAGCCTCCTCAAATGAGTCCACATCTATAATCATAGTTGGTTCTTCCAACGTAAATGATAGTCCTGATGGCCTGTCAAGATTCAAGTTAACCTGATGTGTCACTCTTACCCACAATGCCATACATCTAGTCATCTCAGCACATCAAAACATTAGGTGCCACAGAATAATCATCATTGTTATAATCACTATACTTGGGTTATCAAGAGAGAAGACCCAGGGTTTTGGTGAGTGTTAACATATTAAACAAAAGCAATATGTGAGGGTTGAAACAAAGACACTTTAATGTTCTGGCTGACATATACTATGTTGACAGGCTCACAATTACTGCATCTATACTGAAAACAGACTCTTTTCCTTATGATTCCCTAAACAATACAACTATTTGCACAGCTTTTACAATGCATGAGGTACTTTAAGTAATCTAGACATAATTGAGAGTATACAAGAGGATGTGGGTAGGTTACATACAAATATGTCATTTTATAAAAGGGAGTTGACATGGCTCACGGAGTGCTGGAACCAATACCCAGCATGTATCAAGGGATGACTGTATTGGAAAGAAACTGAAACTACTTAAGGCTTTACCAAGTGCTTACATTCACAGGGTTTATCTCCAATGTGTTTCTTACAAGTTTCTGAAACGACATAAAACTAATAAATGCTTTCCTACATTCCATACATTTAGAGAAAATGCTAGTGAGTCTTTTTATGTCTATGCAAGGAATTGAGAGAAGCAAATGCTTTCCCACATTCCTTACATTCATACGGGTGCTCTCCAGTGTGAGTTTTTTCATGTCCTTGAAGGAAACGGGAATGAGTGAAGGCTTTACCACATTGTTGACATTCATAGGATTTCTCTCTCATGTGAATTCTTTCATGTCGTAGAAAGCAAGTGAGCCAAGAGAATGCTTTCCCACATTCCTTACATTCATAGGGCTTCTCTCCAGAGTGAATTCTTTCATGTACTTTTAAGTTACCAAAATGACTGAAGGCTTTCCTACATGTTTTACACTCATAAGGTTTCTCTCCTGTGTGAGTCTTTTTATGTTGAGAAAGATATTGGAAACAACTGAATGCTTTCCCACATTCTTTACACTCATATGGCTTCTCTCCAGCGTGAGTTGTTTTGTGATTTTGAAAGGAATAGAAATCAACAAAGGCTTTCCCACATTTACATGTATAGGGTTTCTCTCCAGTATGAGTTGTTTCATGTCTTTGAAGGGAACTGGAAATACGGTAGGCTTTGCCACATTGTTTACATTTATAGGGTTTCTCTGCAGTGTGAGTCCCTTCATGTCTTTGAAATACGCTGGGATAAACAAAGGCTTTCCCACATATCTTGCATTTGTGAGGTCCATCTCCAGTGTGCATTGTCATGTGTCTTCGAAAGCTTGAGCTATGAGATAACGCTTTCCCACACTGCTTGCATTCATACAGTTTCTCTCCAGTGTGAGTTCTTTCATGACTCTGCAGTGAACTAGGACAATCAAAGCCTTTTCCACATATCTTACATTTATGAGGTCCATCTCTCGTGTGCGTTACCATGTGTCTTTGAAAGCTTCCCAGATGATGAAATGCTTTCCCACATCGCTGACATGCATAGGGTTTCTCTTCAGTGTGAGTTGTTTCATGCCTTCGAAGGGAAGTGGAAGCACTGAAGGCTTTCCCACATTGTTTACATGTATAGGGTTTCTCTCCAGTGTGAGTTCTTTCATGTCTTAGACAAGAACTGTAATCAGGGAAGGCTTTAGAACACTGCTTACATTCATACGGTTTCTCCCCAGTATGTGTTCTTTCATGTCTTAGATAGGAACTGTAAAAAGAAAAGGCTTTAGAACACTGCTTACATTCATATGGTTTCTCTCCAGTGTGCGTTCTTTCATGCATATGTAATAAACTGGGCCAAAAAAAGGCTTTCCCACACAACTTACATTTATAAGGTCCATCTCCACGTTGCACTGCCATGTGCCTTTGAAGGTTTCCCAAAGAACTGAAGGACTTCCCACATTCTTTACAATCATATGGTTTCTTTCCAGTGTGAAGCCCTTCAGGTGTTTGAAATGAGTTGTGGTAACTGAAGGCTTTCCCACATTGTTTATGCGTATCTGGCTTCTCTCCACATTCATGATACTCATGTGGTTTGTGCCCAGCACCAACTCTGATGTAACAATTAAGGGATGAATGACCCAGGACGATTTCTCCACTCATATTGCTTTCACATGGACCTACTCCAGTAAGAGTGTTCTTCGTCACAATACTATCTTGAATCTCGTTAGACGTTTCTCCCCATTTACTTCCATCTTTATTTTCACCAAATCTCTCTAACATACGACATCTGTAAAAAAAATGGGAAATATATTGGTGGGCGCCTGTAGTCCCAGCTACTCGGGAGGCTGAGGCAGGAGAATGGCGTGACCCCGGGAGGCGGAGCTTGCAGTGAGCCGAGATTGCGCCACTGCACTCCAGCCTGGGCGACAGAGCGAGACTCCGTCTCAAAAAAAAAAAAAAAAAAAAGGGAAATATATCACTAAAGGTCTGTTTATAAATCATTTATGGGTATTAATAGGAATTGGATGTACATTTTTAACACTATCATGCAAAGTGTAGGCTTCGTGTCCTGCTTGAATGTGAATGGATGGAATGTTGTGCAACATAACTGGACCACACGTGTTCTCAAGACAATGATATTCATATGTGGATACATAATATTGTTGCCATGGGAACTATTTTACAAACACTGAACAGCTATGGAACACTTAAGTATGTGTTTTTGGAGAATATTTTCTAAGAATAAATAAATTTGGCCGGGCGCGGTGGCTCAAGCCTGTAATCCCAGCACTTTGGGAGGCCGAGATGGGCGGATCACAAGGTCAGGAGATCTAGACCATCCTGGCGAACACAGTGAAACCCCGTCTCTACTAAAAATACAAAAAACTAGCCGGGCAAGTGGCGGGCGCCTGTAGTCCCAGTTACTTGGGAGGCTGAGGCAGGAGAATGGCGGGAACCCGGGAGGCGGAGCTTGCAGTGAGCTGAGATCTGGCCACTGCACTCCAGCCTGGGCGACAGAGCAAGACTCCACCTCAAAAAAAAAAAAAAAAAGAATAAATAAATTTAAGCTAAGCTTGTTCATTTTCTTTGCTTGTTTTTAAAATTTCATGTCATTCTCAAAACAGCTCCAGGGACATATCTGTTTCTTATGTGTAAATTACCTTAGATTTTTCCGGGAATATTGATCTTCAACGTTCTGATCTTTCCATTTCATTCCTAAAAGGTAGACCCAGAAATATCATTATAAATTTGTACAAAATTATAGACACAGTAAGATTTTGATGTACACTGCACTCGTACAAAATGCATTCACTGAAGTACAGCTGACTCTTGAAAAACAGAGGTTTGAACTGCACAAGTCCATTTGTATATACATATATATGAATGTTCTCCAGTCTCTGCTACCCAAGACATAAGACTAGCCCCTCCTCTTACTCAGCCTACCCAATGTGAAGACAATGAGTATGAAAACCTTTCTGATGATGCACTTCTACTTAATGAACAGTAAATACGTTTCTCTTCCTTATGATTATCTTTTTAACATTTTGTTTCTAGATAACTTTACTGTGAGAATATAGGATGTAATAATATGACATAAAATATATGTATTAATCATTGCTTATGTGACTCATAATGCTGCCCATCAACAGTAGGCTAAGATGTTGTGGACATAAAATTATACGAAGATGTACAACTGCTACAGGAGCTGGCACCCCTAAACTCTGGTTTTTTTTTCCAGGGTAAACCATGTCCCCTTTCCATATTCTAAATCTTTGAACAGCGTGAATGACCAAGAAATAAATGTCTCCAATTAAATAAGTGGAAATGTGATGTCATCCTTACCTACACAATCCAGGTTCCTGATGGTTTCCTGCATCACATCTTTGTAGAGATTCTTCTGACAAGGACCCAGCAAAGCCCACTCTTCTCGGGTGAAGTTCACAGCCACATCCCCTAAAGCCACTGAGGCCTGATCCATGCCACATGTACAGAGGAGGAAGGGTGAAAATCACAGTACTGAGAATCTATACTCACTTCATACATTTCGCAAGATGCTGTGGTTTCCAACCATTTTATTCAATGACATGGTAAACCCACTCTTATTCTGTCTACATTCACTTTCTCCTACACAGTAACTCTGAAGCCAGAGTTAAACATGTTTGGTAAATTAACAGTCGAACAGAAACATGCCACTTGGTGAACTAAGTGAGTGAATCACATAGCCTGGATCACCCCTAATGTCTGTTTCCACAGTGGATCTGCAGTCCTTGGCACGATAAAGTCCTAGGCACGATAAAGTCCTACTACTTATTGTGCAAAAGAGAGTTGCCATTCGCAGTGCTGAGAGTGCGTGTCCTTACAAATGCTTGTTCACAAAGTTGGGCCTTTCATGGTGTCTAGACAATGTATTTAGGGGAGGGCCCCATGAGCGTAACTAATAACAGGGGTAGAGTGTGGCTAAATTGTTTATGCAAAAAAAATAGTATTTCCTTAACTCCCATCTTCCTTCTGAGAGTTTGGCATTTTGTTACATACTCAGCAGAAGGAGTGCACCTGATCAGTCACTGCTAGGTTTGAAATGCACACTGCATATTAATCTCCAAAGTGGCAGTAACAAATAAAAGAAAAAAGAAAAAAAGGTGGGGCTTTAAGAGGCGATTTAGTCCTGAGGGTTTGGACCTCATGAATAGATTAATCCATAATGTGTAAATGAATAAATGAGCTAGCTCATGTCCTTCTGAGAAGAGAAAGAGATCTGAGCTAGACGCTCAGCTCCCTCAAAATGTGATACTCTATGCCACCTAGGGACTCTGTAGCTAATTTTATTATTATCATTTATACTAGAGACAAGGTCTTACCATGTTCCCCAGGCTGGTCTGGAACTACTGGGATCAAGCAATACTCTGCCTTAGTCTCCCAAAGTGCTGGAATTACAGGAATGACCCACCGTGTTCAGGAACCCAAAACAATTCTTTCAAGAAAAAGCCATATACATTGCTAACTGAAAACAAGATAACAAACTACTGAAATATCGCCTGAGAGCCAAAGAGTTCATACTGTTGCTGTGAATTAAGAAGAGAAAGTAAGCCTGGGGAAGTCTTTGGAAACCAAGAGATTTGCTGCCAGCCTTAGGAGGAGTTAGGATGAGAGAACACAGTGGTGGATTTGAGACCCTGCTGCACACATCTTTGGAAGACTCAGAGGGGAAACGGTCGCCCTTGGAAAGAAAGAAGGGACTGAGGACCAAAGATAACACAGCTCCTCCCACACACAAACCCCACACACGAGTCTAGATTCAGCCTGGTGACTCGTCGTCACCGTGCAGCCTCCTCACCTGGCTCACGGGAACTGCCAGCCCGGCTGGAGGCGAGATTGCAGTTAGATATTAACCAGGTGCCCTCAGCCCCGCTGCCTCACGGGGCCGCCTCCCTGAGAGTCAGGTCACAGCAGACGCCGACCGCCGGCTTCCCCACTGTGCCTGGGGATAAGATCTCTGAGAGTTACTCAAGAGTAGCCGGAATTCTATCTCAGATCCTGAATTCCAGTGGAAAGGCTGGCGCCAAACAGGCTGAAGACCCCACGAGGGAGCCCACTCAGCAGAAGAATACGTTTTCTTCACCTCCTGTCCCAGGATTCGCCCGTCACGTCCCCACCAATCAGCGACCCTACATCCCAGCCGCCCCTGACCAGATCCCAAATCCCTCAGGGAGGCGGATCTGGGGGTGTCCTCCCCTCTCCGGCTATTTAACTGTTTCTGCGGCAGCCCTCAGCGTCTCGGTGCAGTGACTCGGGCCGCAAACCTCTGTTGCTTACAGCCGCACAATCTGGGGAGACGCGGAGCGGCGGCCTCGGAGTTGCCCAGAGAGGGCGCGAGGGCCGCAGTCGCCGCGCAGGAAGCGGACAGGACGCCCGGAGTCCCGGCTGCAGGCCCAGCCCCACTCTGCGGCCTAAGAGGGCCGAGCTACTCCAGGGGGGCCCGGGTCCGCAGATCCCGGAGTCGCCCGCGGGGAGGCCCAGTCCAGCCACAGCCGAATACGGCCGGTTCCACCCAGCCCCTCCCCCGCCTCGGGACGCCGGCCCCGGACACGCACCATTTCCCGACTTCCGCGGTGTCCCAGGTCCTCCCAACGGCTCCCGTTGCCAATGCGGGTTCCAGCGAGACAAAGGTTGCCACAGAACTTCCAGGTCGTCTCTCAGCGACAGAGCCGGAAGCCGAGCACAGGTGAGAGCAGAAGACGCCGCGGGCTTTTTCAACCACACACACTCCTCCGGGAAGCGCGCCTGATTGACAGTTCCCACGAACCCGCCCCATGGCCCTGATTGGCTAGAACGTTAGGTCCCGCCCCCTGTGGATTGAGTGACACTAGAAGCTATTTTGCACAGTAGAGCCGGATGAACAAGTTCCTGACACAGCCCTTGGCAGGGCGGGCTTCATCCCTGCACTGTGATCTGAATCCTCCAGGGGGATATTTGCACTTCAGCGGAATTTTCTGCCTGTACTCAATAGGACCTCCTGCTTCTTCCTACTGGACATGGCTGACAAAACAATTACACTTTTTTTTTTCTCTCTAGAAGGAGTCTTGCTCTGTCGCCCAGGCTGGAGTGCAATGGTGGGAGGCTCACAGCAACCTCTGCCTCCTGGGTTCAAGCAATTCTCCTGCCTCAGCCTCCCAAGCAGCTAGGATTACAGGTGCGTGCCACCACGCCCGTCTAATTTTTGAATTTTTTTTTTTTTGTTTGTTTGTTTGAGAGGGAGTCTTGCTCTGTCGCCCAGGCTGGAGTGCAGTGGCCGGATCTCAGCTCACTGCAAGCTCCGCCTCCCGGGTTTACGCCATTCTCCTGCCTCAGCCTCCCAAGTAGCTGGGACTAGAAGCACCCGCCACCTCGCCCGGCTAGTTTTTTGTATTTTTTAGTAGAGACGGGGTTTCACTGTGTTAGCCAGGATGGTCTAGATCTCCTGACCTCGTGATCCGCCCGTCTCGGCTTCCCAAAGTGCTGGGATTACAGGCTTGAGCCACCGCGCCCGGCCTTTTTAATTTTTTAGTAGAAACTGGGCCTCACGATGTTGGCCGGGCTGGTCTTGAACTGCTGGCCTCAGGTGATCCACCTGCCTTAGCCTCCCAAAGTGTTGGGATTATGGGCATGAGCCACCATCCCCGTCCCTCTCTCTTTTTATCTAATAATATATGTTTTCTATATCTTAGTGCTCCAATGGTGGGTGCATATATGTTCACAATTGTTACATCATCTTACTGAATGGACCCCTTTATAATTGTATAGTGACCTTCTTTGACTTTTCTTACAGTTTTTGTCTTGAAATATATTTTGTCTAAGTATTGCTACTCCTGCTCTTTATTGGTTTCTGCTGGCATGGAATATGTTTTTCCATTCCTTTATTTCCAGTCTGTTGGATTCTTTATAGGTGAAGTGTGTTTCTTGTAGGCAACAGATCATTAGGTCTTGTTTTTAAATCCATTTAGCCATTCTATGACTTTTGATTGGATAGTTTAGTTCATTTACATTCAGTGTTATTATTGGTGAGAACTTACTCCTGCCAATTTTGTTATTTGTTTTCTGGTTGTTTTGTCATCTTCTCTCCCTTCTTTCCTTCCATCCTGTCTTCTTTTTAGTGAAGGTGACTTTCTCTGGTGGTATGATTTAACTTCTTACTTTTTATTTTTTGTGTATCTGTTGTATATTTTTTGACTTGAGGTTACCATGAGGTTTGCAAATACTATCTTATAACACATAATTTTTTTTTTTTTTGAGACGGAGTCTTGCTCTGTCGCCCAGGCTGGAGTGCAGTGGCCGGATCTGAGCTCACTGCAAGCTCCGCCTCCCGGGTTCATGCTATTCTCCTGCCTCAGCCTCCGGTGTAGCTGGGACTACAGGCGCCCGCCACCTCACCCGGCTAGTTTTTTTGTATTTTTTAGTAGAGACGGGGTTTCACCGTGTTAGCCAGGATGGTCTCGATCTCCTGACCTCGTGACCTCGTGATCCACCCATCTCGGCCTCCCAAAGTGCTGGGATTACAGGCTTGAGCCACCGCGCCCGGCAACACATAATTTTTTTTTTTTTTTGAGACAGAATCTCACTTTGTCGCCCAGGCTGGAGTGCAGTGGCACCATCTTGGCTCACTGCAAGCTCTGCCTCCTGGGTTCACGCCATTCTCCTGCCTCAGCCTCCGAGTAGCTGGGACTACAGGCACACACTACCATGCCTGGCTAATTTTTTGTATTTTTAGTAGAGACGGGGTTTCACCGTGTTAGCCAGGATGGTCTCAATCTCCTGACCTCGTGATCCGCCTGCTTCGGCCTCCCAAAGTGCTGGGATTACAGGCATGAGCCACCGCGCCTGGCGTAACACATAAGTTTAAGCTGATAACAACTTAATGCTGTTTGCATAAACAAAGAAACAAACAAAAAGAAATCTAATGACAACTCTATGCCTTAACATCATACCCCTGCTTTTTAACTTTTGTTTCTATTTATATATTGTTTGTACTGTCTGTGTTTTGAAAAGTTGTTGTAGTTATTATTTTGCATTGGTTCATCATTTAATCTTTCTACTTAAGAATAATTTACACACCACAGTTACAGTGTTACAATTATTTTTTTTTTTTTTTTTGAGACAGAGTCTCACTCTGTCACCCAGGCTGGAGTACAGTGGCACGATCTCGGCTCTCTGCAAACTCCGCCTCCCAGGTTCACGCCATTCTCCTGCCTCAGCCTCCTGAGTAGCTGGGACCACGGGCGCCCACTACCATGCCCAGCTAATTTTTTGTATTTTTAGTAGAGATGGCGTTTTACCATGTTAGCCAGGATGGTTTCGCTCTCCTGACCTTGTAATCTGCCCGCCTCGGCCTCCCAAAGTGCTGGGATGACAGGCATGAGCCACTGCACCCAGCCTTTTTTTTTTTTTTGAGATGGAGTCTTACTGTGTTGCCTGGGCTGGAGTGCAGTGGCATGATCTCAGCTCACTGCAACCTCCACCTCCCAGGTTCACATGATCCTCCTGCCTCAGCCCCACTAGTAGCTGGGATTACAGGCACACACCACCATGCCTGGCTAATTTTTTGTATTTTTAGTAGAGACAAGGTTTTGCCATGTTGGCCAGGCTGGTCTCAAACTCCTGACCTCAGGTGATCCACCTGCCTCAGCCTCCAAAAGTGCTAGGATTACAGGCATGAGCCACCACACCTGGCGTACAATATTATTTTTGTGTGTGCGTACTTACTAATACCAGTGAGTTTTGTATCTTCAGATGATTTCTTATTATACATCCTTTTCTTTGTGATTGATGTACTTCCTTTAGTATTTCTTGTAGAACAGGACTGGTGTTAATGAAATCCCTCAACTTTTGTTTGTCTGGGAAAGCCTTTATTTTCCTTCATGCTTGAAGGATATTTTCACTGAATATGCTATTCAAGGGTAAAAGATTTTTTTCTTTCAGCACTTTAAATATGTCATGCCACTCCCTCCTGGTTTGTAAGGTTTCTACTGAAAAGTCTTCTGCCAGTTGTATTGGAGCTCCATTGTTTGTCGTTTCTTTTCTCTTGCTGCTTTTAGAAGCCCTTCTTTATCCTTGACCTTTGGGGGTTTGATTACTAAATGCCTTGAGGTAGTCTTCTTTAGGTTAAATATGCTTGGTGTTCTATAACCTTCTTGTAGTTGGATATTGATATCTTTCTTTAGGTTTGGGAAGTTCTCTGTTATTATCCCTTTGAATGAACTTTATACTCCTATCTCTTTCTCTACCACCTCTTTAAAGCCAATGACTCTTAGATTTGCCCTTTTGAGGCTATGTTCTAGATCCTGTAGGCATGCTTCAATGTTTTTTATTCTTTTTTCTTTTGCCTCCTCTGACTTTTTTTTTTTTTTTTTTCTGAGGCGGAGTCTTGCTCTGCCACCCAGGCTGGAGTGCAGTGGCCAGTTCTCAGCTCACTGCAAGCTCCGCCTCCTGGGTTTACGCCATTCTCCTGCCTCAGCCTCCTGAGTAGCTGGGACTACAGGCGCCCGCCTTGTCGCCCAGCTAGTTTTTTGTATTTTTTAGTAGACGGGGTTTCACCGTATTAGCCAGGATGGTCTCGATCTCCTGACCTCGTGATCCGCCTGTCTCGGCCTCCCAAAGTGCTGGGATTACAGGCTTGAGCCACCGCGCCTGGCCTCCTCTGACTATTTTCAAGTAGTCTGTCTTCAGGCTCACTAATTATTTCCTCTGCTTGGTCAATTCTGCTATTAAGAGACTCTGATTCATTCTTCAGTATGTCAATTGCATTTTGAACTCCAGAATTTCTGCTTGATTCTTTTTTATTTATTTTTTTTTTTTTGAGATGAAGTCTCACTCTGTCACCCAGGCTGGAGTGCAGTGGCATGATCTCAGCTCACCACAACCTCTGCCTCCCAGGTTCAAGCAATTCTCATGCCTCAGCCTCCCAAGTAGCTGGGATTACAGACATGCATCACCATGCCTAATTTTTGTATTTTAGTAGAGATGGGGTTTCACCATGTTGTCCAGGCTGGTCTGGAACTCCTGACCTCAGGTGATCCACTCACCTCGGCCTTCCAAAGTGCTGGGATTAAAGGCATCAGTGACTGTGCTCGGCCTTGATTCTTTTAAATTATTTAAATCTCTTCATTATATTTATCTGATGGAATTCTGAATTCCTTCTCTCTGTTATCTTAAATTTCTTTGAGTTTCCTCAAACAGCTACTTTGCACGCTCTGCCTGAAAGGTCACAAATCTCCATTTCTCCAGGATTGGTGTCTTATTTAGTTCATTTGGTGAGGTCACGTTTTCCTGGATGGTTCTGATGCTTGTGGACATTTATCCCTGTCTGAGCATTGAAGAGTTAGGTATTTATTGTAGTCTTCTCAGTCTGGGCTTGTTTGTACTCATCCTTCTCGGGAAAGCTTTTTAGATATTTGAAAGGACTTAGGTCTTGTGATCTAAGGCATCTCTACATTAGGGGGCATCCCAAGCCCAGTAACACTGTGGTTCTTGCAGACTCTTAGAGGTACTACCTTGATTATCTTTGATAAGATCCAGAAGAATTCTCTGGATTACCAGGCAGAGATGCTTGTTCTGTTCTCTTTTTCCTTTTTTTTTTTTTTTTTAGATGGAGTTTCACTCTTGTTGCCCAGGCTGGAGTGCAATGGCACGATCTCGGTTCACCACAACCTCTACCTCCCGAGTTCAAGCGATTCTCCTGACTCAGCCTCCTGAGTAGCTGGGATTACAGGCATGCACCACCACATCCAGCTAATTTTGTATTTTTAGTAGAGATGGGGTTTCACCATGTTGGTCAGGTTGGTCTCGAATTCCCAATCTCAGGTGATCCATCTGCCTCGGCCTCCCAAAGTACTGGGATTAGAGGTGTGAGCCACTGCGCCTGGCCGATTCTCTTCTCTTTACTCCAAACAGTGTGTCTCTCTCTTGCTGTGTTCTGAGCCACCTGGAGTTGGGGCTGGGGTGACACAAGCACCCCAGTAGGCACCATCACTGAGACTATGCCGGGTCAGACCTGAAGTGAGCACAGCACTGGGTCTTAACCAAGGCCTGCTGTAATCACTACCTGGCTACCACCTGTGTTTGCTCAAGGCCCTGAGGCTCTACAGCCAGTGGGTGGCAATACCAGCCAGGCTTGTTTCCTTCCCTTCAGGGTGGCAGGTTCCCCCAGGCCCTGTGTGGGTCAAGAGGTGCTATCCAGGAGCCGGTGACTGCAGTAAAATAACTCAGAAGTCTACCTGGTGTTCTAGTTGTACCATGGCTGAGCTGGCACTCAAATCATGAGATGCAGTCCTTTCCACTCTTTCCTCCCCTTTCCGCAGGCAGAAAAGCCTCACCCCATGGCCACCACCACCACAGGTCCATGGGGAGTACTGCCAGGCTACTGTCAATGTTCTCTTAGAGACCAAGGGCTCTTGAGTCAGCTTGTGGTGAAGCTGCGTGGCCTGGGACTCACCCTTCAGTGCAGTGGGCTCCGCTGTGGCTCAGGGAAGGTCCAGAAATGCCATCCAAGATCCAAGGCCTGGAATCAGGGATCCCAACAGCCCGCTTAGTGCCTGCCCCACTGTGGACAAGCTGGTACCGAACATGCAAAGTCCCTTTTGCTTTTCCCTCCACTTTTTTCAAGCAGAAGGAGTCTCTCCCCATAGCCACCACAGCTGAGAATGTTCTGAGTTTCACCCAAGGCCTATGGTGTACTACCAGGGTATTGCTGCTGGTTATTCAGGGCCCAAGGACTCTTCAGTCAGCAGATGATGACTGAAGAGTCATCATCTGCTGACTCTTCAGCAGGGCTGAGTCCTTTCCTTCAAGGCAGTGGGTTTCCTTCTAGCCCAGGGTGTGTTTAGAAATGTCATCCAGGAGCTAGGGCCTGCAAAGGGGACCTAATGACTGTGACTGGTGCCCTATCCTCCTGTGGCTGAGCTGGTATTCAAAGTGCAAGATAAAGTTCTCTTTACTCTTCCCTCTCCTCACCTCAAGCAGAAGGAAGGGGCCTTTTTTGGAGCTGTGAACTGTGCTGCCTGGAATTGGGAGAGGGGTGGCACGAGCACTCCCTTAGCTGCCCTAACTGTTGTCTTAGTAGGTTGCATGCCCCCCAAGTCCACTGGCTCTGAACCAGCTCAGTACTAGGAATTGCCTCAGAGTTGCAGTCCTTGTGGCCTAGACTGCCTTCAAGTTTATTTAGGATTCCAGAGCATTTTAGCCCACAGTGGTAAGGCTCACTGGAACTCAAGTTCCAGCCACTGGCATGGATGATTCCCCTCTGACTAGAACTGATTATTTATTTATTTATTTAGAGATGGAGTTTTGCTCCTGTTGCCCAGGCTGGAGTGCAATGGTGCAGTCTCAGCTCACTGCGACCTCCACCTCCTGGGTTCAAGCTATTCCCCTGGCTCAGCCTCCCAGGTAGCTGGGATTACAGGCATGCACCACCATGCCCAGCTAATTTTGTAATTTTAGTAGAGACAAGGTTTCTCCATGTTGGTCAGGCTGTTCTTGAACTCCTGACCTCAGGTGATCTGCCTGCCATGGCCTCCCAAAGTGCTGGGATTACAGGCATGAGCTACCGCACCCAGCCAAAACTCAAGTTTCTTAAGAGAGTGGGCAGGAAGGTCCAGCCCACCTTACCAGCCACTAGAGCTGATTTAAATGCTCCCACTGTGGGTGGGCATCAGCTGAATTCAGCCTGGTTTTGCTTTCTACTTGTTGGTAGAAGAGCTGAGGCAAGACTGGCTTGTCTGTCCTAATATAAAAGAGTCTTGGAAGATGTCTGGGATCCAGGGTCTAAAACCCTTCATGGCCTTTGGAACATGAAGCTCTGTGCCAAAGGGTGGAGGGCTGCCCTGCCACACCACAAATCCAAGCCCAGGGCATAAAACCCCTCATGGCTTAGATGGAATCCAAGGCTCAGGGCATAAAACCCCTCATAACCTCTGGAAGGTGTACAGACTTGTTGGTTGCTCTCCCAGGCTCATAAACATATTCTGTATTTTCTCAAACAGCAGAACACATTCAATGTGCATCAAAGAAAATGCTAAACCGTCACAGACACTTGATGCACCACTATCTTTGTATCCTCACGCCCACATCTGTTTACCCCCACGTCCTCACGACCTGCTTCTTTGTTTGATCACCAGTAAACAGTGTGGGCTCCCAGAGCTCGAGGCCTTCGCGGCCTCCATACCAACGTTGGCCCCCGGACCCACCTTATGCACTCTCACTCTTAACTTTCAAATTCCTTTGACTCTGCTGGTTTGTAGCCCCCATGGCCTGGTGTTGGGTCTGATCACCCCAACATTTCAGGCACCCAACGTGGGGCTATGAACACCCCGGTGAAGGAACACGAGCATGCGGAAGCGGAAGACGCATTGTCAGAGGACACATGAGGACAACTGAAAGAAGCTCGGTAGGTAAGCTGGGCACTTGGAAGAACCGGATAACAATGGGACAGAATGAAAGTAAACATTCTGCTTACTTAAATTTCTTAAGGCATTTATTATGGAGAGGGGTAGTGAAAGTTAGTACTCAGAATTTATTAACACTCTTTAGTACAGTAGAGCAGTTTTGGCCATGGTTCCCAGAACAAGGGACAATGGAGCTAGATGAATGGGAAAGAACTGGCAGACATTTTAAAAAGGCATATATAGAAGGAGCCAAAATTCCAGTTTCTGTTTGGTCAGCATGGGCGTTGATAAAGGCAACTCTTGAGCCATTTCAAACAGATGACGAGGCAAATTCAGATGAGGAAGAGGTAGACGAGTGCAAAAAATTAACTTCAGATTCTGAATATGAGGAACAGCAACCAGAGGAAATTGAAGAAAAGAAAGGGAAACTGAAAAAGATATATTTTACTAGCTTTCCACCTGCTGAATTAAGTGAATGGCCACCTCCTCCTCCTCCTAATGGGTGAGAAGATGAATTAGCTATAAAACTTACTGCTGGCCGGGCGCGTTGGCTCACGCCTGTAATCCCAGCACTTTGGGAGGCCGAGGCGGGTGGATCACAAGGTCAGGAGATCGAGACCACAGTGAAACCCCGTCTCTACTAAAAATACAAAAAATTAGCCGGGCGCGGTGGCGGGCGCCTGTAGTCCCAGCTACTCGGGAGGCTGAGGCAGGAGAATGGCGTGAACCCAGGAGGCAGAGTTTGCAGTGAGCTGAGATCCGGCCACTGCACTCCAGCCTGGGCGACAGAGCGAGACTCTGTCTCAAAAAAAAAAAAACAAAAAAAAACTTACTGCTCCGGTAGCTGCAACATTAAAACCTGGAGCATTGAGAGGCCAAGGCAGGTGGATCACAAGGTCAGGAGATCGAGACCATCCTGACTAACATGGTGAAACCCTGTCTGTACTACAAATACAAAAAAAATTAGCCAGGCGTGGTGGCAGGCACCTGTAGTCCCAGCTAGGGAGGCTGAGGCAGGAGAATGGCGTGAACCTGGGAGGCAGAGCTTGCAGTGAGCTGAGATCCAGCCACTGCACTCCAGCCTGGGCAACAGAGCAAGACTCTGTCTCAAAAAAAAAAAAAAAAATGCCTGGAGCAATTGGTGGTGCTATACAAAATTCTATTCAGAAGGCTAGAGCTGAAGGAGACCTAAAAGCATGGCAATTTCCCATTACTATAATCCAGCGAGGAGGATAGAATATAGCTAGTTGGGCCACCTTTTCTTTTAAGTTGTTAAAGGAATTCAAGCAAGCCATTAGTCAATATGGGCCAAATTCTCCTTTTGTACAAGCTTTACTAAAAAATGTGGCTCTTGATAATAAATTAATACCATATGACTGGGATACTTTAACAAAATCTGTTCTCACTCCATCTCAGTACTTGCAGTTTAAAACTTGGTGGGCTGATGAAGCTCAAGGCAAGAGAAAACACACAAGCACAGCCTCCTGTGCCTGTTTCCTTTGAACAGTTAATGGGCTTGGGCCCTAATTGAGGCCGATTAGACAATCAAGCAGTAATGAAAAATGTTGCCGTTGTTCAGTTACGCACTATGTGCTTACAGGCATGGAAAAAAAAATGTTATAGGGAAAAAATATCCTTCTTTCATTAGACCTATGAGAGGGAAGGCTCATTTGGCTGAGTATATTAAGGCTTGTGATGGCATTGGGGGAAATTTACATAAGGCTACTCTTTTGGCTCAAGCTGTGGCTGGACTAAAGGTGGGAAAAAATATGCCCCATTTCTCAGGCTCTTGTTTTAATTGTGGGCAATTTGGACACACACAAAAGGAATGTAGAAAAGAAATCAAAAGGCAAAAACTATTACCATCAATCAACAGAAAAGTCCCAGTGTATGCCCCTGATGTAAGACGGGCAGTCACTGGGCAAATCAATGTCATTCTAAATTTAGCAAAGATGGGCAACCTCTTTTGGGAAATGGGAAGAGGGGCCCAAGACAAACCGAGGCGTGTCCGGCACAGTCAGTGCCCTTACAAACGTACAATAGTTGTCCCCCGCCACAGCAGTGTTGCCATAGATCTCTGCAGCACAATTCCTGTTTCCCTACTTCCTGGGGAGCTACCAAAGAAGGTCCCCATGGGAGTTAGGGGCCCTTTACCCTCAGGAACAGTTGGTCTATTGCTTGGAAGGTCTAATTTAAATTTAAGAGGTGTCACTGTACTCTTCTGAATCACTGAATCATCAATAATTGTACTCACTGAATCATAAATAATTGATTCTAATTATACTGGAGAGATTCAATTAGTTATTAGTTCCTCAGTTCCATGGTCTGCTTCCCCAGGAGAAAGAATTGTTCAGTTGTTACTGTTGCCTTATACAAAACTGGGAAGCCTTATACAAAACACAGTAAAAAGAAAAAAACAAAAAAAGAGGCGGCTTTGGTATGAATCCAGCAGGAAAAGCTGTATATTGGGTTAATCAAGTGTCTGATAAAAGACTAATTTGTACAGTAACCATGCAAGGAAAGGACTTTGTAAGGTTAGTAGATACTGGAGCTGAAGTTTCTATTATTGGTTTAAATCCATGGCCTCGGCATTGGCCTAAGCAAAAGGCATCCATTGGTGGTGTTGGAGTAGGGGCTGCCTCAGAATTTTTCAAAGTTCTTTAATTTTGCCATGCCAAGGGCCGGATGTCCAAGTAGGGACAATTCAACCTATTATTACACCTATTCCTGTCAATCTATGGGGCAGAGACTTATGACAACAATGGGGTACTAAAATATCTATTCCTATGGATCAGTATAATAATAACAGTAAACAAATGATGAGAAAAATGGGATATCTCCTGGGGAAGGGACTGGGAAAAAAAAATAAAAATGGCCAACCAGAACTTTTAGAACTAAAAGGGCAAACAGATTGAACTGGATTAGGGTATCATTTTTAGGAGCGGCCATTGCTGAGCCTCAGGCTCCCATTCTGCTTGTTTGGTTAACTCCCAGACTGGTTTGGGTGGAGCAATGGCCGCTGAAACAGGAAAAGCTAGAGGCTTTAAAAGAATTAGTGCAGGAACAATTACAAAAGGGACACATAGAGCCTACTTTCTCCCCCTTGGAATTCTCCTGTGTTTGTTATTAAGAAAAAATCAGGGAAGTGGAGAATGTTAACAGATTTGAGGGCCGTTAATGCTATAATTCAACCCATGGGCGCTCTGAACCAGGGCTGCCCTCTCCAACAATGATCCCAAAATACTGGACTCTTATAGTAATAGATTTAAAAGATTGCTTTTTTACCATTCCTTTAGCTACTCAAGATTATCAAAAAAATTGCTTTTACTGTTCCCGCTATAAATAACAAAGAACCAGCAGACAGATACCATTGGAAAGTACTGCCACAAGGCACGTTAAATAGCCCGACTATTTGTCAAACTTATATTGGAAAAGCTATTAAGCCAGTTAGAGAACAATTTTAAAAATGTCATATTATCCATTACGTGGATGATATTTTATGTGCAGCTGAAACTAGGGAGGAATTAATGCTGTGCTACAAACAGTTAGAAAAGGCTGTAACTACAGCAGGGTTAATCATAGCCCCTGATAAAATCCAAACTTCTACTCCCTTTCAGTATTTATGAGTGAAAGTAAAACAAAGTACTATTAAGCCTCAAAAAGTTCAAATCAGAAGAGATAATTTAAAGACTAAGTAATTTTCAAAAATTATTAGAAAACATTAATTGAATTTGTCCCACTTTAGGCATTCCTACTTATGCTATGTCTCACCTCTTTTCTACCTTATGAGGTGATTCTAACTTAAACAGTAAATGCTCCCTGTCCAAAGAGGCATTAGAGGAACTTCAATTAATTGAAGAAAAAATTTCTTGTTTTATTCCATTAGTGAGGATATCTAGGATGATGATGAATAGCAGTGGTGAGAGGAGGCATCCTTACCTTGTTCCTGATCTTAGTGGGAAAGTATCTAGATATCAAAATTAAGTATGATCTTAGCTTCAGCTTCTTTTTAGAGGTTCTTTATCAAGTGGGAGAAATTTGCTTCTATCTGCCATTAGGTTTATGGGCCTGAGCATGCCACCTAGTCATTGTTTTTCCCTTTTCTTTCTGTAAAAAATCCCTCAGAATTCATAGAAAGTTGTAAGTGTCAGGTTGGTTGGTTCTGACTGATCACCTGTGTTATGGACCATCTGTGTGATTATAGGGAAAAGTTCAGAACACCAGCAACCTACATTGGATGGGACCACTTCTGACTCCAGGGATTGCCACTCAATCTTTCTGAGATTGGCACCCACATCCAATAAGGTAATTTTGTCTAAGACCCTGGTGGGGACCAGCAGCCTTATGATCTCAAGATAATCCCTTTGACATGCTGGTAAGCAGCAGTACTATAGAAAACAACGTAGGTCCCCTGGCTACTTGTTTTGCTTTGGGAGAACAGTGGCGTTACATCCTCTCATGCTTTGGAAAGGACTGATACCAAATGTACCTTCTTTTCTTTCCTCATCAGTGCCTGACCATGGGGTATCATGGATGTGCATGTTTCCATAGCCTCCCACTCACCCCATTCGTGAGACAGGAATTAGGGCCGTAGGGCTATTTAGGTAGCCTAACACATGATATCCATCACTGGACAAATGCAACTAACAATAGTTTATTAGTCATGTATATTCACAGCCCAGATGAGGAGGGTACCATAAGTCATGCAGATCCACAAAGAACATGCATTTGGGAGCAGAGGGCCCAAACATGGCTGTGGGAAACAGGCTTTGTAGTATTAAAAGGGTGAATTAACCCTTAGTTCCCTGGGAGGATGTGATTCACTTATTTGAATAATGTGTGGGTTAGCAAGGATCTGAAAACCCTTATACAAGAGATACAGACTATATAACTACGCTATAATAGTATAAAACTGTATTACGCAGTATAGCATAATAGTAATTATATATTTTAGTTATACATAACATATACCAGTTATGTATAATATGTACAATTATATATCATTATGCAATATATTACATATATACACAAATGTATCTACAAATGTACATGTACACACACTATAGGCTATACTAGATAATGCTATACTATATAGTAGAAAATGGTCCACAAATACCTCTTTTGAATATAGCTGCAGAGGTCCAAAAAAATACCAGCAAATTGAATCCAGCAATATAAAAAAAGACCTATACAACATGACCAAATTGGATTGAGCTCAGAAAAGCAATGTTGGTCTCATATATAAATATATATTAATATACCATATTTACAGAATAAGGGATCTATTATCATAGGATCATCCCAAAAGGCACAGAAAATGATTTTTTTTTTTTTTTTTTTTTTTTTTAAGACAGGGTTTTGCTCTGTCACCTAGGCTGAAGTGCAGTGGTGTAATCATAGCTCACTGCAGCCTTGAACTCCTGGGCTCAACTGATCCTCCCACCTCAGCCTTCTGAGTAGCTAGGGCTACAGGCATACACCACAACACTCAGCTAATTTTTAAACTTTTTTGTAGAGACAAGGTCTTGCTCTATTGCCCAGGCTGATCTCAAACTCCTGGCCTCAAGTAATTTTTTTTTTTTTTTTTTTTGGGCAGTGCCCAGTACAGGTGGCGGCACACATTAGGACTTCAAAATCCAGAGATTCCATGATTCTGAGTTACATGAGTTTGGGTAGAATCCTGTGCTCTGTACTTAACTTTCTTCATTTGTAACATGGGAGAACTGATTGGTTGGGCAATCCAATGAGATACTCATAATTATGAAATCACAGTGCCAAGTACTAACGTAAGTTATCACTGAAAAAAATGGACAAAGATTTATTTCCTTTGCTCAAATTTAATAAGACACAAATATTTGACTTTCCCCCCACTCTTCCCAAACATGTGAATACCAAATTGGGATTTGGGGGCTTTCCACATCATTGAAACAAAAAGATTCAAACTACTCCTCTTGTAAGAAGGCGTTAAATTTTTCCTTATATGACACCAGATATTCTTCCTTTCCACTAAATTAGGCTATTATGCAAAATGATTCCCTGTCTGCAGCTCACCTCCATTATTTTTTGAAAATTACCCTCTAAACATCCATAGATCTTTTGGGTGGTACATATTGGGTGATTCTGTCTGCACAACAGCAAAATGATCATGTCGCATATCCAAGGCAACTTAAGAATCTTTCAAATGACATTAAACGGAAATGTCAACAGCACCAACACCTGTGGCCCAAATCAATAGGACATCTCAAATCCTAAATACTCACATCCAAACTCATGATCACACTTTACATGTCTCAAAACTTTTATCCATTATAAAAATAAAGATGAACCATATCTACACCTTTGTTTATGGGGAATCATTACTGTTCATCCCAGGGATGTAGGACTGTATTGTTCACCAGTATACATCAAACCTGAGCAGTTCCTCAGTGTTTTAATACGATATGTTAGATAGGCTGGGTGCTGTGGCTCATGCCTGTAATCCCAGCACTCTGGAAGGCTGAGGTGGGCAGATCACGAGGTCAAGAGATTGAGACTATCCTGGCCAACATGGTGAAACCCTGTCTCTACTAAACATACAAAAATTAGCTGGGTGTGGTGGCACACACCTGTAGCCCCAGCTACTCAGGAGGCTGAGGCAGGAAATCACTTGAACCTGGGAGGCGGGGTTTGCGGTGAGCTGAGATCGTGCCACTGCACTCCAGCCTGGTGACAGAGTGGGACTCTGTCTCAAAAAAAAAGAAAAAAAAAAAAGGGCCGGGTGCAGTGGCTCACGCCTGTAATCCCAGCACTTTAGGAGGCTGAGGCAGGCAGATCACGAGGTCAGGAAATCGAGACCATCCTGGCCAACATGGTGAAACTCTGTCTCTACTAAAAATACAAAAAAAAATTAGCTGGGCGTAGTGGTGGGCGCCTGTAATCCCAGCTACTCGGGAGGCTGAGGCAGGAGAATGGCTTGAACCCGGGAGGCAGAGGTTGCAGTGAGCCAAGATCGCGCCACTGTACTCCAGCCTGGCAACAGAGCAAGACTCTGTCTCAAAAAAAAAAAAAAAGATATGTTAGATAATGAAAATAAATGATCAATGACAACATTCTTACTCATGGTGGTCCCTACCCTCCAAAGCTAAGGTATTCAACACAACCATAGCTTCCCTATTGATCTCACAGGTTGGTTGTTATTTCATTTCCTTCAAAGATCTTAATTGCTTTCTAAAAACCAAACCCTGGCCGGGTGCGGTGGCTCAAGCCTGTAATCCCAGCACTTTGGGAGGCCGAGACGGGCGGATCACAAGGTCAGGAGATCGAGACCATCCTGGCTAACACGGTGAAACCCCGTCTCTACTAAAAAATATAAAAAACTAGCCGGGCGAGGTGGTGGGTGCCTGTAGTCCCAGCTACTCGGGAGGCTGAGGCAGGAGAATGGCGTGAACCCGGGAGGTGGAGCTTGCAGTGAGCTGAGATCCGGCCACTGCACTCTAGCCTGGGCGACAGAGCGGGACTCCGTCTCAAAAAAAAAAAAAAAAAAAAAAACCAAACCCTTACCTTTTATTAACCATCTCTCTTTTCCCAAATCTATAAGCATCAGGAAGGCAAGAACTTGTTTCACGTTTCTATATCCATAGCATGGAATGTCTTGATCATTGTGCTGAATTGTGTATGCTTTGATACTACAGTGCCAGGCCTATCAGAAAGGTTAAAAAAATGAGCATCAGGAGCAACATGGCTTGATTTGAACAGTGACTCTGTCTTTCCATCTTGCTAGGTTTGTGGTCTCTGAAAACTTATCTACACTTATCGGACTCTGCTAGTGCACAAAGGAGAAAAAAAAGTATTATATAGTTTGCTAAAGACTAAGTGAACTTACATATTTTAACTGAGATATTTTGTGGAAAACATTGTCCAATACACCATAAGAAATATTTCCATGTTTAGATAATAAAAAAGGTTAAGAACAGTTCCACAGGACTAGGATCTGACCTCACACTCAGGTTAGGCCAAGTCTTATCCTGTTGAAAAATGTCACACTTCCTTCATCAGACAAAGCTACTCAGAAACCATGATGGATCAAGACAAAAACAATAACCTTGTCTCTAAAAATGGTAAAAGAGAACAGAGTTGAAGCCATTCAAATGACCAAAATTGCCCTCTAATCACTAATCCAAGTGAGTGGTTTCTTAAGAATTAGGTGGCCGGGTACAGTGGCTCAAGCCTGTAATCCCAGCACTTTGGGAGGCCGAGACGGGTGGATCACGAGGTCAGGAGATCGAGACCATCCTGGTCTACACGGTGAAACCCCGTCTCTACTAAAAAATACAAAAAACTAGCCGGGCGAGATGGCGGGCGCCTGTAGTCCCAGCTACTCGGGAGGCTGAGGCAGGAGAATGGCGTGAACCCGGGAGGCGGAGCTTGCAGTGAGCCGAGATCGCGCCACTGCACTCCAGCCTGGGCAACAGAGCATGACTCCGTCTCAAAAAGAAAAAAAAAAAAAAAAAAGAATTAGGTTTAGCTCCACTTCATTCTTCCTGCCTCTAGATAAGAATTATGATTACCAGTGACACAATTAAGTTCACCTCACAGCATGCAACACACACAGGAGTGTCTCAGTTTGTTGATTAGCAATCAAGTCACCTAACAAAAATCCAAATCCAAAAAGAAGTCTTTTTGAGCACCCTCTTTTTTTTTTTTTTTGAGACGGAGTCTTGCTCTGTCGCCCAGGCTGGAGCACAGTGGTGTGATCTTGGCTCACTACTACCTCCACCTCCTGGGGTTCAAGCAATTCTCCTGCCTCAGCTTCTTGAGTAGCTGGGATTACAGGCGCACACCACCATGCCCGGTTAATTTTTGTATATTTTTTAATAGAGACGGGGTTTCACCATGTTGACCAGGCTGGTCTCAAACTCCTCACCTTGTGATCTGCCCACCTCAGCCTCCCAAACTGCTGGATTACAGACATGAGCCACCGCGCCCAGCCGAGCACCCTCTTAGTGATACTCCCCAGAGTAATTTATGGTTTATGATCATTCTTATTACTACAATTCTTAACACTCCTCTCTTGACTACAGGTGTGATCCTGGTGATCTTTGAAAAAAAGGCACAGAAACAACCATGATTTAAGTTTTTGGTATGATGAATGCATGAGAAATTGACTTTCTGGGAAGAAATCATAACTATATTAACAATAAAAAATAAAAAATTCCTAAGGAAAATACTTGATCTTGTACGCACATAATATTGACTCAAAATATATGAGGATTAACTCAATAAACTTAAAAACTTAATCTGAAAATCTATAATTGCAATGGAATATTTTAATATATCCTTGCAGAATATTCGAGACAACAAGTGATAGCATACAAGTTATTTGAAAACAGTTAATAAAATATTTCTAAGAATCATCTACAGAAGTTTCTGTTCAACAAAAACATACACATAGTTTTTAATCACATATAATGAAACAAAACTGAAAATGTACTGAGAGATTACATTCAACTGTAATAGGAAACACCAGTGATCTGCTTGGTATTAGGAAGGTGCTTATTCTTACACTGCAGGACTGGGTAAGTGCATTCAATACACAATGCAGTGGAGAGACGAACACCCATGCAGTTCTTTTTGACTGCATCACTGTAGTTGTCATGGTGGAATCAGAAACACATAGTCACTTGTACTGTTAACAAAACATGGTGTTTATTACATAAATAATACCTTTGATAAATTCAACTTAGAGATGAGGTAAGTCAGAGCATCAGAGAATATTCCCAACCTTAAGAGTCTAAATAGTTGCCTGGTGGACATATTAGAGTTTCTAGGAAAATCCAAACTGCAGTGCATCTTTGAGTAGAACTTTTGAAGACAATCTGTGGAAAACTACATCTCTGAAAATATGGCAGCTGGGGCCATGCACAGTGGTTCACGCCTGTAATCTTAGCACTTTGGGAGGCCAAGGTGGGCGGATCATGCAGTCAGGAGTTTGAGACCAGCCTGGCCAACATGATGAAACCCTGTCTCTACTAAAAATACAAAAAAATTTAGCTGGGTTGGCCGGGCGCGGTGGCTCAAGCCTGTAATCCCAGCACTTTGGGAGGCCGAGACGGGCGGATCACGAGGTCAGGAGATTAAGACCATCCTGGCTAACACGGTGAAACCCCGTCTCTACTAAAAATACGAAAATCTAGCCGGGCGAGGTGGCGGGCGCCTGTGGTCCCAGCTACTCGGGAGGCTGAGGCAGGAGAATGGCGTAAACCCGGGAGGCGGAGCTTGCAGTGAGCTGAGATCCGGCCACTGCACTCCAGACCAGGCGACAGAGCAAGACTCCGTCTCAAAAAAAAAAAAAAAAAAAAAAAAATTTAGCTGGGTTTGGTGGCGGGCACCTGTAATCCCAGCTACTTGGGAGGCTAGGGCAGGACAACTGCTTGAACCCAGGAGGCAGAGGTTGCAGTGAGCCAAGATCACGCCACTGCACTTCGGCCTGGGCAACAGAAGCAAGACTCCATCTCAGAAAAAGAAAGAAAAGAAAGGGAAAGAAAGAAGGAAGGAAGGGAGGGAGGGAGGGAGGGAGGGAAGGAAGGGAGGGTGGAAGGGAGGGAGGCAGGCAAATATGGCAGCCAAGCAGTTAATGGTGGTTCTAAGAATACTCTCAGCTGGCAGAGCAAAGGATCAGGACAATGTGGTGGAAAGCAGGTGTCCCTGAAGCTCCTATGCATCCATCTGTCTCCACATATGGTGGCTATAAAACCTGACTAATGCTTTCTTTACTTCTGCCTTCCATATCTCCTGCAAGTAGGCTATTGGTCAATTATACCATGGAGCCATAAAAGGATAGATTACAGAAAACATAAGTCACAACATCACCCATGTTAACACAATCCAGGACAGCCATTTCCAGCTATAGGTTATATGGTTCTATCTCAGGTCTCTCTTATTAATGCAAAGCCTATTATCCAAATCACAGCCAGAAAGAATTACAAATAGCAAAGAACAGAAAATGAAAATAATAATTCCAATGAGAGAGTATACTGCATGATAAACTTTGCAGACTCAAAAATTTATTATGATTATTTTTTAGCATAAAAAATAGAAAAAAGGGTATTGTCTTCCTCTAAAAAAGCTTCTTTTGGTCAGAAAGAAAGATGAAATACATATAATGATATCTAGTACCTGCCACATAAGGCCAGTAGGAAATCCTAAAGATTACCAAATTGTCATTTTTTGATGGCCCGTTACAGCACAACTAAAAATTACCTAAAAATCAAAAACTACTAGCTTATTACAAATACACTTCAATTCACTCATGAGTCTAACAGACTTCAATATGGAAAGATAAATTTCAGAAACTGATTTAATGAAAAAATACTATCAATTAAACTTGTGTACAACTGTATAAGAGCTTACAGAATTATCTCATCTCAATGTTCTTTTGTGAAATAGAAATCCATAAGTCAGAGATCCACTTTAAGAATCAGTAACTGACAATATATTTTGTAACACTTCTGTCATGTTGTGAATTTTCTAGAACAATATACATGAATTAATTTGCATCAGGCTTTCCCATATTATCTACATTTATACAACACCTCCCTAGTGGGAGTTTCAACGAGATTGAAATTTCACACATAAGGGAGTATCACATGAGCATTTGTTAAAATTGAAAACATTGTTATTTCTCACTTTTATAGGATTTCTATCCAGTCTGCATTCTCACATATAAGTATGTGGGCCAACTGAAGGCTTTCTCACAATGTCTATATTCAAGAAGTTGCTTTCCAGTGTGAGTTTGTTCATGGCTTCCAAGTAAACTGAGACAAATAAAGGTTTTTCCACATTCTTTACAATTACAGAGTTTTCCACATTCTTTACATTTTTAAAGTTATTAATTTTTTATATTTATAGGGCATATGAAAATTCTTTACACTTCATATGCCTTCTCATGGTCCTTAAAAGGTCACATGACCATTGACGGTTTTCCCACATTGCCTACATTCGCAGGGCTTCCTGTCCAGTATGAATGCTTCCTCATATTCACATGTAACAATTGAAGGTATCCCCATGTCTTATAGTCATAGGGTTTCTCTGAAATATGAATAATTTCATGTCTTCAAAAGGAAATGGGGGCCGGATGTGGTGGCTCACACCTGTAATCCAACACTTTGGGAGGCCAAGGCAGGCGGATCGTCGGAGGTCAGGAGTTCGAGACCAGCCTGGGCAACGTGGTGAAACCCCATCTCTACTAAAAACACAAAAATTAGGTGGGCATGGTGGTTCACACCTGTAGTCCCAGCTACTCAGGAAGCTGAGGCAGGAGAATCACTTGAACCCAGGAGACAGAGGTTGCAGTGAGCTGAGATTGCACTACTGTACTCCAGCCGGGGTGACAGAGTGAGACTTCATCTCAAAAAAAAAGAAAAAAAATGGAATAGGACAACTGAAAACTTTGCCATATTGCTTACATATATAGGGTTACTCTCCGCTATGAACTCTTTCATGTATTCGAAAGGAACGCGAACACTTGAAGGCTTTACCACATTGTTGACACGCATAGGGTTTCTCTCCAGTGTGAGTTCGTTCATGGATTCGAAAGGAACGTGAGCAACTGAAGGCTTTATCACATTGTTTACATTCATAGGGTTTCTCTCCAGTGTGAGTCCTTTCATGCATTCGAACAGAACTAGAGCAACTGAAGGCCTTACCACATTGTTTACACTCATAAGGTTTCTCTCCAGTGTGAGTCCTTTCATGTATTCGAATGGAACTGGAACAACTAAATGCCTTACCACACTGTTTACATTCGTAGGGTTTCTCTCCAGTGTGAGTCCTTTCATGCATTCGAAAGGAACTGGAACAACTGAAGGCTTTACCACACTGTTTACATTCATAGGGTTTCTCTCCAGTGTGAGTCCTTTCATGCATCCGAAAGGAACTAGAAAAACTAAAGGCTTTACCACACTGTTTACATTCATAGGGTTTCTCTCCAGTGTGAATTCTTTCATGCATTCGAAAGGAACTGGAACAACTGAAGGCTTTTCCACACTGTTTACATTCATAGGGTTTCTCTCCAGTGTGAGTCCTTTCATGTATTCGAACAGAACTGGAACAACTGAAGGCTTTACCACACTGTTTACATTCATGGGGTTTCTCTCCAGTGTGAGTCCTTTCATGCATTCGAAAGGAACTGGAACAACTGAAGGCTTTACCACACTGTTTACATTCAAAGGGTTTCTCTCCAGTGTGAGTTCGTTCATGGATTTGAAAAGAACTAGGACAATCAAAGGCTTTCCCACATTCCTTGCATTTATAAGGTCCATTTCCAGTGTGCATTATCATATGTCTTCGATAGCTTGGAAGAGAAATGAATGCTTTCCCACATTCCTTACAATCATAGGGTTTCTCTCCTGTATGAATTCTTTCATGTTTTCTAAAGGAACTAGGAAAACTGAAGGCTTTGCCACATTTTTTACATTTATAGGGTTTTTCTCCAGTGTGAATCCTTTCATGACTTCGAAAGGATGTGGGACAACTAAGAGCTTTACCACATTGCTTACACTGATAGGGCTTTTCCCCAGTGTGAGTCCTTTCATGTATTTGAAAAGTTTGGTAATATCTGAAGGCTTTTCCACATTGTTTACATTCATAGGGTTTCTCTCCAGAGTGAGTTCTTTCATGATTTCGAAAAGAGCTGGGATGACTGAATGTTTTCCCACATTCTTTACATTTATAGGGTTTCTCTCCTGTGTGCATTCTCATGTGTCCTCGAAAGGTTGTGTGATAAATGAAGGCCTTCCCACATTCTTTACATTCATAAGGTTTCTCTCCAGTATGAGTTCTTTCATGTATTTGAAAGGAACTGGGCCAACTGAAAGCCTTACCACACTGCTTACATTTATAGGGTTTCTCTCCAGTGTGAGTTCTTTCATGGATTCGAAATGAACTTCGAAAGCTGAATCTTTTCCCACATTCTTTACATTCATATGACTTCTCTCCATATTTGTGATACTCATATGATCTATGTTCAGTATGAGATCTCATGTGCCTATTAAGAGATGAATGACACATATAGTCCTTTCCACACACACTACATTCATATGGTTTTACTCTAGTAAAAGTTTTCTTGTTTGGTTTAGGATTTGGAGTCTGACTGATGGTTTCTCCAAACTGACTACCTTCTTTCCTTTCACAGAGCCTCTCTACCATATGACTTCTGTGAGAAAAAAAAAAAAAGCACACAATTAGTGGCTTTTTAAAATTAATAATTGTATAATTATTATTTCACAATCGTTAGTAGGTAGCAGAATTACACTTTTGCCATTTTCAGGGGAAGTGTATGTCATGAATGCTCAGGAAGAGTACTTGACCAGAGCTATTATCAAAACAATAAAACTCATAATATAGAGTTTCCTTTTTTTTTTTTTTTTTTGAGAAGAGTCTTGCTCTGCTGCCGAGGCTGCAGTGCAGTGGCACAATCTTGGCTCACTGCAACCTCCATCTCCTGGGTTCAAGCAATTCTTCTGCCTCAGCCTCACGAGTAGCTGGGATTACAGGAACCCACCACCACACCTGGCTAATTTTTGGATTTTCAGTAGAGGCAGGGTTTTGCCATGTTGGCCAGGCTGGCCTCGAACTCTACACCTCAGGTAATCTGCCCACCTCAGCCTCCCAAAGTGCTGGGATTACAGGCATGAGCCACCATGCCTGGCCAAAATTCATAATATAGAGTTTCTTAATATTGTTTCCAGGTGAAATATTTTTCAAATACTGAACAACTGTACCATTTTTTTTTTTTTTTTGAGACAGAGTCTCGCTCTATCCCCCAGGCTGGAGTGCAGTGGCGCGATCTCGGCTCACTGCAAGCTCCGCCTCCCAGGTTCACCCATTCTCCTGCCTCAGCCTCCTGAGTAGCTGGGACTACAGGCACCCGCCACCGCGCCCGGCTAATTTTTTGTATTTTTAGTAGAGACGGGGTTTCACCTTGATTTCGATCTCCTGACCTTGTGATCCGCCCGCCTCGGCCTCCCAAAGTGCTGGTATTACAGGCGTGAGCCACAGCGCCCGGCCATCTGTACCATTTTTAAGAAAACTTTCTTGGCAACAATTTTCAACAAATAAATATGAAATGGGGCTTCTTCCAATTATTCATTTTTTAAACTTAATGACATGCTAAGATTCTCTCATAAGACAGTATTTTCTTTTGTAAGTACAACTCACCTTAGCTTTCTCCCCTGATTTTTGTGGTCTTCAGTGTTCTTCTCCTCCCAGTTTTCCCCTAAAATGCAGGCCCAGAAAAATCATTAAAACTATTTGAAATTATAGAAAAATTATTAGATTCTAAATCTAGGATGAGCTGTTATCCTGTCTGGTTTATTTACCAAAGTATTCCCTTTCAACATCCTAAACCTTGGAATCTTGTTGATGAACAAGAAACACTTTTCTCTAATTGACTAAGTGAGGGAATAATTTCAGTCTTACCTATAGAGGCCAAGTTAACAAAGGTTTCTTGCATCACATCTCTGTAGAGTTTCTTCTGAGAGGGACCCAGCAAAGCCCACTCCTCCTGGGTGAAGTTCACAGCCACATCCTCAAAGACCACTGAGTCCTGAAACATCCCACATGTATAGAGGAGAATGGGTGAGACTGACAGCACTGAGGATATATACTCAGTTCACTAAAAGTCCACATATAATTCATTTTTCTCCATTTATCCTGTAACTTTGACATCAGAACTCAAATCTCTGTCCACACTTACTTCTTCATAAATTTAACACTGCCATGAATATTTGGAAATTATTTTTACATTTTTACTATGATCACTTCAAGTCTTATGCTCTCCAATGACAGGATACACAGCATCTTAGAGAAATGCTACAGAAATGAAACAAGTATTTCCAGTTTAAGACAAACAATTCCTTGTAAGAAAAATACTTTTTATCTCCTGCCTTATCATGTACTATATCACTCAGCATCCCATGAAACACATGGTCAAATCTGTACGAGATTTTTTTGTGTGTGTGTGAGATGGAGTCTTGCTCTGTCGCCCAGGCTGGAGTACAGTGGCGTCATCTCTGCTCACTGCAACCTCCACCTCCCAGGTTCACACCATTCTCCTGCCTCAACCTCCCCAGTAGCTGGGACTACAGGCACCCGCCACTATGCCCGGCTAATTTTTTGTATATTCAGTAGAGACGGGGTTTCACCGTGTTAGCCAGGATGGTCTCGATCTCCTGACCTCGTGATCCGCCCACCTCAGCCTCCCAAAGTGCTGGCATTACAGACGAGGTCAGGAGATTGAGACCATCCTGGCTAACACAGTCAAACCCTGTCTCTAATAAAAATACAAAAAAATAGCTGGGCGTGGTGGCAGGCGCCTGTAGTCCCAGCTATTCGGGAGGCTGAGGCAGGAGAATGGCGTGAACCCGGGAGGTGGAGCTTGCAGTGAGCCGAGATCACGCCACTGCACTCCAGCCTGGGTGACAGAGCGAGACTCTGTCTCAAAAAAAAAAAAAAAAAAAAAGTGGCTTAGTGCGCCTAAATGGTTTATGGAATCAATAGAGTATATACTGAACTCCTTTTTTCCTTCTTAGAGTCTGGACTTTTTCACATGCCAAGAAGATGCCTACTTGATCAGCCCCCCAAAAGCACTGTGAGCACTGGGTCTCTAATGAGCTTCCCTAGCAGACAATATATAGTATCACAACTTGTTGCTTGGGGAATTGAGCCCATTCCATGTGATTATATGAGGAAAGAACATTTAAAGGCTTGCATCTGCTTTCCTCCACACCAACTATGACTAAATAAGGCTAATGAAGGATATTTAACAATCCCAATTTAAAAAAATGTTATTGGGTAAAGTCAAAGGAGAATTAAATTAAGGTGAAAGTTGGTACATGTTCTTAGAACAAACTCAATGTCAACAAGATGCCACTGCTCCCAAATGATATCTTTATAAAATTCTACAAATCCATAAAACAGACTTATTAGGAGTCAAGAAAAACTACTTTTCCAAACCTAAGAGGAACAATAAATGTCAAACAATGGGTAAAGTCTTTTGAAGAGCAACATAAATACTTGCCTAGTATGTATCAGGGATCTTCAAACTATAACCCTCCTAACAGCATGACACGCAAAGAGATAAATAGAACAAGGGAGGAGGAAAGTGTCTTCAATGGACTGGCATTTATAAGGAAAATTGATTAATGATAGAGCAAGCATTGTAGGGGAATGGAAGAGATCACTAACACTTTAATACATGTAGAAGAGACAAACTGTTATCTAACTGGAAAAAGCATTGCATTAGCTCTATTCCATAGATAATAATCAATTTAATGTAGATTTAAATGTGAAGAATATAATTAAAACTCTTTCAAAAGTCACAGGCAATTTTTTTTAAATGCAAGAGTAGGGAGAATTTTCTTATGTAAGAGTAAGCCATAAAGGACGAGACTGAAAACTTCAAATATACTAAAATCAAGAAAGTTAAAAGACAAACCACAAAGCAGCAGAAAAATATCTGACATACATGCAATATAAATGAACTAGTATGCAAAGTAAAAATAAATGAACAGGGCTGGGCACGGTGGCTCACACCTGTAATCCCAGCTACTTGGGAGGCTGAAGCAGGAGAATCGCTTGAACCCAGGATGCGGAGGTTGCAGTTAGCCGAGATCGCAGCACTGTACTCCAGCCTGGGCAACAGAGTGAGATTCTGCCTATAAAAAAAGAATCTAGCCGGGCGTGGTGGCTCACGCCTGTAATCCCAGCACTTTGGGAGGCCGAGGCAGGTGGATCACGAGGTCAGGAGATCGAGACCATCCTGGCTAACACGGTGAAACCCCGTCTCTACTAAAAATACAAAAAATTAGCCAGGCATGGTGGCAGGCGCCTGTAGTCCCAGCTACTTAGGAGGCTGAGATAGGAGAATGGCGTGAATCCAGAAGGCAGAGCTTGCAGTGAGCCGAGCCTAGATGGCGCCACTCCACCCCAGTATGGGAAACACAGCAGACTCCGTCTCAAAAAAAAAAAAAAAAAAAAAGAATCTAAGCATCTACATTAGGAAAGCAAGAAAATATGAGCAAATTAAACCCAAAGTAAACGCACAACAGAAGAAACAGTAAAAAGAGAAATTAAACAAAACCAAAGGTGTTTCTTTGAAAAGATCAATATATTTGATAAATGTACAGTTAAGCTAACTGAAAAACAGAGCGAGAACAGAAATTACTAATATCACAAATATAAGTGGGAAAAATAAAAATGAAAAAGTTATGGGCAAAATCCAACATGCATTTATGATAAGAAACTGGAGACAGAGAGACGTTCCTCTTTTTGGGAAGCAGTATTTATAGGAAACCTGCCGCTAATATCATATTTAATAGTTACAAACTAGATGCTTTCCTGATAAGATGAGGAAATGGGCAAAGATGTCCCCTCTTACCACTCCTACTCAACAGATTATACTCAAAGTGTAACTAATGAGAGGAGAGGAGAGGGGAGGGGAGGAGAGAAGAGATACAGATAGGGAAGGAAGAAATATCACTGTCTTTGTCGCATGTGACATGATTGTCTAAGAATAAAATCTCGCCGGGCGCAGTGGCTCACGCCTGTAATCCCAACACTTTGGGAGGCTGAGGCGGGCGGATCACGAGGTCAGGAGATCGAGACCATCCTGGCTAACACAGTGAAACCCCATCTCTACTAAAAACACAAAAAATTAGCCGGGCGTGGTGGTGTGCGCCTGTAGTCCCAGCTACTTGGAGGCTGAGGCAGGAGAATGGCGTGAACCCGGGAGGTGGAGCTTGCAGTGAGCCGAGATTGTGCCACTGCACTCCAGCCTGGGCGACAGAGCGAGACTCCGTCTCAAAAAAAAAAAAGAATATATATATATACACACACACACATACACACACACACACACACACAAGTCAATTGCTTTCTTACAGACTCACATTGGTGTAGTATAGACTCAATGAGTCATCTGATTTTCAACAAATGACCAATGGTAATTCAATGAAAAAAGATAGCCTTTGTCAACAGTGTTGGAAAAACTGAACATCCACATGCAAAACACAATGAAAAAAACACGAATCTAGAAACAGATGCTACACCTTAAACAAAAACTGGCTCAAAATGAATCATAGATCTAAATGTAAAATCTAGGCCAGGAGCAGTGGCTCATGCCTGTAATCCCAGCACTCTGGGAGGCCATGGTAGGAGGACAGCTTGAAGTCAGGAGTTTGAGACCAGCCTGGGCAACTAAGTGGGAACCGATCTCTACAAAAAATACAAAAACTAGCCAGGTGTGGTGGTGCACGCTTGTAGTCCCACCTACTCAGGAGGCTGAAGTGGGAGGAGTGCTTGCACCCAGGAGGTTAAGGCTGCAGTAAGCCAAGATTGTACTACTGTACTCTGGCCTGGGCAACAGAGGGAGACCTTGTCTCAAAAAAAAAAAAAAAGTAAAGCTATAGGATACCTAAAAGTTAACAAAGAAGAAAACCTAGGTGATCCTGGGTTTGGTGATAAATTTTTAGATATAAGCAAAATCCATACAAAATAAATCAGTAAGTTTGACTTCATTAAAATGAAAAAGCTCCTCCTCTATGAAAGCTCTGTGTTAAGAGAATGAAAAAGACTCTAGAGCCTTTTGTGGTAGGGGTACCCATTTAAGGTGGGCCAATTTGCAAGTAACAGCATAAATGGGCTTAAGTAAAATTTATAAACAAGGACTATGTTGCCTCCAGAACATCAAAAGAACCTAGAAGATGCTGTGGGTAGTCAGAGGGACAATAGCTATTTCATAGTAGTGTCAGGGATGGAGGGGCCCTCCTTTTACCAAATGGTTTTTGGGAATTTAACCAAAACATAAAGGTCTCTTATTTTATATGTGGAGCAATGGAGTTTTTGTAAGCTCTATTTTTTTTTTCAGTATTTATGTATCCTGAATGAATGTCAAAACAGTGTCCTCAGACAAGGCTGTCATTAATGTAATGTCATACCTGTGCTCCTGGAGAAAGGTGGATGCAGTTCAGATTTTGCATGCAAAGACTGTGCGATGGCAAGGCTGTTGAGGTTCCCTTGGGAAACTAGGTAAAGGTGTATAATCAGCCTTCAGAGGTAAAACTGCAAACTACAGCTAAGTGGCTGCTGAAATAAGCACTAAACAGAACAGACATAAACAAATCAGTGAGATGGTGAGAAACAGAACAGACATATACAAATCTGTGAGATGGTGAAATCTGTGAGATCAGTTGGATGGTGTCAGTAATTTCCATGTTGGGTATTGGTATAGGGGCTTAATGAGTGCAACCACAGCATTAAGGTTGCGGTAATCCATTGTGGGTTGCCATTCATTCTTTGCAAGTTTAAGAAAGGCCAAACTGTACTGTTAAAACAAGAAGCAATCACTTCCTCACTAAATAGGTTTTATATAATATTTTTCAATCCTTCAAGGCCCTGTTCAATTTATACTGAGCCATCGTAACTAATTTAACTAGGGAGTAAGTTCCATAGGGTCTCATTCTGTCAAGCCAATTTGTAAGTGCCAAAGATTTCATTTAAATTTAATTTAAATTTCACTTATGCCTCACTGGTTTAGAGTTTACCTGTTCACTCTGGGATATTTTAGGACACGGGTGCCATGAACATGGGGAATTTAGGCACAGTTATGATGGCTAAGATGAGAAATACTTATTTGTCCTCTATTTTATATTCAGTAACTCCCTTAAGATTATCAGGGGATAGGCCGGGCGCGGTGGCTCAAGCCTGTAATCCCAGCACTTTGGGAGGCCGAGACGGGCGGATCACGAGGTCAGGAGATCGAGACCATCCTGGCTAATACGGTGAAACCCCGTCTCTACTAAAAAATACAAAAAAATTAGCCGGGCGAGGTGGCGGGCGCCTGTAGTCCCAGCTACTCGGGAGGCTGAGGCAAGAGAATGGCATGAACCCGGGAGGCGGAGCTTGCAGTGAGCTGAGATCCCGCCACTGCACTCCAGCCTGGGCGGCAGAGCCAGACTCCGTCTCAAAAAAAAAAAAAAAAAAAAAAAGATTATCAGGGGATACCCAGCTTAAATTTTAGTGGGTCTCCCAGATATAACCATAATTTGAGCCCTCATATTGGCTAATCCTATAGTGTGTCAACTAATACATTACATAAGATGTTAAAATTAATACACAGCCTGTGATATAGAGGCTCTTTTATCTTTTTTGTTGTCTAAATTCCTTCAGTCTATTTGGAATTTCCAATTGGGTCAAACTGTGGACCTCTTTCTCAGCATTTTTTCTTTTGTTCCTTTCCTTCCAAACATGTTTGTTTTGTTTTTGTTTTTGTCCCTGGGTATATTTTGACAGCAAAATCCTCTCTACAGGGGAGGGGTGTTCTTTTCCCTCCAGAGAGCCACAGATCACTGTTATCAGACTTAGGGGCCTGTCCCTCATGGCTGCTTTACAGAGTTTAAGGACCTGGGCCTTAAGCTGGCTTTGAATGAACCCTTTGCAATGCTGCAAAGGAACCATGAGTGTGCCCTATAATCCTGAGGGTCAGCATCCTTGCTGCAATAGAGCAACAGCAGCAGCACCTAGGGATCCTTGTGAGACCTGTGCTATTAGGAGTGTGGACTCGGCCCACCATCTAACAGCTGCCTTTCCCCCTCTCTTTTGTCTCTTTTTCCAAAATGACTGCTCTGGCAGGTAGTCTTTCCCATGAGCACCTTGTATGTCAGGTCAGCAGCAGTCACAGCTTCACTCCAAAACACACAGATAAGTCTAGGCCAAGAAACACTACCCAGGACCACTTTAAGGAGTATCCCAATCTCATATTCCTCTTCCTAAAAGCCAAGGAATTATCAAAACTGCCAACTCCAGTTGGCTAAACATAGAACCCAGACTTGGCAGGGCTCAACATGCAACACAAAGTACTAGCTTCCCAGAAAGCAGCAGCTGAAAGTGCATGCTGGCAATCAAGCAACAGAGCAGGTAGCAATTCAGTGCAACAGACCCATGGGGTGACGGTCAATGTCTGAACACTATGTTCATGGTACCAATTCCTATGTTGTTCCAATGTTGACACTAGTAACAGCGTGGAAAACAGATACCAAAAGGGTATGAAAAGACTTACTACTGTGATCACTGAGGTCCTGAGGAAAGCAGGGCAAGCTGGTCAAGCAGGTGTGACATAGCTTCAGAGAGCAAAGAAAGCCTCCTGGCCTGGGTTTTTATTGTAGTTTGGGGGTGGGGCTACAAGAGAGTTCCTGCTCAACAGCAGGAGCTTCTGTGGTTTGAATTTCCTGCTCCCAGACTTTTTCAGCTTGCCCAGGTGTGCAACATGAGGAGAAGAGAGAAGGGTGAGGCTTATGATGTCCACAGCCAAAATCAAAACATGTGGAGTCCAACTACTCATTACAGAACCAACAAGAGTATGAAAAACATGCAGTTGAAATTGCTTGTTTTTATAAAAAGAAACACTCACAGTACGCTTAAGAAATTATTGAAAGGCCAGGCACAGTGCTTTATACCTATAACACCAGTGCTTTGACAGGCTGAGGCAGAAGGATTGCCTGAGCCCAGGCCAGGAGTTCAAGACTAGCCTGGGCAACATAGTAAGACTCTATCTCTACAAAAAATTTTAAAATTAGCTGGGAGTGGCAGGATACACCTGTAGTCCCACCTACTCAAGAGGCTGAGGTGGGAAGATCACTTGAGCCCAGGAGGTTGAGGCTGCAAAAAGCTATCATCACGTCATTGTACTCCAGCCTAGGCAACAGAGCAAGACCCCATCTCAAAAAAAATTAAAAATTATCAAAAGTGAGTATTTGGGGGTGGCGAGAGCAAGTGCCCGGGCTTGGAGTGGACCAGGATATGCTAGCAGTGAGTCTTTTCAAATTACACTCAACTATTGTAGATGTTTTTCAAACTTCCACATGCATGATTTCTTTAAAATAAACAGCTAAGGCCGGGCACGGTGGCTCACACCTGTAATCCCAGCACTTCGGGAGGCCAAGGCAGGTGGATCACGAGGTCAGGAGATCAAGACCATCCTGGCTAACACGGTGAAACCCCGTCTCTACTAAAAATACAAAAAATTAACCGGGCGTGGTGGTGGGCACCTGTAGTCCCAGCTACTCAGGAGGCTGAGGCAGGAAAATGGCGTGAACCCAGGAGGTGGAGGTTGCAGTGAGTCGAGATCGTGCCACTGCACTCCAGCCTGGGCGACAGAGAGCGACTCCATCTCGGGGAAAAAAAAAAAAAAGCTAAATTTAAATAAGCCATATTTTACTACTTAATAATCTTCATTTTTAATAAACTTATTTTTGCTTTTTAAATTTTGATTTTAAATTTTCTATGTATGGAATAATTATAAGACTTAATCCAGACTTGGCGCGATGGCTCATGCCTGTAATCCCAGCACTTTGGGAGGCCAAGGCAGGTGGATCACGAGATCAGGAAATCAAGACCATCCTGGCCAACATGGTGAAACCTCATGTCTACTAAAATACAAAAAAATTAGCTGGACATGGTAGTGCATGCCTGTAAGTCCCAGTTACTTGGGAGGCTGAGGCAGGGGAATTGCTTGAACCTGGGAGACGGAGATTGCAGTGAGCTGAGATCGTGCTACTGCACTCCAGCCTGGCAACAGAGTGAGACTCCGTCTCAAAAAAAAAAAAAAAAAAAAAAAGACTGAATCCAGCTGGGCGTGGTGGCTCATATTAGGGAATTTTGGGAAGCCAAGTTGGGAGGATTGCTTGAAGCCAGGAGCTCAAGACCAATCTGGTCGAGAGTGAGACCCTGTCTCTACAAAAAAGAATATATATAATTAGCTGGGCATGGTGGCTCATGTCTGTAATTCTAGTTACTTGGGAGGCAGAGGTGAAAGGAGTTCGGGGCTGCAGTGAGTTATGATTGTGCCACTAGGACAACAAAGTGAGACCCTGTCTAAAAAAAAAAAAAAAATTAATACTTTAAACACTGACAGTCACAAAAGTGCAAAATTTTCAAATCTCTTTCTAACTATAATGACAAGGTGCATTACTATGTGTCCTACCATCTCACACTGGGAGATGTTACTGGGAATGAGTAGCATATTATAATGCATTAGCATTTTATCTTAAGTATATTAGGATTTTCAAATATATATATATAAGCTTTGAGTAGTCATTCTACCAAATAAAGAAGTTTAGGCCGGGCGCGGTGGCTCATGCCTCTAATCCCAGCACTTTGGGAGGTCAAGGCTGGCGGATCATGAGGTCAGGAGATCAAGACCATCCTGCCTAACACGGTGAAATCCCGTCTCTACTAAAAATACAAAAAATTAGCCGGGCGTGGTGGCGGGCGCCTGCAGTCCCAGCTACTCAGAAGGCTGAGGTAGGAGAATGGCCTGAACCCGGAGGCGGAGCTTGCAGTGAGCCAAGATCGCACCACTGCACTCCAGCCTGGGTGAGAGAGTGAGACTCCGTCTCAAAAAAAAAAAAAGTTCAATTGCATTTTCCTTTTAATTCAAGTTGAAATTCATTTGCAATAGAAATCATATGGACTTTGAGGTTTTTTTGTTTGTTTGTTTTTTGTATTCGTTTTTTTTGGAGACAGGGTTTTAATCTGTCACCCAGGCTGAATGAAGCACAGTGACTCAATTTTGACTCACTGCCACCTCTGCCTCCCAGGTTAATGGGATCCTCCCATCTCAGCCTCCTGAGTAGCTGGGACTACACCCAGCTAAAATTACCACACCCGGCTAATTTTTTTTTTTTTTTTTTTCTGTAGAGACAGGGTTTCGTCATGTTGCCCACACTAGTCTCAAACTCCTGGGCTCAAGCAATCCACCTGCCTCAGCCTCCCAAAGTGCTGGGATTACAGGCATGAGCCACAATGCCTGGCCTCTTTTAAATTTCAAAATACTCTGGCCAGGCGCGGTGGTTCATGCCTGTAATCCCAGCACTTTGGGAGGCTGATGTAGGCAGATCATGAGGTCAAGCGATCAAGACCATCCTGGCTAACACGGTGAAACCCCATCTCTACTAAAAATGCAAAAAAATTAGCTGGGCATAGTGGCAGGAACCTGTAGTGCCAGCTACTCAAGAGGCTGAGGCAGGAGAATGGCATGAACCCAGGAGGCGGAGGTTGCAGTGAGCCGAGATCATGCCACTGCACTCCAGCCTGGGCAACAGAACAAGACTCTGTCTCAAAAAAAAAAAAAAAAATTTCAAAGTACTCTATGACATGCATATAAAAACCAATCTAAAAATGAAAAATGTACCTGAGAATGTAAATACATCCATCTCTTATCTTGAGGTTCTCTTGCCTAAAAGAAACAAATATTCTGTTTGGTTCCAGAATTTTCTTTCTTTCTTTCTTTCTTTTTTTTTTTTTTTTGAGACGGAGTCTCGCTCTGTCGCCCAGGCTGGAGTGCAGTGGCCGGATCTCAGCTCACTGCAAGCTCCACCTCCCGGGTTCCCGCCATTCTCCTGCCTCAGCCTCCCAAGTAGCTGGGACTACAGGCGCCCGCCACCTTGCCCGGCTAGTTTTTTGTATTGTTAGTAGAGACGGGGTTTCACCATCTTAGCCAGGATGGTCTCGATCTCCAGACCTCGTGATCTGCCTGTCTCGGCCTCCCAAAGTGCTGGGATTACAGGCTTGAGCCACCGCGCCTGGCCCTTTTTTTTTTTTTTTTTTTTTTTTAGAGATGGGGTCTTACTCTGTTGCCCAGGCTGGAGTGCAGTGCACAATCTCAGTTCACTGTAACCTGCCCCGCAACCCGGGGTTCAAGCGATTCTCCTGCCTCAGCCTCCTAAGTAGCTGGGATTACAGGCGCCCACCAAAAATTACATGTCTGGTTAATTTTTATATTTTTAGTAGAGACAGGGTTTCACCAAGTTGGCCAGGCTGGTCTCAAACTTCTGACCTCAAGTGATCCCCCTGCCTCGGCCTCTCAAAGTGCTGAAATTAGAGGCGTGAGCCACCACACCCAGCCTGGTTTCAGAATTGTCTTGCCTTAGTTGCATCATACCTTTCAATCGACTTACATTTTCAAACCCAAGAAACAAAATTTAACACACATATGGAATAACATTAAAAAGTGTTAACAGGCCAAGCGCGGTGGCTCAAGCCTGTAATCCCAGCACTTTGGGAGGCCGAGACGGGCGGATCACGAGGTCAGGAGATCGAGACCATCCTGGCCTACACGGTGAAACCCCGTCTCTACTAAAAAATACAAAAAACTAGCCGGGCAAGATGGCGGGCACCTGTAGTCCCAGCTACTCGGGAGGCTGGGGCAGGAGAATGGCATAAACCCGGGAGGCGGAGCTTGCAGTGAGCTGAGATCATGCCACTGCACTCCACTCCAGCCTGGGCGACAGAGCAAGACTCCCTCCCAAAAAAAAAAAAAAAAAAAGGTGTTAACAGAAACTAGAATTCAGCTGCTGTAATAGTCAGCAAATAAAGGAATCCAAAGGAAAAAAAAACACTAGCCTGGACAACAGTGAGGATCTACAAAAAATTTACAAATTAGCCATGTATGACAGTGCACACCTGTAGTCCTAGGTACTTGGGAAGCTGAGGTAGGAGGATTGTTTGAGCCAAGAAAGGTATTCGAGGTTAGTTAGCTGTGATCACACCACTGCATTCTAGTCTGGGTGACAGAGCAAGACTCTGACAAAAAAAAAAAAAAAAAAAAAGGAAGAAAGAAAAGAAAAGAAAAAAGAAAAGGAAGGAAAACCACACCTGTAATCCCAGCACTTTGGGAGGCCAAGGTGGGAGGACTGTTTGAGGCCAGCATTTTGAGATCAGCCTGGCCAACAAAGTGAGAACTCATCTCTAAAACACACACACACACACACACACACTCACTCTCTCTCTCTCTCTCTCTCTCTCTCTCCTTCTCCCTCTCTCTCTCAAGTCAGCTCAGACTAGCAGCCTGCTTCCCCACAATTCAGAAGGAAAACCCACACTCAGAAAGCTGAACACATACACAAGCTTGGGGCCCACATTCTTGCTGTTGGGCAACAACCCTTAGTGTGAGACAGTCCTTGGTGACAGAGGGCAGGGGCACCTGAGGAGCCAAAGGAATGAACTCTGGGAGCTCCACACACTCCCTCACCCCAGGTGACAGTGAAATCGCCCCTTCAGTTGTCATGAGGAAACTCTCAACTGGACTGAGATTAAGGTTCTGACCCAAATGAACTCCCCAATTCATTCATCCTGTGTCCAGGAGGCAGATCTCCTGGACTTTACAGACTTTCTCACTATAGAAAAATTACACTGAGTGCACCTACACAACAGATGCAAAACTCAAACCTAACGTCTAAAAAGAGGCCCAAGGAAACCACAAGTATGCCCTCAGGAAGGGCATCACTCGATTCAGCCAATCCCCTAATGTGCATTCAGACCCCCAGTTTTCCAGTGCTCAGCAGCTTCTCTCAGTATAAAGGGCTCCTTTAGGCCAGGCGTGGTGGCTCATGCCTGTAATCCCAGCACTTTAGCAGGCCGAGGCATGTGGATCACCAAGTCAAGAAATCGAGACCATCCTGGCCAACGTAGTGAAATCCCATCTCTACTAAAAATACAAAAAAAAAATTAGCCGGGTGTTGTGGCGGGCGCCTGTAGTCCCAGCTACTTGGGAGGCTGAGGCAGGAGAATCTCTTGAACCCAGGAGGCAGAGGTTGCAGTGACCCGAGATTGCGCCACTGCACTCCAGCCTGGCGATAGAGCGAGACTCCATCTCAAAAAACAAAAACAAAAACAAAGGGCTCCTTCCACAGTAGGTATGAGCAGGTAGGACACCTGCAGGGGAGGCTCCCTAGGAAGAAACAACTGGGCCTTCAATTACATCACTTGGCAGACCCAAGGGTTGGTCTTAGAGCTTGGAGTCACTGACCTCAGTCCTCCAGTCCTCTTTGCTCTCCAGTCAAGTGACCTGGACCACTACTGATATTTAAATGAGACAAACCCAGTGTTTGAAGAAATCAAAGGGGAGGCTGAGGCAGGTGGATGACTTGAGCCCAGAATGGAATTCCATGTGAAATCACCCAAAAGGAAAGAACAGACCTGAGGAATTTGCTACACATGCTCAGAAGAAAAAAAGAGAAACAAAATTTTTAATAAATGCAATATAATACTGGGATATTTTATTATTATTATTATTATTTGCTGTTTTTGAGACAAGGTGTGAGACTTTGCTCAGCCTGGAGTGCATTGACACAATCAAGGCTCAAGGCAGCCTCAACCTCCCCAACTCAAGCAAACCTCCTGCCTCAGCCTCCCAAGTAGCTGGGGCTACAAGTGCAGGTCATTACGCACAGCTATTTTTTTTTTTTTTTCTAGTAGAGACGAGGTCTCTCTATGTCACCTGGTCTTGAACTCCTGAGCTCAAGCGATCCTGACTCAGTCTCCCAAAGTGCTAGGATTACAGGCGTGAGCCACCGCTCCCAGCTTGGTATTTTACTATTTTCTGAAATCTATCTCTTTCTTTCCATCTTTGGAAATATTTTATATCCACTCTAAATGTTTATTTTACTTTTTTTTTTTTTTTTTTTGAGACATAGTCTCACTCTGTCGCCCAGACTATAGTGCAGTGGCGCAATCTCTGTTCAACTGCAACCTTTGCCTCCTGGGTTCAAGCGATTCTCCTGCCTCAGCCTCGTGAGTAGCCAGGATTACAGACGTCCACCACCATGCCCGGCTAATTTTTTGTATTTTTAGTAGAGACAGGGTTTCGCCATGTTGGCTAGGCTATAGGTCTCCTAATTATATATATATTACATTTTTTGAGAATCAATTAAGTGAGTAAATCTTTTCACGGTGAAAAGCCCAGCGAGGGGAAGCGCTGCGCTGGAAAGGACAGATCGCCCAGAAAAGTTTCCAAAAAGGAGACTCAACCCAAAGGAGTTCCCATAGGATGTCAGGTCCCAGGAGAGATACTGGCAAGAGAGGCACAAGCATTTTACACGAGGTAGCTTCAGGTCCTTCTCCCCGTCTTCCTCTCATGTAAATACCCAAAGCATACATTAAATCTTTTAAAAAGAACCATCCATTCCTCTGTACAAAAAGGACAATTAAAATACTGCGTCTGGTTGAAATGCCCCACAGAAGACAGTTAATAACGACGTTGTGAACTGGAGAGAAGACACCGGCATTTGAAAGGGATCTAGAAATTTAGGGATTTATTCCCAGCTCTGGGAAGAACCAGGCTGGAAGACAGGGTCGTGGATTTGAGATCTGGCTTCCCATACACTTGGAAACCTTGAGAAACGAGTCCTCCCTTGGGAAGAAAAGAGGGCCTGAGGACCCCACACAACACTGCTCCTCCCACGCACCAACCCCACGACCCAGGCAGGATTCCCCCCATGACCCTCCCGTGCCCCCGCACAATCTGGGGAGACGCGGGACTGCCGGCTCGGAGCTGCCCAGAGAGGGCTCCGGGGCTGGGGCCGCAGTCGCCGCGCAGGGACTGAACAGGACGCACGGGGTCCCGGCTGCTGGCCCAGCCCCACCCTGCGGCCAAAGAGACCGAGGGCCGAGCTACGCCAGGGGGACTCGGGTCCACAGACCCGGGAGACAACGGCGGGGAGGCCTGGGTCCCACCACAGCCAGATCCGGCCGGTTCCAACCCGCCCCTCTCCCCCATCTCAAGACGCTCAGCCCTGCACACTCACCATTTCCCAGACTCTGGGATGTCCTGGTGTCCTGTCCACTTCTCCCGCGGCCAGCACAGCTCCCACCACCACCCGAGAGGCCCTTTTGGGGTGAGGAGACCCCATAGCGGAGCGCAGCGGCTGGTAGAGACGTCCTGGCCGTTTGCGCAGCGTCCCCTCCGCCCGCCTTCCAGGAGGCGCCCCTGATTGGACGTTGCACTCTTGGACCCGCCTTTCTTGCCTGAGTGACAGCTTATCGGGAAGTCGTGTCTCTAAGCAACCGGCATTCGTCCGGGGTCAGGAATCTGTTCCCCTGACACGGATATTTGCATCTAAGCAGAATTTGTTAACGTACCCGGGGTCGGGCACTGGTGTCTGCCTGCAGCTCCTTCTGAGCGCAGAGACACAAGCGTGCACAGCGCAGGAAATTCCAGGCTCAGTTTCCAGATAAAGAGAGGCTCTTTGTCCACAGCAAAAAGGGCGCCCGGGGCCATGCCAGACTGGAGCGGGAGGCTCAGATGCTCCCAGACTTAGCATAAGGCTGTGAGGTCATTCATGGGTTTCTAACTCTTGTTTACAAATACAGACACTTAGAGTGACCTCATCATACCTAACAAAGAGTCTGACTACGTTTTAATCTTTGACAACTGACAGGGTTTAGGGCATCACCCACCCCTTCCCTCCCCTCCACACTTTGTTCTAGTGGAAAGTTTGGACCCCACAGCCTTAGTCTGAGAGAAGGAGTTCCTCTTTTTTTTTTTTTTTTTTTATTTTCTGGTAGAGATGGCGGTGGGGGGGCGGGTCTCACTATGTTGCACAGGCTAGTCTCAAACTCCTGGGCTCAGGCGATCCTCCTTGGCTTCCCAAAGTGAAGGGATTACAGGCATGAACCACCATGCCCGGTGAGGAATTCTTTTCAGTTTAACCCAAAGCCATGAGATGTGTTCAGTAAAACTGAACACTGGAAGGATATTTATTTCGGACCAGTTTTTGACTGTGTCCCTAGAGAACTTTTGTGGGTCCTTTATGTTTGTTTGGTTTGTGGTTGTTTTTGAGACAGGGCCCCTTTGTCCCTCAGGCTGGAATGCAGTGGTGCAATCAGAGCTCATTGCAGCCTCGACCTTCTGGGCTCAAGCAATGCTCCCACCTTAGCCACCTGAGTAGCTGGAACCTCAGGCGCGTGCCACCATGCTTGACTAATTTCTTTCTTTTATTTTTATTTTGTAGAAACAGGGTCTCACTATTTTGCCCAGGCTGATCTTGAACTCCTGGGCTCAAGTGATCTGCTGTCCTCAGCCTCCCAAAATGTTAGGATTACAGGCGTGAAGCACGGCACCCAGCCCCTAGAAAACTTTGAAATGTAAATGGCTATGATATCCATAAGGCAATTAATTCTTATTTTGACTGAGATTATTTAAAAAACCATAAAAGGTTATGTAAATTTGGCATGTACCAGGAAATTCAATATACTTAAGATACTGGATCAAAACTACTAATGGGCTGAGCATGATGGCTCACACCTGTATGTAGTTCCAGCACTTTAGGAAACTGAGGTGGGAGGGCTGCTTGAGCCCAGGAGTTTGAGACCAGCCTGGGCAACATAGTCAGACCCCCCTCCCCCGCATCTCTAACAAAATTTTTAAAAATTAGCAGGGCATGGTGGTGCACACCTGTAGTCCCAGCTACTGGGGAGGCTGAGGCCTGAGGATCGTTTGAACCCAGGAGGCCAAGGCTACAGTGAACTGTGATCCTGCATTCCAGCCTGGGTGACAGAGTGAGACTCTGTCAGGAGGAAGGAAGGAGGGAAGGAGGGAAGGAGGGAAAGAGGAAAGGAAGGAAGGAAGGTAAGAAGGAAGGAAGGAAGGAAGGAAGGAAAGAAGGAAAGAAGGAAGGAAAAAAAAAAAAGGAAACCCCTGTAGCCTTTGACTGTCACTGTCCTATCTTCTCATCTTCCTCCTCCAAGCGTCTGTCCTAAGCAACCATTAATTTACTTTGGGTTGCTATATAGCTTTCCCATTCTAGACTTGGAATGGAATCATATACTATGTGTTCTTTGTGATTAACTTCATTCACTTAGCATAACTGTTTCTTTTCTTTTTTTTTTTTGAGACGGAGTCTGGCTCTGTCGCCCAGGCTGGAGTGCAGTGGCCGGATCTCAGCTCACTGCAAGCTCCGCCTCCCGGGTTCACGCCATTCTCCTGCCTCAGCCTCCGGAGTAGCTGGGACTACAGGCGCCCGCCACCTCGCCCGGCTAGTTTTTTGTATTTTTTAGTAGAGACGGGGTTTCACCGTGTTAGCCAGGATGGTCTCGATCTCCTGACCTCGTGATCCGCCCGTCTCGGCCTCCCAAAGTGCTGGGATTACAGGCTTGAGCCACCGCGCCCGGCTAAAGAAATAATTTCTTAAATCAGTGTTTGGCATTTTGCAGATCCCCTCTCCCTCCCCCAAGAAAATCTTTTTTTTTTTTTTTTTTTTTTTGAGACGGAGTTTCACTCTTGTTACCCAGGCTGGAGTGCAATGGCAGGGTCTCGGCTCACTGCAACCTCCGCCTCCCAAGTACAAGTGATTCTCCTGGCTCAGCTTCCCCAGTAGCTGGGATTACCGGCACCTGCCACCATGCCCGGCTAATATTTTTGTATTCTTAATAGAGATGGGGTTTCACCATGTTGGCCAGGCTTGAACTCCTGACCTCAGGTAACCAACCTGCCTCAGCCTCCCAAAGTGCTGGGATTGCAGGCATGAGCCACCATGCCTGGCCCAAAAAATCTTATTCTCCAGCTATCTCCCGAAAACCAGTAGGCCTACAGTCTACACTATACCTTCGTTAAATTCCTAGATCTCTTCCCAATTGATTTTCACTTCTTTTTTGAGACAGACTCTCACCCTGTTGCCCAAACTGAAGTGCAGTGGCAAAATCTTGGCTCACTGCAACCTCTGCCTCCTGGGTTCAAGCGATTCTCCTGCCTCAGCCTCCTGAGTAGCTGGGACTACAGGTTCCCGTCACTGCTCTGGCTAATTTTTGTATTTTTAGTAGAGACCAGGTTTCACCGTGTTGGCCAGGCTGGTCTTGAACTACTGACCATACGTGATCCGCCCGCCTTAGCCAAGGTGGAACCAACCCAATTGTCCATCAAGGAATGAATGAATCAACTAAATGTGGCCTATCCATACAATGGAATACACACACACACACACACACACACACACACAGATATGATTTGCAAAATTTTCTTCCATATATATACTGATCCAAAATCAATTTCCTTCCAATGTAAAGTATACATGTGGTTGGTTTGAGAAGAGCCCAGTGCCCAGGCTAGGGTTGTAGGGTTCAAACTCTGCATCAAAGTCAAGTGCTCAGGTGTTACAGTGATTCCTTTTCTAAAGTGCCTCGATGAGTAGAGGTGGGAAAGGGATGTGTGGAAGCCTCAAGACCATCAACAGTAAAAGTTAAAATGGGTAGGATGAGGTCACTTTAAATGTCTGTGTTTGTAAACAAGGGCCACAGTTCTTTTTGTTTTGCATTTTTGAAAATAAAAAAAAAAACACTGCCTGGTCTCTCAAAGAAGGTTACTACATAATGATAAACAGGTCAATTCAGCAAGAGCATATAAAAATTGTAAATATATTTGCACCCAACACTGGAGCACCCAGATATAGGAGTAGAAAATACTTCCAAACTCAATCTACAAGACTGCTATTACCCTGATGCCAAAATCAGACACAGACACACCAAAAAAAGAAAACTATAGGCCAATATCACTGATGAATGTTGATGCAAAAATCCTCAACAAAATGCTAGCAAACTGAATTCAACAACACATTAAAAATATAATGTATTGTGACCAAGTGGGATTTATTCCCGGGTGCAGGATTGGTTCAACATATGCAAATCAATTAATGTGAGACATCATATCAACAGAATGAAGGACAAAAACCATACGATCATTTCAATGGATGCTCAAAAAGCATTCGATAAAATTCAACATCTCTTCATGATAAAAATCTTCAAAAAACTGAGTACAGAAGGAACATGCCTCAACATAATAAAACCCATATATGGGCCAGGCGTGATGGTTCATGCCTGTAATCCCAGCACTTTGGGAGGCCGAGGTGGGTGGATCATTTGAGGTCAGGAGTTCGAGACTATCCTGGCTAACATGGTGAAATGCTGTCTCTACTAAAAATACAAAAAATTAGCGGGGTGTGGTGATGGGCGCCTGTAGTCCCAGCTACTCGGGACGCTGAGGCAGGAGAATGGTGTGAACCCGGGAGGCAGAGCTTGCAGTAGCCGAGATCGCACCACTGCACTCAAGCCTGGGAGACAGAGCAAGACTCTGTCTCAAAAAAGAAAACACCATATATGACAGACCCATAGCTAGTATCATACTGGATAGGCAAAAACTGAAAGCCTTTCCTCTAAGATCGAGAACACAACAAGGATGCCCACTTTGCCACTGTTATTCAACATAGTACCAGGTGGAGCAATCAGACAAAAGAAAGAAATAAAGGGTATCCAAATTGGAAAGGAAGAAAGCAAACTATCCTTGTTTGCAAATGATATAATCCTATATCTGGAACAAACTAAAGACTCCACCAACCAGCACTTTGGTAGCCCAAGGCAGGAGGATCACAAGGTCAGGAGTTTGAGACCAGCCTGGCCAATATGGTGAAGCCTCATCTCTACTAAAAATACAAAAATTAACTGGGCATGGTGACGTGCACCTGTACTCCCAGCTACTCCGGAGGCTGAGGCAGAAGAATCGCTTGAACCCAGGAGGCGGGGCTGCAGTGAGCCGAGATCATACTACTGCACTCCAGCCTGGGCAACAGAGACTCTGTCTCAAAAAATAAAAATAAAAAAGACTCCACCAAAAAACTATTAGAACTGATAACCCAATTCAGTAAAGTTCCAAGATACAAAATCAACATACAAAAATCAGTAGCATTTCTGTATGCCAACAGCAAACAATTTTAAAAAGAAGTCATTAAAGTAATCCCATTTATAATAGCTACAAATAAAATTAAATACCTAGGAATTAACTTACCCAAAGAAGTGAAAGATACCTACAATGAAAGCTATAAGACATTGATGCAAGAAATTGAAAAGGACACAAAAAATGAAAAGATACTCATGTTCATGCATTGGAAGAATCACTATTGTTAAAATGTCCACACTAACTAAAGAAATCTAGAGATTTAATGCAATCCCAATCAAAATACCAATGACACTCTTCACAGAAATAGAAAAAACTATCCTAAGATGTATGTGGAACCAAAGAAGACCCAGAATAGCCAAGCTATCCTAAGCAAAAAGTACAAAACTGGAGGAATCATATTACCTGACTTTAAATTATTTAAATATGACTATAAATCATATTATCTAACTTTAGAGCTACAGTAACCATAATGGCATGGTACTGGAATAAAAACAGACACAAAGATCAGTGGAACAGAACAGAGAAGCCAGAAATAAATCCATACATCTATGGTGAACTCATTTTTGACAAAGGTGCCAAGAGCATACATTGGGAAAAGGACAGTCTTTTCAGTAAAGAGACTGGGAAAACTGGATATCCATATGCAAAATAATGAAACAGACCCCTCTCTTTCACCATATACAAAAAGCAAATCAAGATCAGTTACAGACTCAAATCTAAGACCTTAAACTATGAAACTACTAAAAGAAAATATAGGGAAATTCTCCTGAACATTGGATTGGGCAAAGATTTCTTAAGTAATACCCTACAAGCACAGGCAACCAAAGCAAAAATAGATAAAGGGGTCATATTAAGTAAAGAGCTTCTGTACAACAAAGTGAAAAGACAAGCTACAGAATGGGAGAAAATATTTGCAGACTACCCATCTGACAAGGAATTAGTAACCAGAATATAGGCCAGGTTCAGTGGCTCACACCTGTAATGCCAGCACTTTGGGAGGCTGAGGCAGGAGGATCACGTGGTCAGGAGTTTGAGACCAGCCTGACCAACATGGAGAAACCCTGTCTCTACTAAAAATACAAAATTAGCTGGGAGTGGTGGCACATGCCTGCAATTCCAGCTACTCTGGAGGCTGAAGCAGGAGAATCACTTGAACCCATGAGGCGGAGGTTGTGGTGAGCACCATTGCACTCCAGCCTGGGCAACAATAGGGAAACTCCATCTCAAAAAAACAAAAACAAAAACAAAATTAAAAAAAAAAAAACAGAATACATAAGGAGCTCCAAAAAAAAACTATAGAAAAAAATCTAATAATCGGATTAAAAATGGGCAAAAGATCTGAAAAGACATTTCTCAAAAGAAGGCATGCAAATGGCAAACAGTTATATGAAAAGGCCAACATCATTGATCATCAGAGAAATGCAAATCAAAAATATTATACAATGAGATATCATCTCACCCCTGTTAAAATGGCTTTTATCCAAAAGTCAGGCAGTAACAAATGCTGGAGAGGATGTGGAGAAAAGGGAACCTTTGTACACTGTTGGGGGGAACGTAAATTAGTACAACCACTATGGAGAACAGTTTGGAGGTTCCACACAAAAATAATAGAGCTGCCATTTGATCCAGCAACCCCACTTTTAGGTAAATACCCCAAAGAAAGAAATCCATGTATTGAAGAGATATCTGCACTCCTATGTTTATTGTGGCATTATTCACAATCGCCAAGATTTGGAAGAAACCTAAGTATCGCTCAACAGATGAATGGATTAAAAAAAACATGTTCCAAATACACAATGGAGTACTATTCAGCCATAAAAAAGAATGAGATCCTGTCATTTGCAAGAATTTGGATGGAATTGGAGGTCATTATATTAAGTGAAATAAGCCAGGCACAGAAAGACAAATTTCACATGTTCTCACTTATTTTGGGGAGGAAAAATTAAAACAATTAAACTCATGGAGATAGTAGAAGGATGGTTACCAGAGGCTGGAAAGGTGCGGGGGTGGGAGGAAGAGGAAGTGAGGATGGTCAATGGCCACAAAAAATAGAATGAATGAGATCTGGTATTTGCTAGCATAACAGGGTGATTATAGTAAAAAATAATTTGGTTGCACATTTTAAAATAACTAAGAGTATAATCGGCTGTTTGTAACACAAAGGATGAACGCTTGAGATGATGGATTCCCCATTTACCATGATGTGATTATTACGCATTGCAAGCTTATATCAAAATATCTCATGTGGCCGGGCGCGGTGGCTCAAGCCTGTAATCCCAGCACTTTGGGAGGCCGAGACGGGCGGATCACGAGGTCAGGAGATCGAGACCATCCTGGCTAACACGGTGAAACCCCGTCTCTACTAAAAATACAAAAACTAGCCGGGCGAGGTGGCGGGCGCCTGTAGTCCCAGCTACTCGGGAGGCTGAGGCAGGAGAATGGCGTAAACCCGGGAGGCGATCCGGCCACTGCACTCCAGTCTGGGCGACAGAGCGAGACTCCGCCTCAAAAAAAAAAAAAAAAAAAAAAAAAAAAAAAAAAAAAAAATCTCATGTAATCCATAAATATATACACCTACTATGTACCCACAAAATTTAAAATTAAAAATGTAAACATTGCCTGGTCTCTGTGAACCTACAGGGTCACAGTTCTGAGTGTCCTGGCAGCATGATGCCAAGCCACTGTCCTCTGGAGAATATCTGACTCTCCTGATCCAGTATGTCCTTGCCTCCAGGGCACTTTTGCCGTGGATTTACTCCTCAAAGAGTTGCTCATCAAGGGATTCGCTTTATCTGGAAACTCTGTCTGGCATTCCCTGCGCGCACACCTATGTCCCCGTTCAGAAGGTTCTTCAGGTAAACTCCAGTGTCCGGCCTGAGGGCCTTTATATCTAGCATATAAAGTTCTGGTAAAATGCAAATGTCTCTGTCAGGCAGGTTCGGGGACAAAAGCGGAAGCGGGATCGTTCAGCTACCTGATCTCCAGTTGAGATGTCACTCAGGCAACAGGGGGTGGAACCTCACAAACTGTCCAATCGGAGACGCCACCGGAGCCGTGGGTGGGGCCGCCCTATGCAAAGGCGCGTGGATACGGTTGCGCGCGTTCTGGTTAGTGTCTCTCCTGCCTTAGACGTCGCTAGGTGGCTCTGCGGCAGCCTCTGTCGCTCTGGGACCCGCACTGGCAGCGGGAGTCGTAGTTAAGGCGTGGGGACACCGCGGAAGCCGGGAAATGGTGAATGTGCGGTTCTGGGATCCCGATACCTGAGGAGGGGCTGGCCGGAACCGGCTGTGGCGGGAACCGGGCCTGCCCTCGGCCACTCCTGGGTCTGTGGACCCGAGTTCCCCTGGCGCAGTTCTGCTGGGCCAGCAGCCAGGATTCCGGGCGTCCTGTCCTGTCCCTGCGTGGCTACTGCAGCCCCGGCCCCGGAGCCCTCTGTGAGCATCTCTGCACCCTTAGCCCCGCGTCTTCCAAGATTGTGCGGGGATCACGGGAGGGTCATGGGGGAGAAGGAATCCCGGCTCCGTGAGGTTCGTGCGTGGGAGGAGCGGTGGTCCGTGGGGTCCCCAGTCTCTTCTTTTTCCCAGGGGGACCAGTTTGCCCCTTAATTTTACAAACGTGTGAAAACAGGATCTCAAATCCACGACCCCCTTTTCCAGCCTAGCTCTTCCAAAGACTGGCAGGAAATCCCTAAATTTGCCAATTCCTTCGTTCATTCCAAATAAAGCTTTCCCTCCCCAGTTCACAATGTTTTTATTCGTCCTGTTAAATACAATTTGTAGGAAGCCATTGGTTTGGACTGAGCTCCTGCACTAGACCCAACAGACCAAACCAAAATGAGTTACCCACGGGGATGGTCCTCGCTACCAAGCTGAAACTAAGTTGTTTATATGACCTTACAAGTTGTCAGGAGAGAAAGAGATGATGGTCAAATCCCTAACAGGCCAGTTTTAGCCAACATGATAAGGAAAGTCCCCTCTGCTTTAACTTTTACCAGAAAAGCAACTTCGAAGGTTCTCGTTTTGCAGCCGGGCGTGGTGGCTCACACCTGTAATCCCAGCACTTTGGGAGGCCGAGGTGGGTGGATCATTTGAGGTCAGCAGTTCAAGACCAACCTGGCCAACATAGTAAAATCCCCGACTCTACTAAAAATACAAAAATAAGCTGCATGATGGCCTGCGCTTGTAGTCCCAGCTACTCAGGGGGCTGAGGTGGGAGGCTCACTTAAGCCCAAGCCCCGGAGGTCGAGGCTGCAGTGAGCTATGATCTCACCACTGCGCTACAGCCTGGGTGACAGAGGAAGACCCTGTCTCAAAAAAATAAACATCAATAGTGGTTGAAAGCCATATGACTGGGGAGCAGCAACCAGAGACTAGTGACTCCAAGCTAAGACCACTCTTGAGCCTCTAAAGGGAGGTCACTGAAAGCCCAGATGGGTCTTCCTGCCTTCCCCGCAGGTGTCCTACTTGCTCACACCCACCAAGGAAGGAGCTCTTTATACAGAGAGAAGCTACAGAGCACATGCAGTTTTAGGGGAACCAGGAGGGTTGTAATTGTGGTTTCCTTGGGTCTACTTTTAGACATTAGGTTTGAGTTTTGCTTTCACAATATAGGGTACACTTGTGGTGTAATTTTTCCATATTGAAAAAGTCTGTAAACGTTACAAGTTCTGTCTCCTGGACATGAGTGTTAATGACCTTGGGAGTTCATTTGTGTCAGAACCTTCATCTGAATCCAGCTGACAATTTCGTCACCAGAATGGAAGGAAGGGGCATTCTCTGCTCCCAGAGTTCATTCCTGTGGCTGCTCAGGTGTCTCCGCTCGCTGTCACCAGGGGCTATTCCACTCTAGGGACTATACCCCAACAGGGAGAGGGTGTGGACTCCAAGCTTTGGTATGTGTTTAACCTTCTGGATGCTGGTGTTTCTTCTGAATTGTGGAGAAGCAGGCTGCTTATCTGAGCTGATTTGTGTTTCTTTCCTTTGGATTCCTTTTTCTGTTGAATATTGCAACACTTTAACTCCAGTTTCCTTTAGCACTTTGTAATTTTATTCCCTGTATGAGTCCGTAGGATTCTTAGTTTGTTGGTCTTTGAAAATTTGATTTTCAAATCGCACTGTCGCCCAGGCTGGAGTGCAGTGGTGCGATCTCGGCTCACTGCAACTCCGCCTCCCAGGTTCAAGTGATTCTCCTGCCTCAGACTCCCGAGTAGCTGGGATTACAGGTGCCCGCCACCACGCCCAGCTAATTTTTTGTATTTTTAGTAAAGATGGGGTTTCTCTATGTTGGCCAGGCTGGTCTCAAACTCCTGACCTCGTGATCCACCAGCCTCAGCCTCCCAAAGTGCTGTGATTACAGGCGTGAGCCACTTGCGCCTGGCCTATATTATTATTTAAACTAAGTATAAGTATTTTATTTCCAGAATTCTCTTTGCTTCTTCAGACCTTATGACTCAATCCAACCAGATTTTCAACCAAGACAATAAAACTCTTACACTCAAATCATGGAATAAAATTCTTAAATGCTTCAGCAAACTGTAATTATATGGCAGCAAGATTCTGTAAAGAAAATGAGTGTGAAGCTGCTCTGCCCGAGTGGCTCAGAACTCCAAGAGATACACCTGATTGGGTAATGCCTTGCCCCAGTAAAGACTTTAGCTCAAAGATCAAGCTCTTGCTTACTCCCCACAAGGAGCTTGCACATTCCTTACAGCTTCCACAATGTTTTTTTTTTTTTTTTTTTTTTAGACAGAGCTTTGCTCTTGTAGTCCAGGTTAGATAGAGTGCAATGATGCAATTTTGGCTCACAGCAACCTCCGCCTCCCAGGGTCAAGCGATTCTCCTGCCTTAGCCTCCTCAGTAGCTGGGATTACAGGCACCGGCTACCATGCCTTGCTAATTTTTTGTATTTTTAGTAGAGACTGGGTTTCATCATGCTGGCCAGGCTGGTCTCAAACTCCTGACCTCAGGTGATCCACCCCTCTCAAGCCTCCCAGAGTGCTGGGATTACAGGCATGAGCCACCACGCCCAGCTGCAAATAAACTCTTAAATTCATAAACCTTTTCTTTAGCAGACAGAACCCAAAGGTGTCTGACTCTTACAGATGTTCTCATTTTGCACAAATTACTCTCTGACTAAATCAACTGCTGACCATGTTGAATTTTACCTAAGTTCTGTACTCCTGGTAAAGGAAACCCCACCACTACCACCATCTTCTGTGATCTAGAGAAGCAGGCTACTACAAAATAACACCCTTCCCATTACAACTTAGATGACGTCCCTGTGTACCTGTGTATAAGGCCAGACACAGACTCTCCAAATTCCCATTCTTTGCTTCATGAACAATTAGCTGAACAGTTTTATCTTCACTGATCAGTTGAAACAAAATATCTGTGAACCCACATTTTGGTTACGTTTCTTTCCTTCTTCCAGGCCCCTGGACTTCGACCCACCTTCAGTAGCCTGAGCAAGCACCCCAACCCACTTTTATGACCCCTCCTAAGAAAAGGCCGACCTCAGGATCAAATATTCTCTAATCTAGCATCTGATTTTGTCCCCCTCCATCCTGCCCTCTCTCTCCCACTTTATTACTAATCTAGCTTGCTCCTACCTATGAAAGAAAACTTGACCTAACCTTCGAGATGCTTGCAAATATTATACTTGGTGTTTTCCTCCTATCGCTACAATACTGCATTCAAATAAAGTCACTTCTTACCTAAATCTGGATTTTATTTGAGGGTGTCTAGAAACAGCCCCAGGGCAGTAACAATCACAACCACAGAAAGGGCATCAGATCCCACCCCCAACTGCATCTGCCTACGGATCCCCTAGGAAACCTGCAGCAGAGTCTCACCAGGAACAACTAAACGGGCCTTCGGTGACCTCCCTTTACAGGCTCAAGGTTGGCCTTAGTTTGGAGTCACTGGCCTAAGGCCTCTGCTCTCCACTAAAGGGTACTCACATTTTTTCTCTATTCGACAAGCTTTTATTGGGGTATCTACTATGTGCCAGGTACCAGTCTAAGTATTGGGGAACAAAGACTAATAAGCTCCCAGTCGGGCACAGGGGCTCACGCCTATAATCCCAACACTTTGAGAGGCCAAGGTGGGTGGATCACCTGAGGTTGGGAGTTCAAGACCAGTCTGACCAACATGGAGGAAACTCCATCTCTACTAAAAATACAAAATTAGCTGGGCATGGTGGTACGCGCCTGTAATTCCAGCTACTTAGGGGGCACAGCTACCTATTAAGAGGTGAACTTCCTCTATCCTGTCTCTGGCTGGAAGAGGACGGCTTCCCTTTTTCCATACCCTGCTTCCCACCCCGTAGGGAGAGAGCAATGGCCAAGCACAGGCTCTGAAATCAGGCTGCTCTGGTTTGAATCCAAGCCCCACCACTGACTGACCCTGTGACCTTGCCTCTCCCTGCCTCCGTTTCCTCACATATAAAATAGGTGATAATTATACCCACCTCATAGGGTTGCTGTGAAGACTGAATTAGAGCACTGGGTGTTAGCTATTGCTATCTTCCACAATTACTATCTTTCAGATCAAGATCCCCTTGGAATGGATACACTGACATTGTCAACGTTTTAAAATTTTGTTTGTTTTTCATGTTATCACATGGTCATAAGTTCTCTGATGGCAGGGAGCTTCTTAGTCTTTTTTTTTTTTTTTTTTTTGTTCTTTTGAGACAGAGTTTCACTCTTGTTGCCCAGGTTGGAGTGCAATGGTGCGTTCTTGGCTCACTTCAACCTCTGCCTCCCGGCTTCAAGCGGTTCTCCTGCCTCAGCCTCCCGAGTAGCTGGGATTACAGGCGCATGCCACCACGCCTGGCTAATTTTGGATTAATTCTTTCTGAAACACAGTCTTCCCATGTGTACTGTGAGCAGGTTGAATTATGTCCACATATTCTTCACTCTGTCCTAGACTCCTTTTCCCTTCTCTGTAACTCTTCTGTCCTTCATTTCTATCAGGTGCTACATTCTCAAGTCTTGTATCAGAAACTGGTTCAGGCAGTAAGCGTGGCAGGCAAGCAGTTTTCATAATGGAGACCAAGAACGTGGTAAATGGCTATGTCTTCATTGATTAGGAGTCAATTTGGCTACCTGTATCTTTTCTCTTATAAACATTTTGACATAAACCTCTTATTCTGGGATTTCTTTTCTTTCTTTCTCTCTCTCTTTCCTTCTTTTTTTAAATCCTGAGATTTCCTAGTTGGTTCCTTTCTTTCTTTTTTTTTTGAGACGGAGTCTCGCTCTGTCTCCCAGGCTGGAGTGCAGAGGCCGGATCTCAGCTCATTGCAAGCTCCGCCTCCCGGGTTCCCGCCATTCTCCTGCCTCAGCCTCCGGAGTAGCTGGGACTACAGGCGCCCGGTTCCTTTCTGGCAAGTCTGATCTGGCTGGTCCGTAAACAAGGCAGAGGTGGGAATGGGCTGGAGTGCCGGGATGGCGGTGAGGGCCTGATGCCCTCTAGCGACCAGGTTCAGAAGTGGCTGCAGCATCCCTGTGAGGAAGGTTGCAGAGGGATTCTGATGCCAAGTCAGGGGCTAGACCAATGGTTCTCAGAGTGTGGTCCTTGGACCAGCGGCAGCAGTACCTGGATGCTTTGCTAGAAATGAAAAGTCTCAGGCTCACCTGGAACTCTAAGTCAGAAGCTCTAAAATGGTGGTGAGCGGGGGCGGGGACGGGGGGGTGAGGAAGCAGCCTGCCTTGGTCAAGCTCTCCAGGGGATTCTGATGGACCCTGAAGCTTGAGAACCACAACCCTCTAAAGTCATTCCCTGAGACCTCCTGTTTTCCTGCCTGTAAACCAAGAAGGGATATGCACAGAACGGCCGTCGAGCTGCCCAGGGGAGATGTGCTGAAGGCTGTGTCAGGTACTCACTTATTTTATTTTTTGAGACAGGGTCTTGCTCTTTTACCAAGGCTGGAGTGCAGTGGCATGATCCTAGCTCACTGAGCTCAATCTCCCAGGCTCAAGTGATCCTCCCACCTCAGCTTCCAGAGTAGCTGGGATCACAGGTGCTTGCCCCCACATCGAGCTAATTTTATATTTTTAGTAGAGATGGGGTCTCGCTATGTTGCCCAGTCTGGTCTCAAACTCTTGCCCTCATGTAATCCTCCGGCACTCGCCTGCCAAAGTGCTGGGATTACAGGTGTGACTCAACGTGGGTGTCTGGCCCACTTACTTTTTTTTTTTTTTTTTTTTTTTTTTGAGACGGAGTCTCCCTCTGTGGCCCAGGCTGGAGTGCAGTGGCCGGATCTCAGCTCACTACAAGCTCCGCCTCCCGGGTTCACGCCATTCTCCCGCCTCAGCCTCCGAGTAGCTGGGACTACAGGTGCCCGCCACCGCGCCCGGCTAGTTTTTTGTATTTTTAGTAGAGACGGGGTTTCACCGTGTTAGCCAGGATGGTCTCGATCTCCTGACCTCGTGATCCGCCCACCTCGGCCTCCCAAAGTGCTGGGATTACAGGCTTGAGCCACCGCGCCCGGCCTCACTTACTTTTAAAGGAGAAAATATCCAGTGTTCAAAGAACCCAGCAAAATCACTCAGACTCACTGTGTATGTCTCCAGGAGGAAAAGAGATAGAAAGGCATTTGTACTTTACAGCTCAACAGGAAAAGCGCAAGTATCTATCCCTTCAGACAATAAGGATGCCATTTAATTACTGTCATTTAATTATTATTTCCATGACAAGTTATTTAGTCAACAATCATATTTGAATACCTTCTTGGTGTTGCCAAATCCCATCCCATAGGATTTAGCATTAATCTCCAAATTCCAGAAAATAGGAAACAAAACAAAATTATCCACTGTAACAAATTCTCCACCCTGTAAAGGAGAAGAATTGATGTTCTGGTGAATCTTTGTAATTCACAAATTTACCACAATTCTTTAGGGAACTGTATTCATTTTAATGTAGGCATAATAGGAGATTTTTCCCTAATTCTATTCCCTGGTAGCATTCCCAAGGATAAGTCCTGGAATTCCACTTGAAATTACCCAAAAGGAAAGAACAGACTTGAAAAACAAACACTTTCTTCTGGGGAAGGAAAAAAGGTCAAAAAGAATTATTAATAAGTGAAACATGAGATGATTTTTTTTCTGCAATTCTTTCTTGCCTCTTTGTAAATATCTTTTAAGCTTTATTGATAACATACACTTTACATTTAATGAAAAATGGGATCAAATAAACAAACAAACCTTTTCTTTTTCTTTTTTTTTTTTTGAGATGGAGTTTTGCTCTTGTTGCCCAGGCTGGAGCTCAATGGCATGATCTTGGCTCACCACAACCTCTGCCTCCCAGGTTCAAGTGATTCTCCTGCTTCAGCCTCCCGAGTAGCTGGGATGACAGGCATGTGCCACCATGCCCGGCTAATTTTCTATTTTTAGTAGAAATGGGGTTTCTCCATGTTGGTCAGGCTGGTCTCGAACTCCTGACTTCAGGTGATCCTCCCGCCTAGGCCTCCCAAAGTGCTGGGATTACAGGCATGAGCCACAGTGCCCAGTTGAACAAACCTTTTCAAGGTGATGAACCCAGGGACAGGTAGTGCTGACCTAGAACATAGACATGTCTGACTCAAGTGTCAGGTCAGGTCATCCTGTCATATGGGACACCCGCCACCCTCAACGAAGTGCTCAGTGACCACCATCCCAAGAAAAGACAATGCATTGTACACCCCCGTGTACCCAAAATGCATTTTGCTTTTCAGTTTTCTTGCACTGCCATGCTTGGGTGGGTTTTTTCTTGACTTTCAAGAAAAATAGTTTTTCTCCCTTCTGTAGTCTGAGAGAATCCAGAAGGCAAGAATCAATACCCCTCAACACCAGCAAATGATTAGGTGACCCCAAGTATCCCCAAAGGAATGGAAACTGGGGTTGGGGAAGAAAAGCTGAGTGCCCCAGGGGTTCATTTATTTGAGGGGAATACCAGGAGACTCTTTCCAGCCCAGGGTATCCAGCTGCTCCCCTGAGAGGCCCCAACCCCATCTCTGAGAAGATAACCCAGGAGCCCATAATTCACTAGATCCTGCAAGAGACTTGGCAGCTGTGGGCATCCTGAGCAGTTCTGAAATCCAGAACCGGGGAAGGATAGAGGGTGGACTGAGGACACATCACCCCGTCAAGTTTCCAAAAAGGAACCTCAACTCAAAGACATTCTGATAAGCTGTCTGTGCCTAGGGAAGATGAAAGGAGAGGCACAAAGGTTTTTTATGGGAGAGCGCCAGGTGCTTACTCTCTGCTTTCCTCTCAGAGGAAAAGTCCACAAAGAGAAAACAAATCTCTCAAAAAGAGCCATCCATTGCTTAGTAGGGAAAAATGAATAAACAATTCTAATACCGTGTTTATGTAGAATGTAGAATGTAGAATGTAGAATGAAGGACAAAAAGCTGATAAAGTTGACTGGATGTGGTGGCTCACGCCTGTAATTCCAGCACTTTGTGAGGATGAGGTGGCCAGATCACGAGGTTAAGAGATCGACACCATCCTGGCCAACATGGTGAAACCCCGTCTCTACTACTAAAAATACAAAAAACTAGCTGGGCGTGGTGGCACACGCCTGTAATCCCAGCTACTTGGGAAGCTGAGGCAGGAGAATCGCTTGAACCCAAGAGGCACAGGTTGCAGTGAGCTGAGATCGCGCCACTGCACTCCAGCCTGGCGATAGAGCGAGACTCCGTCTCAAACAAACAAACAAACAAAAAGCCAACGATATCCTTTGTTTTATAGGGAAAAATGAATAAGCAATTCTAATACTGTATTTGTTGGAAATGTAGAATGACGGACAAAAACCTGATCAAGTTGTGAATTGGAGAGGGAAAGCTGGTCTTTGGAAATGCAGGGAGGAATTTATTCCCAGCCCCTGTATGAGGGCCAGGGTCGTGTCTTTGGGACCCTGCTTCCCACACGTTTAGAAGATCTGGAGGGAAACCAGTACCCCAGGGAAAGATGAGGGACTGAGGATCCCACAGGCCACAGCTCCTCCCACACGAACCCCACACCCGAGGCGGGATTCCCCCCATGACTCTCCGGTGACCCCGGCACAATCTGGAGAGACGCGGGGCTGCGGGTGCGGGGCTGGGGCTGCAGGCACCACGCACGGACGGGACAGGACGCCCGCCCGGGGTCCCCGCTGCTGGCCCAGACCCACCTTGCAGCCGAGGCGTCCGGAGCAGGGGGACTCAAGTCCGAGACCCCGAAGTCGCCGCGGGGAGGCCCGGGTCCTTCCACAGCTGGATCCGGCCGATTCCAACCAGCCCCTCCTCCAAGTCTAGGGACTCCAGGCCCCGCACACGCACCGTATCCTGGCTTTCAGGTGACTTGGCTTCCTTACTACGCTACGCCTCCTTTGGTCAGAGCTGGTCACAGCGCGACAGAAGCTGCAGCGGCGCCACCTGTGGTGTCCTCGGCAGAAATGACCTGCCCCGCCGACTTGTTGACCGTTGCCCAGGCATCCTGACGGCGCACCTGATTGGACTATTCAGAGCACGCCCCAGCGCCGCTGATTGGATAGATTCGGGCTCCACCCCCTGCGTCATAGAAGTCATCTAATAGGTGGCAGAAAGGAGCCGGATTGATAAGCTGTAGCGGCAGCCAATAGCAGGCCCAGCTTCCTCCTGGCAACCAAACCAGGGTCTGCTGGAGGCATCAACACAATTGTCCAATAGGTTTCCAGAGCTACTACTGGCCTTTTCCTGTACTCGGTGGGCCCTTTCTGCCTCTTCCAGGTCACAGATGTGCACAAGTAATTACAGACTCAGTGTCCAATGGGGACATCTCCTTCCCTCAGAGCAAGAGGGAAGCCGAGTCCAAACCAGGCCACACTGGAACAGTGGGGAGGCCCTGATGTCCTCCAGGGATCAGGAATTTGGGATGGGGCAGTTGGTGCCATGGCCAAGCCATTCTCTCACCTTATCTCTCAGTCTACTCATTTTCAGCCCAGAAAAAACAAACAAAAAAACCAAACAAACAACAATAACAAAAAAAAAATGCCAACATGGGAATAAAATAAAGGCATGGAAAAATTATTAAATGCATAGTTATATGGCAGCATTATTCCATAAGGCAATCAAAAGGAAAGCAAACATTTGAACTAGCTCAGGCAAGCAGCCTTTTTCACCCACAGTTCACATGGAAAACCTGCATTCAGGTTTAACACAATCTTGGAAGTCAGACTCTGACTACTAAAATGGATGCCCAGAGTCAATCAGACCCTCCTGATGAGGTAGGGAAACCTAAGAATTTAACTCTGGGAGCTCAACATGCCCTCATGTACCCTCTACACAGTGTAGAAAAGCTGCCTCCTTCAAGACCTTCATTTACCCCTGCAGGAGACTCTTACCTGGAGTCAGTTTAAGGTTCTAACCTACATAAACTATCAACTACATACATCCTTTCTCCAGGAGACAACCAAAATGAGTCTTTATCTGAGCCTGACCATCCCAGATTTACTTCATATATACAAATTACAGTTGGACCACAGTGACCCTATGTATGCCAAAACACGTTGCCCAGAAAATAATCACAGCCTGATAAAGGACAGAACACCCTGAGCATGTCTTCACACGAATCTTTTGCTTTCCAGGGCTCTGCTTCTCAGAATCTGCACTCCTGTAGCTGTTCTGAGCAACCGGAGGCCACCTACAGAGACAGCAGGCTGCCCAGAAAGCCACATGGGGAGTTCCATTTCCCTCCCTTTGCAGGCTCCAGACTGGCCTCAGGTTGGAGTCACTACAAGGAGTTCCACTGACACCCTTTCTGGAAAACGACTCAAACCAGTTTTCTGGGGGACTATATGCAATGAAAGACATGAAGATTACATGTCCAATTTGCTTTTATTTACATGATTTACCTTTTTTGTTTTTGAGAAAGGGTCTTGGTCTGTCACCCATGCTTAATCTTGACTCACTGTAACCTCCACCTCCCGGGCTCAAGCGATCCTTCCACCCCAGCCTCCTGAGTAGCTGGGACGACAGGTGTGCACCAACATGCTTGGCTAATATTTAAATTTTTTGTAGAAATGAGGTCTCACTATATTGCCCAGGGTGGTCTCAAACTCCTGAATTAAAGCAATTCTCCTGACTCAGTCTCCCAAAGGGATTACAGGCGTGAGCTACTGTGCCTGGCTGATTTAACTTTTCTTTTTTTTTTTTTTTTTTTTTTTGAAGCGGAGTCTCGCTCTGTTGCCCGGACTGGAGTGCAGTGGCCGGATCTAAGCTCACTGCAAGCTCCGCCTCCCGGGTTTACGCCATTCTCCTGCCTCAGCCTCCCGAGTAGCTGGGACTACAGGCGCCCGCCATCTCGCCCGGCTAGTTTTTGTATTTTTAGTAGAGACGGGGTTTCACCATGTTAGCCAGGAAGGTCTCGATCTCCTGACCTCGTGATCCGCCCGTCTCGGCCTCCCAAAGTGCTGGGATTACAGGCTTGAGCCACCGCGCCCGGCCTGATTTAACTTTTCATAGGTTAAGAAAGTGATTAACCCTGTGAACCATGGTTGGACTTCACTGACTCTCAAAACTTGTAGCTAATTATTTTTATTTTATTTTATTTTATTTATTTATTTATTTTTTGAGGTGGAGTCTCGCTCTGTCGCCTGGACTGGAGTGCAGTGGCCAGATCTCAGCTCACTGCAAGCTCCGCCTCCTGGGTTTCCGCCATTCTCCTGCCTCAGCCTTCCGAGTAGCTGGGACTACAGGCGCCCGCCACCTCGCCCGGCTAGTTTTTGTATTTTTAGTAGAGACGGGGTTTCACCGTATTAGCCAGGATGGTCTCGATCTCCTGACCTCGTGATCCGCCCGTCTCGGCCTCCCAAAGTGCTGGGATTACAGGCTTGAGCCACCACGCCCAGCCTATTTTATTTTATTTTGAGACAGAGTTTCGCTCTTTTTGCCCAGGCTGGACTGCAATGGCGTGATCTCGGCTCACCACAACTTCTGCCTTCTGGGTTCAAGTGATTCTCCTGCCTCAGCCTCCCAAGTAGCTGGGATTACAGGCATGCACCACCACCCTGGCTAATTTTGTATTTTTAGTAGAGATGGGGTTTCTCCATGTTGGTCAGGCTGGTCTTAAACTCCCGACCTCAGGTAATCTGCCCGCCTCAGCCTCCCAAGCTGGGATTACAGGCATGGGCCACAGTGCCCAAAGTGAATTGTTAATTTAATTTTATGTTGCCTTAACATCCATTTTAAATACAAGTGTAACTTTCTCATACCAGAAAGGGTTTATTCACTGTTAACACAGTTTCCAGTTCTCCACCTCCTCCCAGTTCCTCAATGTAGTGAATCCATATATCTGCCTTAGACAACTGATTCCCAGTGACCACCTCACTATAGGACAGCTAGATGTAACATTCTCACTGACCCCACTGAACCCCCACGCTTCGTATGAACTGTGTAGGTATGTCACAGTGACCACCTCTCAGTCACTTTGTGACCTCCTTGAACTTGTGCCTGCTTGCTTTAAACCCACCAATTAAAATTCCCTAGGGGAAACTTTTTTTTTTTTTTTGAGTGGGCGTCTTGCTCTGTCTCCCAGGCCGGAGAGCAGTGGTGCGATATCAGCTCACTGCAACCTCTGTCTCCCAGGTTCAAGCGATTCTCCTGCCTCAGCCTCCCGAGTAGCTGGGACTACAGGCGCCTGCCACCACACCCGGCTAATTTTTTGTATTTTTAATGGAGATGGGTTTCACCATGTTAGCCAGGATGGTCTTGATCTCCTGACCTCATGATCCGCCCACCTCCGCCTCCCAAAGTACTGGGATTATAGGCATGAGCCACCTCACCCAGCCATACCCCTAGGGGGAAACTTTCAATAACATCCTGGACTCTAATAAAGGTACTAACCCATGGATTCATCCATTTCTCCCTCTCTCTCCATGTGGTCCCTGACTTCTGTGTGTGTGGCCTCCATGTGTGCTGTGTATCCTCCAGGACCTGTAAGTAATAAAACCCTTATTTCCGTCTTATGTCTCTCGTAATCATTGAAAGATCCCGGCCGGGCGCGGTGGCTCAAGCCTGTAATCCCAGCACTTTGGGAGGCCGAGACGGGCGGATCACGAGGTCAGGAGATCGATACCATCCTGGCTAATACGGTGAAACCCCGTCTCTACTTAAAAATACAAAAAACTAGCCGGGCGACGAGGCGGGCGCCTGTAGTCCCAGCTACTCGGGAGGCTGAGGCAGGAGAATGGCGTAAACCCGGGAGGCGGAGCTTGCAGTGAGCTGAGATCCGGCCACTGCACTCCAGCCTGGGTGGCAGAGCAAGACTCCATCTCAAAAAAAAAAAAAAAAAAAAAAAAAAAAAAAAGAAAGATCCTAATTTTAAAGATCCTAAATTAGAACACTTGGTGTAGCTGGCAGGATACAGAGTGATTCTCATGTTTAACACAAGATATCTTTGAGTTGCTATAGCTTATTAACATCATAAATCACTTGGGCAACCACACTGGTGAGGCAGTAGTGTTTGCTGTAATAAATGAAAGAGAGACTAAAAAACAATATGAGACCAGGCACAGTGGCTCACGACTGTAATCCCAGCACTTTGGGAGGCCAAGGCAGGCAGATCACGAGGTCAGGATATCAAGACCATCCTGGCTAACACGGTGAAACCCCGTGTCTACTAAAAATACATTAACAAAAAAAATAGCCAGGCATGGTGGCACGTGCCTGTAGTCCCAGCTACTCATGAGGCTGAGGCTGGAGAATCACTTGAACCCAGGAGGCAGAGGTTACAGTGAGCCGAGATCGCGCCACTGCACTCCAGCCTGGGTGACAGAGCGAGACTCTGTCTCAAAAAAAAAAAAGAAAAAAAAGAAAGATCAACAAAATGAAGAGTTTTTTAAAAAAGATAAAATCAACAAAGCTCTGACTCACTAGATAAAAATAGCAGATTCAAATAAATAAAATCAGAGGTGAAAAAAAGGAGTCGGCTGGGTATGGTGGCTCATGCCTATAATCCCAACACTTTAGAGGAGGGTGGATCACTTGAGGTCAGGAGTTTGAGTCAAGCCTGGCCAACATGGTAAAACCCTGTCTCTACTAAAAATACAGAAAATTAGCTGGCCATGGTGACCTCGTCTGTGCAAGGATTTTGTGGATAAGAGCTCAAACACACAGGCAACAAAAGCAAAAATAGACACAAGATCACACCAAACATCTCAATCCCAGTGTATCTTACTCATCCCGCTTCTGGGAGTTACTCTGGGGCAGTCTCTGGCTGGATTCATCTTTCTCTGTGCTCCGCGCAGACCTAGTACCAAGGGACTAGAAGCAGCATTTACTTGTTCACCAAAAAAAGGGGGATCTGCAGGACGGTGCTGCAGTTCAGGCTGTGGCCATGCTGGGGCATCAGTAGACAGGTAAAATGTAAAAAGCCAACCCACAGGTGGTGCATAGTGAGGTGCTTGACAGTATTCTGTCTAAAGTGTTTCGTTTTGCTTTGTTTTGAGACAGGGTCTCACTCTATCATGCAGGATGGAGTGCAGCGGCGTGATCTCAGCCCACTGCAACCTCCGCTTCCCAGGTTCAGGCGATTCTCCTGTCTCAGCCTCTCAAGTAGCTGGAATTACAGGCATGTACCACCACGCCCAGCTAATTTTTATATTTTTAGTAAAGACGGGGTTTCAACATGTAGGCCAGGATGATCTCGAACTCCTGACCTCAAGGTATCTGCCCACCTCGGCCTCCCAAAGTGCTAGGATCACAGGCGTGAGCCAACGTGCCTGGGCATAAAGTGTTTTCATTAGTATTCATATTGTGGTATTATTGTCATCATCATCATTTTCATAAAGTAGAAAGTAAAACTTCTCTTAATGGTATCCACAATTTACGCTGCAGATGTAACTATTTCTTGAAAACAAGATAAAAACTGGCCTGGGAAACAGAACTAAAGCTTGTAACTTAGTTCTGTGATTACTATACTGATTTATTCTATGGTTGCTTACTCTTCCATACCTTGTAAGTAAATTCCAAGATTATTCGTTTTGGGTGATTCATGCCTTCCTCACTAGAAAGAACAATTTGGTTTATTATGCTATCATTCCACGCATTTCTCCAACACCAGTCACTATTTCAGTCAGACCATGAAGAAAAATATTTTTGGAAATGGAAACTTGATGTTCTGTCATTTAAAGGTACTTCATGAAAATCCACTCCAAGATGGATCACTTGCTTCATTTCCTCACAGAGCTTTTTTTTTTTTTTTTTTTTTGAGATGGAGTCCCACTCTGTCACCCAGGCTAGAGTGCAGTGGCGTGATCCTGGCTCACTGCAACCTCTGCCTGCCAGGTTCAAGCAATTCTCCTGCCTCAGCCTCCCAAATAGCTGGGATTACAGGCGCGCACCACCATGCCCGCCTAATTTTTTGTATTTTTAGTAGAGATGGGGTTTCTCCATGCTGGCCAGGCTGGTCTCGATCTCCTGAACTCGTGATCCACCTGCCTCGGCCTCCCAAAGTGCTGGGATTACAGGCATGAGCCACCGTGCCCAGCCCATTTATTTCTTTATTGTGCAAGCAGTGACTTCTTATTTCTCCACTGCTTTTTTTTTTTTTTTTTTTTTTTTTTTTTTTGAGATGGAGTCTTTCTCTGTCACATAGGCTGGAATGCAGTGGCATGATCTCAGCTCACTGTAACCTCTGCCTCCCAGGTTCAAGCAATTCTCTTGCTGCAGCCTCCTGAGTAGCTGGGATTACAGGTGTGCACCACCGTACCCAGCTAATTTTTCTATTTTTAGTGGAGATGGGGTTTCCCTATGTTGGCGAGGCTGGTCTTGAACTCCTGGCCTTAAGTGATCTGCCTGCCTCAGCCTCCCAAAGTGCTGGGATTACAGGTGTGAGCCACCATACCAGGCCTGGCTCTCCATTTCTTGAACAACACTTTTACCCCAGGTACAGAATTAGTGGTCAATAGTTACACATTACCTATTATATAAACTTCCCATACCTAAGAAGTTCTCTCCCAACTTTTCTAGACACTATATGCTGCTACTTTCTTCTCATATTCTTAAAGATCTGTTTCTGAGAAAAAAATTTCTATTTGCTTATCAGATATATATTTGATATATATGTCTGTGAATAGTGTGCAGAGGAAATTAAAATTATCCATCCTCAATAAATGGAGGTGGTTATCATAGGCCCTGGCTCTGGGAGTGGGGTCCAGGTCTACAGTGAAGGAGGCAGGAGACAGGGGAGTCAATTCTGGGTATCAAATCTAAATGCCTACTAATGGACTGTGTAGGGACAGGTCCCTCATGGGTAGAAAAACGGAAAAAAAAAACAGTGCTGAGAACAAGTAGGAAAGAGATCTAGAGAACAGGCACAGTGACTCACGCCTGTAACCCCGGCACTATGGGAGGCTGAGGCGGGCAGATCACTTGAGATCAGCAGTTCAAGACCAGCCTGGCCAACATGGTGAAACCCCATCTCTACTAAAAATACAAAAATTAGCTGGGTGTGGTGGTGAGCACTTGTAATCCCAGCTACTCAAGAGGCTGATGCATGAGAATCACTTGAACCCGGGAGGCAGACGGTGCAGTGAGCCAAGATCTCGCCACTGCACTCCAGCTTGGGCGAGAGAGAGAGAGACCTAGAGTATCTTGGTACCCTAAAGGTCACACAAGGTCTGTGCAGTACTGTAGCCTTTTTTCCCTTTTTTGTGTGTAAAACATACATAAAATTCACCATCATCAATTTTAAGTGTGCAGTTCAGTGCCATTAAGAACATTCATACTAGTGTGCAACCATCACCACCATCCATCTCTAGAACCCTTTTTATTTTGCAAAATTTAAACTCTATGCCCATTAAATATCCATTATCCAATTTCCCTAACCCATGGCAAATGGTATTGCACTTTTTCTATCAATATGACTACTCTAGATACCTGATATAAGTAGAATCATACAGTACTGTCTTTGTATGAATGGCCCATTTCACTTAGCATGTCAAGATTCATCTTGCAGCATATGTGAAAACGTCCTTCCTAAGGTTCAGCAATATTCTCTTGTATGTATAAACTTCCTTTTGTTTATTCATCTGTTGATGAAAACCTGAGTAGTTTCCAGAGTTTACCTATTGTGAATGATGCTATGTACACAGGTGCACAACCTATTTGAGACTTTGCTTTCAATCTTTTTATTTTCCCAGAAATGGAAATGCTGATCATATGTCATTTCTACATTTTAATCTGGGCATCTGCCATACTGTTTTCAGCAGGCTTATACCATTGTACATTCCCAGTGACAGTGCACAAGGTTCTCAAACATTCCACATCCTTGTCAGTATTGTTTTCCATCTTTGATACTACTAATCCTAATGAGATGGTATGTATGTCTTGAGTTCGATTTGTATTTCCCTAACAACCAATGATGTTGAGCATTGTTACGTGCTTATTGGCCATCTGGATATCTTCTTTGGAGAAATGTCTATTCAAGTCCTTTCCTCCATTTTAAAATTGGATTGTGTCTTAGCTTGGGTTGCTAAAACAAAATACCATAAATTGAAAAGCTTAATTCATCAACAAACATTTATTTCTCATGGTTTGGGAGGCTGGAAAGTCCAATATCAAGGCACTGGCAGAGCCCGTGTCTGGTAAGGGCCTGCTTCCTGGTTCAAAGATAGCTATCTTCTCACTGCACCCTCTCAAGGTGAAGGGCAAAGCTAGCCCTCTAGGGACTCGTATCAGGAAACTAATCCCAATTACGAGGCCTCCATCTTCATGATGTCCTCCAATCCTAAAAACCACCAGAGACAGGGCCTCCAAATACCATCACAATACGGGGATGGGGGTGGGGGTAAGGTTTCAACATATTAATCTGAGGGGGCATACACTCAGCCAAAACATTACACCTCCGGCCCCCAAAATCCATGTCATCACATGTAAAATATATTCATCTCATCCTAAAGGCCTCAAAAGTCTCAGTTAATTCCAGCATGAAGCCTAATGCTTAAACTCAAAGTGTCATCTCAATATCACAAACTCAGATATGGATGAGATTCAGTTCATGCTGAGGCAAAATCCTTCTTCAGCTCCGAATCTGTGAAAACCAAACTAGTTGTGTATTTCCAAAATATGAGACAGGCATAGGATAGACATTCCTATTCCAAAAGTGAGAAACAGGAGAAAGGGGTGAGCTCCCAAACAAGTCCGAAACCCAGAAAGCAAACTGAAGACTTTCCATATTCTTTGGATATGTAGATACTTGTAGAACTGTCCTCCACTACGCATTTTCACAGGTATTCGAAGGTTGTGTGATAAATGAAAGCTTTCCCACATTCCTTACATAAGGTTTACCTCCATTATGAGCTCTTTCATGTCTCTGAAAGGAACTGGAATAACTGAACGTTTTCCCACACTGCTTACATTCATAGGGTTTTTCTCCGGTATGAGTTCTTTCATGTATTCTAATGGAACTGGCATAATTGAAGGCTTTCCCACACTCTTTACATTCATAGGGTTTTTCTCCAGTATGAGTTCTTTCATGTGTTCGGACAGAACTAGGACAGTCAAAGGCTTTACCACATACCTGACATTTATAAGGTCCATCTCCAGTGTGCAGTATCATATGTTTTCTAATCCTTTTAAGAGAAATGAAGGCTTTCCCACATACCTGACATTCATAGGGTTTCTCTCCAGTGTGCGTTCTTTCATGTATTTGAAATGAACTGGGACAGTCAAAGGCTCTACCGCATACCTGACATTTATAAGGTCCATCTCCAGTGTGCTTTATCATGTGTCTTCGAACGCTTGGGAGAGAAATGAAGGCTTTCCCGCATTCCTTACATTCATAGGGCTTCTCTCCAGTGTGAGTCCTTTCATGTGTTCGAACATTACTGGAAGAACTGAAGGTTTTACCACATTTATTACATTCATAGGGTTTCTCCCCAGTATGAGTTCTTTCATGCTTTCGAACGTAACTGGGAAAAATAAAGGCTCTCCCACATACTTTACATTTATAAGGTCCATCCCCAGTGTGCCTAATCATATGACTCTGAAAATTTGTGAAAGAAATGAAGGCTTTCCCACACTGTTTACATTCATGGGGTTTCTCTCCAGTATGAGTCCTTTCATGTATTCGAAATAAACTGGGGCGGTCAAAGGCTTTTCCACATTCCTGACATTTATAAGGTCCATCTCCAGTGTGCCTAATCATGTGTCTCTGAAAACTTGGGAGAGAAATGAAAGCTTTTGCACATTCCTGACATTCATAGGGTTTCTCTCCAGTGTGCGTTCTTTCATGTATTTGAAATAAACTGGGGCGGTCAAAGGCTTTCCCACATTCCTGACATTTATATGGTCCATCTCCAGTGTGCTTAATCATGTGCCTTCGAACACTTGGGAGAGAAATGAAGGCTTTTCCGCATTCCGGACATGCATAGGGTTTCTCACCAGTGTGAGTTCTTTCATGTCTTCGAAAGGATTGACAAGAACTGAAGGCTTTCCCACACTGCTTACATTTGTATGGTTTCTCTCCATATTCCTGATAGTCATAAGGTTTGTGTCCAAGGTGAGATCTGATGTGTCTACTAAGGGATGAATGATGCATGAAGACTTTCCCACACAAACTACATTCACATGGTCTTACTATAGTAGGAATTTTCTTGTTCAGATTAAGATTGAGAATCTGACTGAAGGCTTCTCCACATTGGTCATACTCTTTACTTTCACTGAGTCCCTCTTCCATATGATTGCTGGAAAAAACAGAAAGCATGATTTAATGGCTTGTGACTTTGTATTTATTAATAGTTTTTCGACTTACATTTTTACCATAATCGGGGAAAGGGTAGGTTTTCAGGCCTGTATGAATTGTTTGAAAGTGAAGAGACGGAATGCTCTGCAAGAGGGCTCGACAGTAGCTATTATCAAAAAAGTGATATTCATATATACAGTTTCTTAATACTATTTCCAAGTGAATGATTTTGCAACACTAAACATCTGTGCCACACTTTTTCTTTTTCTGGTGAAAAAGTTGTAGGAATAAATAAATTTGAAACTGGGCTTACTGGTTTGTTTCCTTATTTTTAAAATTTCATGATATACTAAGAAGGGGACATTGCTTTCTCTTGTCAGTGCAAATTACCTTAAAATTTTCCCCTGATTTTTGTACCAATCTTCAATGCTCTGGTCTTCCCATTTTTTTCCTAAAATATAGTCAGAAAAAATCCTTATGAACCGATAGACAATACAGAAAAATGACTAGATTCTAAGTTCATGATCAGGTGCAAACAACCCTGATTTATTCACCCAAGTATTTCCTTTTCCACATGTGACATCATGAAACAACATTAAAGAGCAAGAAACACTTCTTCTCTAATTGACTAAGAGACGGAATGATGTCATCCTTACCTACACAGGCCAGGTTTCTAAAGGTTTCCCGCATCACATCTCTGTAGAGTTTCTTCTGGGAAGGATCCAGCAAAGCCCACTCCTCAAGTGTGAAGTTCACAGCCACATCCTCAGAGGCCACTGAGTCCTAAAACATCCCAAATACGCAACGCAGGAGAAAGAATGAGATGACAGTACAGGGATGTAAACCCAATTCATAAAAGTTCACAAACGGCTAGGTGCGGTGGCTCATGCCTCCATTCCCAGCACTTTGGGAGGCCAAGGCAGGCAGATCACCTGAGGTCAGGAGCTTGAGGCCAGCCTGGTCAACATGGTGAAACCCCATCTCTACTAAAAATACACTAATTAGCTGGGCATGGTGGTGTCTGCCTGTAATCCCAGCTACTCAGGAGGCTGAGGGAGGGGAATTGCTTAAACGAGGGAGGCAGAGGTTGCAGTGAACCGAGATCACGTCACTCTACTTCAGCCTGGGTGACAGAGAGAGATCCCGTCTCAAACAAACAAACAAACAAAAACAACAACAAAAAAGTTGACACATGATGTGGCAGTCTCCAAACATTTATTTTATGATAAATAAATATGGTTGTCAGAATTCTGTCTACATTCACTTTCTCATAAATTTAATTACCCCGTGAAAACATGCAACTGGTCTCTACATTTTTACTGTAGTCACTACAAGTTTTATTGGTCTCTAATGGTAGGATCCAGTTCACCTTGGAGAAACAAATAAAATGCTATACAAAGAAAATAAATTTTGGCCGGGACCGGTGGCTCACGCCTGTAATCCCAGCACTTTGGGAGGCCGAAGCAAGCAGATCACGAGGTCAGGAGTTTGAGGCCAGCCTGATCAACATGGTGAAACCCTGTCTCTACTAAAAATACAAAAAAATTAGCCAGGCGTGGTGGCGCGTGCCTGTAATCCCAGCTACTCGGGGGCTGAGACAGGAGAATAGCATGAACCTGGGAGACAGAGGTTGCAGTGAGCCGAGATTATGCCATTGCACTCCAGCCTGGAGGACAGAGAGAGACTCTGTATCAAAAAAAAAATTTAAGATCATCATTCCTTCTGGAAAAAACTTCCATTTCCTTTCATATCTCACACCAATCAGCATTCCATGAAACACAGGGTAGTTCAGGCACAGTGGCTCATGCCTGTAATACAAGCACTTTAGGAGGCAGAGGCAGGCGGATTGCCTGAGATCAGGAGTTTGAAACCAGCCAGCCCAACATGGCAAAACCCTGTCTCTACTAAAAATAAAAAAAATTCCCCAGGCATGGTGGTGGGCGCCTGTAATACCAACTACTTGGGAGGCTGAGGAAAGAGAATTGCTTGAGCCCAGGAGGTGGAAGTTGCGGTGAGCCGCAACTGCACTCCAGTCTGGGCGACAAGAGCAAAACTCTGTCTAAAAAAAAAAAGAAAAAGAAACACAGGATAAAACCTGAAAAAGGTTTCCATGAATAAATAAATACACACTGAAGAAGTGGAACCATTTTCTTCTGTTCCCTTCATCAAACATGAGAGGCCAGAAGGCCCATAGAAATCCACCTGCTGACAAAATCTAGCTGACCATACTTTCCTGAAGGATTCCAAGCCATTAGACATAGACAGATCAAGTTGGCTGAATGAAAATATTCCTTTGTGGCCGGGCGCGGTGGCTCAAGCCTGTAATCCCAGCACTTTGGGAGGCCGAGACGGGCGGACCACGAGGTCAGGAGATCGAGACCATCCTGGTCTACACGGTGAAACCCCGTCTCTACTAAAAAATACAAAAAACTAGCCGGGCGAGATGGCGGGCGCCTGTAGTCCCAGCTACTCGGGAGGCTGAGGCAGGAGAATGGCGTAAACCCGGGAGGTGGAGCTTGCAGTGAGCCGAGATCGCGCCACTGCACTCCAGCCTGGGCGACAGAGCGAGACTCCGTCTCAAAAAAAAAAAAAAAAAAAAAAGAAAATATTCCTTTGTAAAAGTATTCATTTTAACCTGCATGTATAATATTTGTTATAGACTCACTGATTCCTTTGACTCTATCCCATTTCACTAGGCTAGGAAGCTATTGGGAAGATATGACTCAGGTATGAGGAAGAAGGTATGGCAACTTAGGCAGCACCCCCTCACCCAGCAAAATCTCCATAGTCATGAACGTCAAGGACAGTTTCCCACCGATTTTTACCTTATATGCACACATACTAAGAAGACAAAATGCCATAAGAGTTTTTTCTGGCAGATACATAACAAGGTACCCTATGCCTTGCTAACCTTGAGGAACAGGTTAAGAGTTGCAATTTCTGAGGGAGTTCATTCAAGTCCAGATGGTTTGATGGCGAATTTGACCATGATTATAAAACACACGAAGGGATCAGCAGTGCTTTTCTCCAAAAGAACATAAAATCCTCTTTCTCAAATTTCAAGAGGAAATGATTCTGACCAGTCACTATGTGATATTACATTGTGTAATGTCAAGGCAAAATAAAATAAGGGGAAAGATGGGTTCTTTTGGTTTTCTTGGAAATGGGAACTTGCTCTGTCATCCACACTGGAGTGCAGTGGCATGATCATAGCTCACTGAAGCCTTCATCTCCTGGGCTCATGTGATCCTCTCTCCCGAGCCTCCCAAGTAGCTAGGACTATAGTCACAAGACACCACGCCTAGCTAATTTCTAAATTTTTTGTAAAGATGGGGTCTTACTTTGTTTTTCAAGCTGATCTCAAATTCCTGCCTCAGCCTCCCAAAGTTCTGGGACTACAGGTGTGAACCACCACACCTGATTGGAAAGATGGGTTCTCAGAAAGAATGAAATGTCCTCAAGATAACCTCTCACAAAGTATTTTTTAAATTCTATAAATCCCCTAAAGACTGTTGAAAAGTCAACAAAAAGTCCTTCTCTAAATGTAGCGGGAATAATGAATATCTGACAATGGTCAAAGTCTTCTGAAGAACAACATGATAGCTTCCCTAACCTTTAACAAGTTCTGAATGCTGGCCTGGCGCGGTGGCTCAAGCCTGTAATACCAGCACTTTGGGAGACCGAGACGGGCGGATCACGAGGTCAGGAGATCCAGACTATCCTGGCTAACACGGTGAAACCCCCGTCTTTACTAAAAAAATACAAAAAACTAGCCGGGCGTGGTGGTGGGCGCCTGTAGTCCCAGCTACTTGGGAGGCTGAGACAGGAGAATGGCGTAAACCCGGGAGGTGGAGCTTGCAGTGAGCTGAGATCCGGCCACTGCACTCCAGCCTGGGTGACAGAGCGAGACTCCGTTTCAAAAAAAAAAAAAAAAAAAAAAAAGACATGAAAGGAGGCAAGAGTAAAAAATAAAAAACATTTGACAAAATCTACCATCCACTCATGGTGGCAAACTGGGAAAAAAGGGGAACTTTCACCTCAGAAAGAACATCAATGAGGAGTCTGCAGCTAACATCATACTTTTTTTTTTTTTTTTTTTGAGACGGAGTCTCGCTCTGTCACCCAGGCTGGAGTGCTGTGGCCGGATCTCAGCTCACTGCAAGCTCCGCCTCCCGGGTTCACGTCATTCTCCTGCCTCAGCCTCCTGGGTAGCTAGGACTACAAGCGCCGCCACGTCGCCCGGCTAGTTTTCTTTTTGTAGTTTTTAGTAGAGATGGGGTTTCACCATGTTAGCCAGGATGGTCTCGATCTCCTGACCTCGTGATCCGCCCGTCTCGGCCTCCCAAAGTGCTGGGATTACAGGCTTGAGCCACCGCGCCCAGCCTAACATCATACTTAACAGTGAGAAACTAGATGCTTTCTAGACAAGATCAGAAACAGGGTAGGAATGTCTTCTCTCACCACTGCTATTCAACAACATCCTTAAAGTCCTAGGTAAGCAATAAGACAGAGGAAATAAAAAGTATACTGATTGAGAAGGAAGAAATTAAATTGTCTTTGCTGCATAAGACATGATTATATAAAATATAGAGATGGCATATAAAAATATGAAAACATGCACATTTTGTCACTGGGGAATTACAAATTTAAAAAATTAAAGACTAACACAACCCTTATTAGCATGGCTACAATTTAAAACACTGAGAACACCAAATGATGGCAAAGATGTAAATCAAGAGGAACCCTCATTTGTTACTTGTAGGAATGGAAAATGGTGCACCTATTTTGGAAGATGGTCAGTTTCTTGTAAAACTAAACCTACTCGGTCAGGCACAGTGGCTCATGCCTGTAATCCCAGCACTTTGGGAGGCCGAGGCGGGTGGATCACCTGAGGTCAGGAGTTCAAGACCCGCCTGGCCAACATGATGAAACCCTGTCTCTACTAAAAATACAAAAATTAGCTGGGCGTGGTGGCACATGCATGTAATCCCAGCTACTTCAGAGGCTGAAGCAGGAGAATTGTCTGAGCCCGGGAGGTGGAGGTTGCAGTAAGCCAAGATCTTGCCATTGTACTCCAGCCTGGATGACAGAGCAAAACTCTGTCTCAAAACAAAACTAGGCCAGGCGCAGTGGCTCAAGCCTGTAATCCCAGCACTTTGGGAGGCTGAGACAGGCGGATCACGAGGTCAGGAGATTGAGACAATTCTGGAAAACATGGTTGAAACTCCATCTCAACCATGAAACAAAAAACTAGCCGGGCGTTGCGGCGGACACCTGTAGTCCCAGCTACTCGGCAGGCTGAGGCAGGATAATGGCATAAACCCGAGAGGCGGAGCTTGCAGTGAGCTGATATCCGGCCACTGCACTCCAGCCTGGGTGACACAGCGAGACTCCATCTCAAAAAATAAATAAATAAATAAACTAAACTAAACATACTCAACATATGACCTAACAATCATGCTACTTGGTATTTACCAAAATAAGTTGAAAACATGTTCACACAAAAACCTGTACATGGATGTTTATGGGAGACTTACTCATAATTTCTAGAATTTAGAGTTAACGAAGATATTCTTCATAAACAAACGAACAATCTGCATTTCATCCATATGATTAAATATAATCATATGGATAAAAAGAAGACGGCCGGGCGCGGTGGCTCAAGCCTGTAATCCCAGCACTTTGGGAGGCCGAGACGGGCGGATCACGAGGTCAGGAGATCGAGACCATCCTGGCGAACACAGTGAAACCCCGTCTCTACTAAAAATACAAAAAACTAGCCGGGCGAGGTGGCGGGCGCCTGTAGTCCCAGCTTCTCGGGAGGCTGAGGCAGGAGAATGGCGTAAACCCTGGAGGCGGAGCTTGCAGTGAGCTGAGATCCGGCCACTGCACTCCAGCCTGGGCGACAGAGCGAGACTCCGTCTCAACAAAAAAAAAAAAAAAAAAGAAGATATCAAGCCATGATAAGACATAGAGGAAATTTAAAAGTACGTCACTGGGTCAGGTGTGGTGGCTCACACCTGTAATCCCAGCACTTTGGGAAGCAGAGGCGGGCGGATCACCTGAGGTCAGGAGTTCGAGACCAGCCTGACCAAATGGTGAAACCTCATCTCGCCGGGCGCGGTGGCTCAAGCCTGTAATCCCAGCACTTTGGGAGGCCGAGACGGGCGGATCACGAGGTCAGGAGATCCAGACCATCCTGGCTAACACGGTGAAACCCCGTCTCTATTAAAAACTACAAAAAAAAAAAAAACTAGCCGGGTGAGGTGGCGGCACCTGTAGTCCCAGCTACCCGGGAGGCTGAGGCAGGAGAATGGTGTGAACCTGGGAGGCGGAGCTTGCAGTGAGCTGAGATCCGGCCACAGCATTCCAGCCTGGGTGACAGAGCAAAACTCCGTCTCAAAAAAAAGAAAAAGAAACCTCATCTCTACTAAAAATACAAAAATTAGCTGGGCGTGGTGGCGGACACCTGTAATCCCAGCTACTCAGGAGGCTGAGGCAGGAGAATCACTTGAACCAAGGAGGCAGAGGTTGCAGTGAGCCAAGATCACGTCACTGCACTCCAGCATGGGCGACAGAGTGAGACTTCGTCTCAAAAAGAAAAAAAAAGTATGTTACTAAGTGACAGAATCCAATCTAAAAAGGCCATATACAATATATTAACAACTATAAGATATTCTGCAAAAGACAAAACTATGGGACATGAAAAAGTCTTTGGTTGTAAGGGATTTCAGGATGCAAAGGACAGATGAATGAATGTATGAACTATAGGTGATTTTTAGGGCAGTGAAACTACCCTAACAGAAATAACAGACACATGTCATTAAACACTGTCAAAATCCAATGAATATACAATAGAGTCAACTTTAATGTAAAATGTGAACATTAATGCATCCATATTGGTTCGTCAATTGTAATAAATGTACCACAGTAATACAATATATAAAAAATAAGGCAAACTGGCTGGGCGCAGTGGCTCACGCCTGTAATCTCAGCACTTTGGGAGGCTGAGGTGGGCGGATCATGAGGTCAAGAGATCGGCACCATCCTGGCCAACACGGTGAAACCCCACCTTTACTAAAAATACAAAAATTAGCTAGGTGTGGTGGCGGGTGCCTATAGTCCCAGCTACTTGGGAGGCTGAAGCAGGAAAATTGCTTGAACCTGGGAGGTAGAGGTTACAGTGAGCCGAGATTGCGCCACTGCACTCCAGCCTGGCGACAGAGTGACTCCATCTCAAAGAAAAAAAAAAAATAGGGCAAACTTTAAAGAGGGGTGATCATTAAGTAACACTGTACTTATCAATGTTTCTGTAAACTTAAAACTGTTATGAAAAGAATGTTACAAAAAGTTAAAATGAAGAGACTCATGACTGAGAAGTAACTAATCACTAAACCATGTCTTTTTTTTTTTTTCTTCTTTGAGACAGGGTCTCATTTTTTTTTTTTGAGACGGAGTCTCGCTCTGTCGCCCAGGCTGGAATGCAGTGGCCGGATCTCGGCTCACTTCAAGCTCCGCCTCCCGGGTTTACGCCATTCTCCTGCCTCAGCCTCTCGAGTAGCTGGGACTACAGGCGCCGGCCACCTCGCCCGGCTAGTTTTTTTTTTGGTATTTTTTTAGTAGAGACGGGGTTTCACCATGTTAGCCAGGATGGTCTCGATCTCCTGACCTCGTGATCCGCCCGTCTCGGCCTCCCAAAGTGCTGGGATTACAGGCTTGAGCCACCGCGCCCGGCCCGAGACAGGGTCTCATTTTGTCACCCAGATTGGAGTGCAGTGGACTGATCATAGCTCACTGCAGCCTCGACCTCCAAGGTTCAAGTGATCTTTCCACCTCGGCCTCCCAAGGAGCTGGGACTACAGGTGCATGCCACCATGCCCAGCAAATTTTTGTAATTTTTGTAGAGACGGAGTTTTGTCATGTTGCCGAGGCTGGTCTCAAACTCTTGGGCTCAAGCAATCTGCCTACCTTGGCCTACCAAAGTGTTGACATGGCAGGCATTAGCCACCATGCCTGGCCCATATCATAACTCATACAACTGATTTGAACTTATTTTAGTAAGCCATTATGGTGATGAATGAGGTCTTCAGCCTGAGACTGGGAAGAGAAGAGAAAGTTCCATCCAATGCCTTGTTTAGGAGCCCAGCACTGTATATTCCGAGAAGTTAAACTAGGGCCTTGGTTACCATCAGTGCTGTCTGGAACTCGGACATAGATGAGTATCCTTGTATTGTGGACTTCATATAAGACATGTATTGGCTGGGCACGGTGGCTCACGCCTGTAATCCCAACACTTTGGGAGGCTGACGCGGGTGGATCACCTGAGGTCAGGAGTTTGAGACCAGCCTGACCAACATGATGAAAACTTGTCTCTACTAAAAACACAAATTTAGCTGGGCATAGCAGCGCATGCCTATAATTCCAGCTACTTGGGAGGCTGAGGCAGGAGAATAGCTTGAACCCAGAAGGCAGAGGTTGCGGTGAGCTGAGATCGCGCCACTGCACTCCAGCCTGGGCAACAAGAGCAAAACTCCACCTCAAAAAAAAAAAAAAAAAGGACATGTATTACCTTGATTTCTATTTTAGGTATCTAACATAAGAGATACTCAGAGGTATCTTACCACAAACAGGAAAGTCTTACACAACCGCTACAGTCTGTAAACCTTAGAGCAGATGGAACCCATTTTTGGCCAGTGTTAAGATGACTGCCTCATGTTTGGTCAAGCAGGCTAACCCTTGGATCTGTACATCACAGACTTCCCAATTAAGTGATGAAAAAGCAGCAACTCTTCACTGGCTCCCTCGGGTACGTGTGTGGTAATGTCATCCATGCAAACTCCCTACTGCTGTTCACTCAATTACTCTAATAATTATTTTCAATCAATCTAATTTATACTGGGCCATGGTAACTTGTTTAACTGGGGATAAAGGTCCATGAAATTCTATCTTGCCAAGCCACTTTGTAACAGTCAAAGACTTGATTTATTTTTTATCATTTTAGAGTAACCCTGCTTAGTACAGGGTATAGGACAATGGGTACTTTGACCATGGTTAATTGAAACAAGGCAAATAACTCCGATGGTTAAGACAAGGCATATCTGTTTATCCTCTATTTTATATTCATTACTCAGATTACAGGATTTACCTTGCTTAAATTTAGTGGGATCACCAGGTATAAGTGTAATTTGCACTTTACGTTAACAGCTTGAAAGATTAATGAGCACATTACAGCAGATATTAATTCAGAATCTACCTTGTGGGCCGGGTGTGATGGTTCGCTCCTGTAATCCCAGCACTTTGGGAAGCCAAGGCAGGTGGATCACTTGAGGTCAGGAGTTCGAGACCAGCCTGGCCAACATGGTGACACCCCGTCTCTACTAAAAATACAAAAATTAGCCAGGCATGGTGGCAGATGGCTGTAATCCCAGCTACTCGGGAGGCTGAGGCAGGAGGACTCCTTGAACCCGGGAGATGGGAGGTTGTAGAGAGCCGAGATCGCACCACTGCACTCCAACCTGGGCACAGAGGTTTTTTTCTCAAAAAAAAAACCTACCCTGCTGAGGAAGGGAGGCACAAGTACCATGTAGTTCCCTTTTATCTTTTTTGCTGTGTAAACATTTTTAGTGTATTTGGATTTCCAATTGGGTAAAATTGTGAACCCTTGTTTCAGTACTCATTTTTCCCTTTGCTTCCTTCTTTGGTTGTTGGTTTTGTCTGTCTTTAGATATGCATCAGGGATGGCAAAAGGAGCTGTCCTGTCTACCCTAGTATTTGTATGTTTTCCCCCCGCACCGAGCCTTACGTCTGTAACCTCAGGGTCATGGACCTCCTCCAAGGCAGCGATGGTTTTACAAAGTTTAAAGGACTCCAGGATTAACTTGGGTTTGAACTACTCCCTTTCCTGTGCCACAGGGGTATATGTGGATGTTGTCCCCTATAACACCAAGAGTAAGGATCCTTGTGGTGACAGAGGCACAGGCAGTGGCAGCAGCAGCACTTAAGGGTCCTGGCAGCCCTCTGATATTATTTTGTTTTGAGACGCAGTCTTGCTCTGTCACCCAGGCTAGAATGCAGTGGCACAATCTCAGCTCACTACAAGCTCTGCCTCCCAGGTTCACACCATCCTCCTGCCTCAGCCTCCCAAGTAGCTGGGACTACAGGTGCCCGCCACCACACCCAGCTCATTTTTGTATTTTTAGTAGAGATGAGGTTTCACGGTGTTAGCCAGGATGGTCTCAATCTCCTGACCTCGTGATCCACCCGCCTCGGCCTCCCAAAGGGCAAGGATTACAGGCATGAGCCATCGTGCCCGGCGCCCTCTGATACTATAGTATGGACTCAGCCTACCACGTGATGGCTGCCTTTCCCCTTCTCCTTTCTCTTCTTTTCAAATGACTCTTCTGCCATGTGTAGTTGTTCACACCTCTAATCCCTGCACTTTGGAAGGCCAAGGCAGGAGGACTGCATGAGCCCACAAGTTTCAGGTTACAGTGGGCTATGATGGTGCCACTGCACTCCAGCCTGGGCAACAGAGTGAGGCCTGGTTACCAAAAAAATTTTTTAATTAAAATAATAACTGTTCTTTCAGATAACGGTCAGCACTCTGTAGAGGGGACCAGAATACAACAGCACTCACAGCTTCGTCCTAAAAGACACAGGACCAGACCAAGACACACAATCCACGACCACCTTAAGGAGGGCCCCAATCCTATATTCCCTTCCTAAATGTCAAGGAATTATCAAACTGCCAACTCGGGCTGATTACAGACCCAGACTTGCTGGATCTCAACAATACAATAAAAACAGAGCAGGACAGTTCAAAGCAGGAGTTCCCTAAGAAGCAGCAGCTCAAAGTGCATGCCCAATGTCAGGCAGCAGAGCAGAGGAGCCAGTGGACACAGCCCCTCCGCGTGGTGGTTAATGTCCAGACATCTTCACAGCACTGACTGCAGAGATGTGGTTCTGACGTTGACACTGATGACAGAGTGTCTCACACAGGCTGAGAGGGCATAAAAAGGCTTATTACTCTCACGTGATTGAGGTGTCTGGGGAGAGTAGGGCAGGCCCATCAAGCAGGTGTGAAATGGTTTGAGAGAGCAGAGGAAGCTGCCTGGCCTGGGTATTTACTGTGTTGGGGTTGGGGCTGGATGACAGTTCCATGGACAGACACCAGAAGACAAAACCCCAGGCTTCCTTGAAAGCTGGTCCAGGTGTGGGCACAAGGGTAGAAGGGGAGGGTGAGGTTTTAGCACTCGGTAAACAAACATTAAACACCGGAGTCTGACTACTCATTACTATCACAAAGGCAGGAAAGAAAAATATACATTCCCAGTCACTTGTTTTTATGTAAACAGTGACAGGATGCACACAATTGATCAAAAGTGGTTATTTGGGGGTGGCTGGACCAAGAGGACTACAGTAGACCAGAAATAGAATTTGCTGCCAGGAAGTCATCTAAAATTAAAACTGTCAAGTGTACACTTTATACCAGAAGGGTATTTCTTTGCAATCAGTCTTTGCACATGTCCCTGGAGAACTCTGAAATGTGTGAGAGCATGATACCTTTAAAGCAACTTTTTTTTTTTTTTTTGAGACAGGGTCTAGCTCTGTCGCCCAGGCAACATTGACTAAGCTAGGATTGTACAGTGGTGCAATAGCTCACTGCAGCCTGGAGCACCTAGGTTCAAGTGGACCCTCCCGCCTCAGCCTCTGGAGTAGCTGGGACTATAGGCACAAGCCACAAGGTCCACTTATTTATTTACTTGTTTGTTTTGTAGAGACAGGGTCTTGCCATGTTGCCCAGGCTGGTCTCTACTAAAAAAATACAAAAAAAAAAAAAAAATTAGCTGGATGTGGTGGCGTCTGTAATCCCAGCTACGCTGGAGGCCGAGGCAGGAGAATCACTTGAATCCAGGAGGCACACATTGCAGTGAGCCGAGATCGCACCACCACACTCCAGCCTGGGTGACAAGAGCGAGACACCGTTTAAAAAAACCAAAAAAACAAAAACAAAAAAAAACCGGGGAGGTAGGCAGAAGGGGCTCTGTAATAGCTCCTAAATTTTTCTGTAAACTATGGACTAAAAAAGCAAATAAAGTAACATTTCAGGGAAGATTCATGATTGTGCAAAACAGAAAGCTGGCTGGGCACAGTGGCTCACGCCTGTAATCCCAGCACTTTGGGAGGCCGATGCAGGTGGATCACAAGGTCAGGAGATCAAGACCATCCTAGCTAATACGGTGAAACCCCATCTCGGCCGGACGCGGTGGCTCATGCCTGTAATCCCAGCATTTTGGGAGGCCGAGGCAGGTGAATCACAAGGTCAGGAGATGGAGACCATCCTGGCTAACATGGTGAAACCCCGTCCCTACTAAAAATATTTTTAAAAATTAGCCGGGCGTGGTGGTGGGTGCCTGTAGTCCCAGCTAATCGGGAGGCTGAGGCAGGAGAATGGCGTGAACCCGGGAGGCGGAGCTTGCAGTGAGCTGAGATCGCACCACTGCACTCCAGCCTGGGTGACAATGCGAGACTCCATCTCAAAAAAAAAAAAAAACAAAAAAAGAAACTCATCTCTACTAAAAATACAAAAAAAAAAAAAAAAAAAAAACAGAGCTGGGCAAGGTGGCACATGCCTGTAGTCCCAGCTATTTGGGAGGCTGAGGCAGGAGAATGGCATGAACCCAGAAGGTGGAGCTTGCAGTGAGCCAAGACTGCGCCAAAAGCAAGGAAATTATAATCCTTAACACTGGCCCCATCTGGAGAGACTGGATGATTTGGCTTCTAGGAGTCATTTCAAGTGGGGCACGTGGTAAGAAGACTTCAAAGTAGTGGCCTGGTCCTTTACAATTTTTTTTTTCTTTTCTTTTTTTTGAGACAGAGTCTTGCTCTGTTGCCCAGGCTGGAGTGCAGTGGCCTGATCTTGGCTCACTGCACGCTCCACCTCCTGGGTTCATGCCATTCTCTTGCCTCAGCCTCCCAAGTAGCTCTGACTACAGGCGGCCGCCACCAAGCCTGGTTAATTTTTTTGTGTTCTTAGTAGAGACGGGTGGGGTTTCACCGTGTTAGCCAGGATGGTCTCGATCTCCTGACCTTGTGATCCGCCCGCCTTGGCCTCCCAAAGTGTTGGAATTACAGGCGTGAGCCGGGCCCCCTTTACAATGTTTCAGTCGACCGTGCAACTGTTTTACGTAGTTTCCTCAAATGCAAGATGTTTAGTAAGTTTTCACAATGGAAACTCAATACACAAATAAATCTCAGTGTACTCCGAATTGTGAGCATCAAGCCACCATGGAAGTAAACGTTTAAAAGATGGCATAGGGCCGGTGTGGTGGCTCACACCTGTAATCCCAACACTTTGGGAGGCCGAGGCGGGCAGATCAATTGGCATCAGGAGCTCGAGACCAGTTTGGCCAACATGGTGAAACCCCATCTCTATTAAAAATACAAAAATCGGCCAGATGCGGTGGCTCACTCTTGTAATCCCAGCACTTTGGGAGGCCGAGGCAGGTGGCTCACGAGGTCGGGAGATTGCAGCCAACCTGGCTAACACAGTGAAACCCCGTCTTTCCTAAAAATACAAAAAAATTAGCCAGGCGTGGTGGCAGGCACCTGTAGTGCCAGCTACTTCAGAGGCTGAGGCAGAAGACTGGCGTGAACTCAGGAGCGGGAGCTTGCCGTGAGCCGAGATCACGCCACTGCACTCCAGCCTGGGTGACAGAGTGAGACTCTGTCTCAAAATAAATAAATAAATAAATAAAATTTTTAAAAATGTCAAATCAGCCAGGTCTGGTGGCAGGCGCCTGTAGTCCCAGCTACTCAAGAGGCTGAGGTAGGAGAATCGCTTGAACTCAGGAGTGGAGGTTGCAGTGAGCAGAGATCATGCCACTGCACTCCAGCCTGGGCAACAGAGACTCTGTCTCAAAAAAAAAAAAAAAAGAAAGAAAGAAAAGAAAAGAAAAAAGAAGAAAGGAAGGAAGGGAAAAAAGGAAGAAAAGGAAGGAAGGAAGACAGCATAGGAAGGGAAAAAAAGGAAGAAAAGGAAGGAAGGAAGGGAGGGAGGGAGGGAGGAAGGAAGGAAGGAAGGAAGGAAGGAAGGAAGGAAGGAAGACAGCATAGCCCCAGCCTCGGCAATGTGGCAAAACCCTGTCTCTACAAAAAAAAGAAACACAAAAATTAGCTGGGCACGGTGAGGTGCACCTGTAGTTTCAGCTACTAAAGAGGCTCGAGGCAGGAGGATCACGTGAGCCCAGGAAGTCTAGGCTGCAGTGAGCCACAATTGCACCACTACACTCCACCCTGGGTGACAGGGGTGAGACGCTCTCTCAAAAAAACAAAAATAGCTGGGCACAGTGGTTCATGCCTATAATCCCAGCACTTTGGGAGGCTGAGATGGACGGATTACCTGAGGTCAGGAGTTGGAGACCAGCCTGGCCAACATGGCAAAAGCCCATGTCCATTAAAAATACAAAAAAAGGCCTGGCGCGGTGGCTCAAGCCTGTAATCCCAGCACTTTGGGAGGCCGAGACGGGCGGATCACGAGGTCCGGAGATCGAGACCATCCTAGCTAACATGGTGAAACCCCGTCTCTACTAAAAAAATACAAAAATCTAGCCGGGCGAGGTGGCGGGCGCCTGTAGTCCCAGCTACTCCAGAGGCTGAAGCAGGAGAATGGCGGGAACCCGGGAGGCGGAGCTTGCAGTGAGCTGAGATCCGGCCATTGCACTCCAGCCCTGGCGATAGAGCGAGACTCTGTCTCAAAAAAAAAAGACAAAAAAACAAAAAAAATTAGCTCAGCGTGATAGAGTGCACCTGTAATCCCAGCTACTTGGGAGGCTAAGGCAGGAGAACTGCTTGAACCCAGGAGGCAGAGGTTGCAGTGAGCCAAAATTGCACCACTGGACTCCAGCCTGGGGCACAGGCTGAGACTCTGTCTCAAAAAAACAGAAAAAATACATCAAATTAGGAAGCACTACATGGAGAAATGGCATACATCCTGAGAAAAGAGGCTGAATATTACCATGATTAATGCTTGAGCTCTCCCAAATACAGTGCTTTATTAAATTCCATAAAATTCACAACCAGGTTTGTTTGGTATGTTATTAAACTTAAGAAATGCTATTTCGCCGGGCGCGGTGGCTCAAGTCTGTAATCCCAGCACTTTGGGAGGCCGAGACGGGCAGATCACGAGGTCAGGAGATCGAGACCATCCTGGCTAACACGGTGAAACCCCGTCTCTACTAAAAATACAAAAAACAAGCCGGGCAAGGTGGCGGGCGCCTGTAGTCCCAGCTACTCCGGAGGCTGAGGCAGGAGAATGGCGTGAACCCGGGAGGCGGAGCTTGCAGTGAGCTGAGATCCGGCCACTGCACTCCAGCCCGGGCGACAGAGCAAGACTCCGTCTCAAAAAAAAAGAAAAAGAAAAGAAATGCTATTTCTTGCCAGGTGCAGTGGCTCATGCCTGTAATCCCAGCACTTTGGGAGGCTAAGGCAGGTAGATCACCTGAGGTCAGGTGTTTGAGACCAGCCTGGCTAACACGGTGAAATCCCGTCTCTACTAAAAATATAAAAATTAGCCAGGCATGGTGGCGGGCGCCTGTAGTCCCAGCTACTTGGGAGGCTGAGGCACAAGAATCGCTTGAACCAGGTAGGCAGAAGTTGCAGTGAGCGAAGATCAAGGCACTACATTCCAGCCTGGTTAACAGAGTGAGACTCTGTCTCAAAAAAAAAAAAAAAAAAAAAAAGGTTTAGGAACTACTTCTAGGCCAGGCACACACATGGAATCCCAGCATTCTGGGAGGCCAAAGTAGTAGGATCACTTGAAGCCAGGAGTTCAAGATCAGCCTAGGCAACATAATGAGACCTCAACTCTACTAAAAATTAAAAATTAGCTGGGCGTGATGGCATATGTCTGTAGTCCCAGCTACTCAGGAGGTTGAGGCAGGAGGATCGCTTGAACCCAAGAGTGGCAGGCTGCGTGAGCTATGATCACGAAAGTGCAGATCACGCCTGGTGACAGAGAGAGACCATCTCAAGGAAGAAAGGAGGGAAAGAAAGAGAAAGGAAGAAATAAATAAATAAAAGAAAAAAGGAAAGAAAGGAAGGAAAAGAAAGAAAAAAGGGCCAAGTGCAGCAGCTCCCGCCTGTAATCCCAGCACTTTGGGAGGCCAAGGTGGGTGAATCACCTGAGGTCAGGAGTTCGACACCAGCCTGACCAACATAGTGAAACCCTGTTGCTACTAAAAATACAAAATTAGCAGGGCATGGTGGCACATCCTGTAATCCCAGTTACTTGGGAGGCTGAGGCAGGAGAATCACTTGAACTGCTCGAGGCAGAGGTTGCAGTGAGTCAGTATCATGCCATTGTACTCCAGCCTGGGCAACAAGAGGGAAACTCTGCCTCAAAAAAGAAAAGAAGGGCCTGGCGCGGTGGTTCATGCCTGTAATCCCAGCATTTTGGGAGGCTGAGGCGGGCGGATCACCCAAGGTCAGGAGTTCAAGACCAGCCTGGCCTAAATGGTGAAATCCCATCTCTACTAAAAATACAAAAAATTAGTCAGGCGTGGTGGGGTGTGCCTGTAATCCCAGCTACTCGGGAGGCTGAGGCAAGAGAATCGCTTGAACCCAGGAGGCGCAGGTTGCAGTGAGCTGAGATCACACCACTGCACTCCAGCCTGGGTGACTAAGTGAAACTTCATCTTCAGAAAAAAAAAAAAAAGAAAAAGAAAAGAAGGAAGGAAGGGAGGGAGGGAGGCAGGCAAGAAGAAAAGGGAGGGGAGGGGAGGGGAGAGGAGAGGAGAGGAGAAAAGAAGGTCACTTCTAAAAAACTGAAATAGCTGGGTGTGGTGGCTCATGCCTGTAATCCCAGCATTTTGGGAGGCCAAGGCAGGTGGATCACAAGGTCAGCAGTTCGAGACCAGCCTGGCCAACACAATGAAACCCCGTCTCTACTAAAAATATAAAAAATTAGCCAGGCATGGTGGCACACCTGTAGTCCCAGCTACTCGGGAGGCTGAGGCAAGACAATCACTTGAACCCAGGAGGTAGAGGTTGTGGTGAGCCAAAATCGCACCACTGCACTACAGACTGGACAACAAAGCGAGACTCCGTCTCAAAAAAAAAAAAAAAAAACTGAAATAGAACTCAAATATCTAAAAACAGCAAAGACTTTGTACAGTACACAGTTAGGAAATGTCACAGCCTGAATCTGTGTGTCCCTCCCAAAATTCATATACTGAAATTCTAACTCCTAATGTTGTTGTATTAGGAGATGGCATCTTTGGGAGGTCATCGGGATTCAAGATCATGAGGGTGGTGCCCTCATAAACGGGATTAGCACCCTTAGAAAAAATGACGGGAGACAGCTTGCTTCCTCTCCTCTGCCTTGTGAGGATACGAGAGATGATGATCTGAAAACCTCAAAGCAGGCCCTTACCAGATACTACATCTGCCAGCACCTTGGACTTGGACTTCCCAGCCTCCAGAACTGCGAAAACTTAACGTGTGTTGTTTACACCACCCAGCCTATGGCAATGTATTACAGCAGGCCCAGGTGCCTAAGACAGTATAGCACTTTCTCAACCATACATCAGGGTTATGAAATAATTAGGACATTATGGCAGTAGCAGAGAGATAGACCAAAGAAATATGGGAAATTCTGAAACCAGGGCATCTAGGTAAGGTATGTGAACCTATGACAGAGCAGGTATGGTCAGTCGGGGACAGAAATGATGGACAGTTAAACCCCAGGTGCAGGGATAATCCATCTTCTGTCCATCATTTCCACACAATGTTGTGAATTCAGTGCAGAGCTGTCTATTGCAGTGAATTATTAAAATTGTATGTTACCAGGCCGGGCGCGGTGGCTCAAGCCTGTAATCCCAGCACTTTGGGAGGCCGAGACGGGCGGATCACGAGGTCAGGAGATCGAGACCATCCTGGCTAACACGGTGAAACCCCGTCTCTACTAAAAATACAAAAAAAACTAGCCGGGCGAGGTGGCGGGCGCCTGTAGTCTCAGCTACTCGGGAAGCTGAGGCAGGAGAATGGCGTGAACCCAGGAGGCGGAGCTTGCAGTGAGCTGAGATCTGGCCACTGCACTCCAGTCCTGGCGACAGAGCGAGACTCCGCCTCAAAAAAAAAAAAAAAAAAAAAAAAAAATTAGCCGGGCGACGAGGCGGGCGCCTGTAGTCCCAGCTACTCGGGAGGCTGAGGCAGGAGAATGGCGTAAACCCGGGAGGCGGAGCTTGCAGTGAGCTGAGATCCGGCCACTGCACTCCAGCCTGGGTGGCAGAGTAAGACTCCGTCTCAAAAAAAAAAAAAAATAAAATAAAATAAAATAAAATAAAATAAAATAAAATTGTATGTTACCTCAGAAGCCACTGTGAATATGGCTTTAACTTTCTCATACCAGAAGCAGAGCTTAGTCACCCTTAATACAGTTTCCAGTTCTATGCCTCCTCCCATTTCCTCCATGTGGTCAATCCAGTTACCTGCCTTACACAGCTACCTCCCTGTGACCACCTCCCCATGAGACGGCTAGATGCAAATTGCTAGAAATCATCCAAATGACCCCACACAAGGAATGCACAGAGAGGCTGCAGGGACCACCTCTCAGTCACCATGGGACTCCATGGAATTCCCATCTGCTTGCTCTAAACTCACCAACAAGAACTCCCAGAGTCTCCAATAAAGGCATCTGTCCAGATTCCTCTGTCTTGTTCCCTGGTTAGGTGTGTATGTCAGTCCTAAACAGCCATCCTCTTCCTGTTGGCCTACAAGGAGAACTATCCTTTCTCTCTGGGATCCACTACCTAGCAGCCTGTTTCACCCACAGTTCACAAGGAAACCCACATTCAGAAAGTTCAACAAGCCTGAGGACCATTCATGTGAAGATGTGGCCCACTCCTAAGAAATGAGTGAGGGAGCCAGGTGCGGTGGCTCACGCATGTAATCTCCGCAATGTGGGAGGCCAAGGCGTGTGAATCACCGAGTTCAAGGCCAGCCTGGCCAACATGGAGAAACCCCCCGTCTCTACTAAAAACACAAAAAATTAGCCAGACGTGGTGGTGCATGTCTGTAATCCCAGCTACTCGAGAGGTTGAGGTAGGAGAATCACTTGAATCCAGTAGGCAGAGGTTGCGGTGAGCCAAGATCGCACCACTGCACTCCAGCCTGGGCAAGGAGAGCGAAATTCCATCTCAAAAAAAAAAAAGAAAGAAAGAAATGAGTGAAGGAAACATTCTGGGAGCTCCACACACCCTACTCTCCTTTCCTCATGATGTGATTCATGGTCTCAATTCTCACCAGTGACCAGATGTTTTACCTGGAGTCAGTTTAAAGTTCTGACCTCTGGTGTCTTTTCTGTGACACCAAAAGTGTAAACACCGACCAGTTCTAACACTAGCTAGGTGTCTAAGAGTTCAGTTCTGACACCACTCAGAATTAGGACAGACCCTACAAGTTCAGGGCTCAGTCTCCCAATATGCCAGTTCACATGCCAGTCACAAGCCACAGGGCCACCCACACTTCTGAACAACTGTGTACAAATCATGAGCTCCCATAATCTCCTCCTCGGGTTCAACAATTTGCTAAAACTATTCAAAGAACTCAACAAAACATGTTACTTAAGTATAACTCAGGAACAGGCAAATAAGAGCTAAAAAATGGCAGGGAAAGGGGAGTGGAGAGGCTACGCTCCTCATCTTATAGAGTGCACCACCCTTCCAGCACATCAATGTCCTCATCAACCTGGAAGCACTCTCCGAATGTCTTTGCTCAAAAATTGTTACATAACTCAATCTCCAGTCTCCACTCTTTCCTGAGGTAGGGACTGGAGCTTAAAGTGACAACCCTCTAGTCATGGGTTTGGTCTTTCTGGTCACCAGTCTCCACTCTGAAAGTATCCAGGGGTTCCACAGTCACTTCATTAGCTTAGGAAATTCCAAAAGTTTTTAAGATCCCTGTCCCAGGAACTGCAGACAAACACCAAACATATTTATTACACCACAGAAGCAAATACACTCTTAATTCATAAATCTTTTCTCCAGCAGAAAGAAACTAAAGGTGTCTTTCTCTAAGTCTGACGCTCACAGATATTTGCAGAAATTACACTCTGACTAAACCAACTCTGTGGATACAAAACCAAACTGCTGACAATGTTGAATTTTACCCAAGCTCTATAATCCTACAGAATAGCTATGATTAAAACACTCTCCGCCATCATGGCCCTTGGTGTTCCAGAGAAGCAGGATACTGGGGGGGAAAAAACCCTTCCTATTACTAATTTAGATGTCCTTTATTTTACCCATAAGAAAGCCAGACAGGCGGCTGGCCACGGTGGCTCACGCCTGTAATCCCAGCACTTTGGGATCATGAGGTCAGGAGACCGAGACCATCCTGGCTAACACGGTGAAACCCCGTCTCCACTAAAAATACAAAAAAAATTAGTTGGGTATAGTGGCCGGTGCCTGTAGTCCCGGCTACTCGCGAGGCGGAGGCAGGAGAATGTCGTGAACCTGGGAGGTGGAGTTTGCAGTGAGCCAAGATCACACCACTGCACTCCAGCCTGGGCAACAGAGCAAGACTCTGTCTCAAAAAAAAAAAAAAAGAAAGAAAGAAAGCCAGACAGACTCTCCAAATTCCCATTGTTTACTTCATAAATAATTGGCTGGACAGTTTTGTCTTTACTGATCAGTCAAAACAAAGTATCTGTAAATCCAACCTTTGGTTAAGTTTCTCTCCTTTCAGGCCCTGAACTTTGACCCACCCTCCACAGCCTAAGGAAGCATCCACCCAACCCTTCCTTTATGAATCATCCTAAGAACAGATTAACCTCAGGAAAAATATTCTCTGATCTAGGATCCGATTTTGCACTTTCCACTCTGCCCTCTCCTCCCACCTATTCCTAATCTTATTTGTTCCCTCCTTACGAATGAAACACTTTTTAAGGGAAGAGGAAGAGGGGAGACAGGGTCTTGCTCTGTCGTCTAGGCTAGGGTACAGTGCCAGAATCATTGTTCACTGGAGCCTTGATCTCCTGGGCTCAAGGGATCCTCCCACCTAAGCCTTGGCTGGGACTACAGGTGTGCACCACCACGCCCAGCTAATACTTTTTTTAGTTTTGTAGAGAGGTGGTCTTACTATATTGTCCAGGTTAGTCTCAAACTCCTGACCTCAAGCAATCCTCCTGTTTCGGCCTCCCAAAGTGCTGGGATTACAGGTGTAAGCCGCCACTTGCACCAGAAAAGCCTTTTTCTGCCTAACCTCTAGGATGCTTGCAGACCTTGTATCTACTGCTTTCCCCCTTTCGTTATACTCATTTCACATAAAGTCACTTCTTACCTAACTCCAGATTTCTTGAATTTCAGGATGTCTAGAAACAGCTCTCTCAAATCATGAGAGCCCACGGTTTATTGTTATTATCTGAACAATAACAATTACAACCTCAGACAGGGTATCATCCTCCCAATTATACCTATGTGTGCATCCTCAGCTTTCCAGAGGTCTGTAGCTTCTCTCAGTATAAAGGACTCCTCCCCTGGTTGGAGTGATCAGGTTGGGATGCCTGCAAGTTCTACCCAGGAAGAACCAACTGGGACTTAAACGACCTCCCTTTGCAGGCTCTAAGTTTGGAGTCACTCTGAGGCACACTTGGCCTCACACCTCTGCTTCGTCAGACAAGACTATTCAATTACTTTTTTTTTTTTTTTTGAGACTGAGTTTCACTCTTGTTGCTCAGGCTGGAGAGCAGTGGTGCGATCTTGGCTCACCACAACCTCCACCTCCCAGGTTCAAGCAATTCTCCTGCCTCAGCCTCCCGAATAGCTTGGATTACAGGCATGCCACCATGAGTGAGCCCAGCTTCACTTACTTTTAAACAAGAAAATATCGGGGCTGGGCAAGGTGGCTCATGCCTGTAATCCCAGCACTTTGGGAGGCCGAGGCGGGCAGATCACAAGGTCAGGAGATCGAGACCATCCTGGCATTAAACCCAGGAGGTGGAGCTTGCAGTGAGCTGAGTTTGCGCCACTGCACTCCAGCCTGGGCGACAGAGCGAGACTCTGTCTCAAAAAAAAAAAAAAAGAAAAGAAAATATCCTGTGTTTGAAGAATCCAGCAAAATCACTCAAACTCACTGTTTATGTATATAGGAGGAAAGGAAACTATAAGACATCTGTATTCTATAGCTTAAACATGAAAAGCACAAGAATTTATCCCTTTCAGACAATAGAGATGTCACATTACTATTACTTCCATGACTTCTTTATTAATATTTAATTCACTAATATTTAATATTTAAAAGTCCATCTGATAGGACTTAGCATTAATCACCAAAGTCCAGATGAAAAGATACAGAACAGTTATCTATTACGACAAAATACCCTGCAAAGAAGATGATATTTTAGAGAATCTCTGTATTTCACCAATTTATCTACTACACTTTTTTGTGGAAATGTATTCGTTTCTCTGTAGCCATCATGGAAGACTGAATTTCCCTGTTTCTCCAAGATTCTTATCCCCAGTATCATTCTCAAGGCTAAGTCCTGGGATTGATCTGAAATCACCCAAAATAAGAAAACACACCTGAGAAACCTACCACACATGTTGTGGGGGAAGAAACTACATAAATAAGAATTTTTTTTTTTTTTTTTTTTTTTTTGAGACGGAGTCTCGCTCTCTCGCCCAGGCTGGAGTGCAGTGGCACGATCTCGGCTCACTGCAAGCTGCGCCTCCCGGGTTCACACCATTCTCCTGCCTCAGCCTCCCCAGTAGCTGGGACTACACATAAATAAGAATTTTTAACCACTTGAATGTAAGACTAGATAATTGTTTTTCCTCAAATCTACTTTCTGCCTCTTTGTAAACATTTTGTCTTGTCTTTCAAGCACTACTGATGAAATACATTTTACATTTAATGAAAAACAGGATCAAATAAGCGAACACATCTTTTTAAGGGTTTACAAACCCAGGGAGAGGCAGTGCTGACCTGGAATACAGACATTTACCTGATTCCAGTGTCAGGTGAGGTCACCCTATCACCTAGGACATCTCCCCAGCCCCATTCTGGCTCACTGAGTGCTCAGTGACCAACCTCCCTGAAGACAGTGAATTGTGCCCCGCTCAGTCTGCCCCAAGCGCATTTTAACTTTCAGGTTCTTGTACCATTTCAATGGAGTGGGTTTTCCTTCCCCTTTGAGATAGTTTTTCTCCCTTCATGACTTAAACAATCCAGAGGTCAGGAATCATTTGTGTCTTTTCCTCTCAGTAACAGCCTAAGATTGGCTAACCATCAATGTGTCCCTAAGAAATGGAAACTGGGGCTGAGGAAGAAAAACTGAGTGTCCCAAAGGGTAAACTTTTCAGAGGAAGGGGATACCGAGAGACTCCTCCCACCTCAGGGCATCCAGCTGCTCCCGTGAGAGGCCCCACCCCTACACCTTAAGCTGTCCTCTGGGAGGAATGACCCAGGCGTTGATAATCACTAGATCCTCCAAGAGAAGTGGCAGCTGTGGGTATCTTGGGTCAGATCCAGGCAGTTCTGAAAATCAGGACCAGGAAAAGATAACGGGCCACATCACCGTGTAAAGTTTCCAAAGGGGAAACTCCACCCAAAGACATTCTGATTAGGCATGGGGGCTTAGGAAAGATAAAAGGAAGGATAGCACAAAAATGTTCTACTGCAGAGTGTCAGGTTCTTATTCTCTGCTTCCCTCTCAGGTTATAAGTACACAAACAGGAGGCCGAGCGCAGTGGCTCACGCCTGTAATCCCAGCACTTTGGGAGGCCGAGGCGAGCGGATCACCTGAGGTCTGCAGTTTGAGAGCAACCTGGCCAACATGGCGAAACCCAGCCTCTACTAAAAATACAAAAAGTAGCCGGTCTTGGTGGCGCATGCCTGTAATCCCAGCTACTCGGGAGGCTGAGGCAGGAGAATTGCTTGAACCCGGGAGGCGGAGGTTGCAGTGAGCTGAGATCTTCCCACTGCACTCCAGTTTGGGCGACAGAGAGAAACTCTTGTCTCAAAATAAATAAATAATCCACAAACGGAAAACAAATCCTTTCAAAATAGGATGGTGAAAGAAACTATAAACAACTAAAATACAGTGTCTGAAATGTAGAACAAAACCAGTTGATAATGTTGTGATTTGGGGAGGAGTCACCTTTGGGAATGCGGAGAAGGAACCTGAAATTTAGGCATTTATTCCCAGCCCTAGAAAAAGCTAGGCTTAAAAAAACGGGAGTCGTAGGTTTGAGACTCTTTTTCCAGTACGTTTGGAAGACTCGGAGGGAGACAGTCCCCCGGAAAAAAAGAGGATGAACTTGGAAGTCCACAGCCCACAGCTCCTCCCATGCACGAACCCTACACCCGAGACGGGATTCCTCCTTGTGACCCTCCCGTGTCCCAGCACAATCGGGGGAGAGGCGGGGCTGCGGGCGCAGAGCTGCCCAGAAAGGGCTGCCGGGCCGGGGCCGCAGTCGCCGCGCAGGGACGGGACAGGACGCCCGGGGTACCAGCTACGGCCCAGCCCCACCTTGTGGCCGAGGGGACAGACGGCCGAGCTTCGCCCGGGACCTCAAGTCCCAGACCCTGGAGTCGCTGCAGGGAGGCCAGGGACCTTCCACAGCCGGTTCCGGCCGGTTCCCACAAGCCCCTCCCCCAGTCTCCAGACGCCCGGCCCCGCACACGCACCATTTCCTGGCTTCCAGGGTGTCCCGGGGTCCTGCCTACGGCTCTCTCCGGCCTGTGCAGGTCCCAGCACGCCAGACGGTGCGGTGGAGCCACCCGGGCCACTGGAGAAGCGGAGACCGGAACCCAAACGCAGCGGACGCGAAACAGGAAGACCCCGCGGAGTTGTTGAACGTTGCCCCCCGTCCCCCCTTTCAGAGTTCCTGATTGGATGGTTTGCAGGTCCCCGCCCCAGAGCCCCTGGTTGGGTGATGCTCCAAGTCCTGCCCCCTTGGCACTGAGTGACAGGAGAAGCAATGCGATATGTGGCTGAGCAAAGACAGATTGACAGTGTCTTGGCCACTGCCCTTCGTAGGCGGGGCTTCCTCCCACCGTAACCTTCTGTGCGGGGGAGAATATTTGCGTTTAAGCAGAAAGTGTTTCAGACTGCCGAACTGACGCTGGCGTGTTTCTGCACTCAGGGTACCCTTCCTGCTTTTTCCTCCCGGACACAGAGTCACAGGTGTGCACAGGGAATGACAGACTCGGCGTCCAGTGGAGCCATCCGCTGGCCTCAGAGTAGGAGGCCCGCCCAGGCCAGGCCGGACCACAGTGAAACAGGAGGGAGGAGGGCTTGCTGCTTTCAGGCAAGAAAATTAAAACCGACAAAGAAATAAAATTATTAAATGCATAGGAAAAACTGGAGTTTTTATGACAGCGATCATCTGTAAAGAAACCAAGAGAAGGCCGGGCGCGGTGGTTCACGCCTGTAATCCCAGCACTTTGGGAGGCGGAGGCGGGCGGATCACGAGGTCAGGAGATCGAGACCATTCTGGCTAACACGGTGAAAACCCCGTTTTTTGTATTTTGTACTAAAAATACAAAAAAATTAGCCGGGCGAGGTGGCGGGCGCCTACAGTCCCAACTACTCGGGAGGCTGAGGCAGGAGAATGGTGTGAATCCGGGAGGCGGAGCTTGCAGTGAGCCGAGATGGCGCCACTGCACTCCAGCCTGGGCGACAGAGCAAGACTCCGTCTCAAAAAAAAAAAAAAAAAAGAGAGAGAGAAACCAAGAGAAGTAAAACAAACACTTGAACTACCTCAGACAAGCAGCCTGTTTCACCCGCAGTTCACAAGGAAAACCCACAATTATAAGGTTTAAAATATTCCCAAGCGCCGGGTGCAGTGGCTCACGCCTGTAATCCTAGCACTTTGGGAGGCCAAGGCGAGAAGATTGCTTAAGATCAGGAGTTCAAGACCAGCCTAACTAACATGGTGAAACCCCATCTCTACTAAAAATACAAAAATTAGCCAGGCGTAGCAGCAGGCGCCTGTAATCCCAGCAACTCGGGAAGCTGAGGTAGGAGAATCGCTTGAACCCGGAAGTGGGAGGTTGCAGTGACCGGAGATAGCGCCATTGCACTCCAGCCTGGGCGACAGGGCAAGACTGAAAAAAAAAAAAATTCCGAAGCTTGGGAGCCGACTCTAACTGCTGAAATGGAACAAAAGACCTCAGATAAAGACGAGAGAGCTTTGTTCAATCTGGCTGAAAGGCTGTTGGACTAAAGGGGACCAGGCTCAAGTGCCCCCCAAGGAGCCCACAATCAGGATTACAACTGGGGGCAAAGACATTAAGTTTTTGGTCGATACTGGTGCTGAACATCAAGTAGTGACCACCCCGGTTGCCCCCTTATCCAAGAAAACTATTGATATAATCGGAGCAACAGGAATTTCCACTAAGCAGGCTTTCTGTCTATCACGGACCTGCTCAGTGGTGGGACCTGAGATAGTTCATCAGTTCTTGTACATGCCTGGCTGTCCCTTGCTCTTGCTGGGAAGAGACTTACTTAGCAAACTGAGAGCCAACATCTCCTTTACAAAACAGGGCTCTTTACAGTGAAAGTGACCGGGAACAGGAGTTATCATGGCCCTTACGGTCCCCCAGGAAGAAGAATGGAGACTTTTTCTTTCTTTTTTTTTTTTTTTTTTTTGAGACGGAGTCTTGCTCTGTTGCCCAGGCTGGAGTGCAGTGGCCGGATCTCAGCTCACTGCAAGCTCCGCCTCCCGGGTTCCCACCATTCTCCTGTCTCAGCCTCCCGAGTAGCTGGGACTACAGGCCGCCTGCCACCTCGCCCGGCTGGTTTTTTGTATTTTTTATTAGACACGGGGTTTCACCGTGTTAGCCAGGATGGTCTCGATCTCCTGACCTCGTGATCCGCCCGTCTCGGCCTCCCAAAGTGCTGGGATTACAGGCTTGAGCCACCGCGCCCGGCCAAATGGAGACTTTTTCTAACCGAGCCAGCTCAAGAGATAAAACCAGCTCTAGCTAAGTGATGGCCCCGAGTATGGGCAGAGGATAACCCTCCGGGACTGGCGGTCAACCAAGCCCCTGTACTCATAGAAGTTAAGCCTGGGGCCCAACCAATTAGACAAAAGCAGTATCGGGTTCCCAGAGAAGCTGGGAATCCAGGTTCATCTCAGGTGCTTGAAAGCCTATGGAATTATAGTTCCTTGCCAGTCTCCATGGAACACCCTGCTCCTGCCTGTCCGTAAGCCAGGGACCAAGGTCTACCGACCAGTACAGGACTTGCACTTGGTCACCCAAGCTACAGTGACTCTGTACCCAACAGTTCCTAACCCTTACACATTGTTAGTGCTGCTGCCGCTACCTGTCTGGACTTAAAAGATGCTTTCTTGCCGGGCGCGGTGGCTCACGCCTGTAATCCCAGCTCTCAGGGAGGCAGAGGCGGGAGGATAGCTTGAGCCCAGGAGTTCGAGACCTGCCTGGGTAATACAGCGAGACCCCGTTCTCCATAAAAAGGGGAAAAAAAAAAGACAAAAATAAAAGATGCTTTCTTTAGCATCAGAATAGCTCCTGAGAGCCAGAAGCTGTTTGCCTTTCAGTGGGAAGATCCGGAGTCAGGTGCCACTACTCAGTACACTTGGACCCGGCTTCCCCAAGGGTTCATTAACTCCTCTACTCTCTCGGCAATCTCGGCTCACTGCAACCTCCGCCTCCCGGGTTCAAGCAATTCTCCTGCCTCAGCCTCCCAAGTAGCTGGCGCACACCACCATAACCGGCTACTTTTTGTAATTTTAGTAGAAACTAAAAATACATACTAAATACATGCTAAAATACATACTAAATACATACTAAAAATACAACACCATGTTGGTCAGGCTAGTCTCGACCCCCTGACCTCGTGATCCACCTGCCTTGGCCTCCCAAAGTGTTGGGTTTACAGGCGTGAGCAACCACGCCTGGGTTTTTGTTTTTTTGTTTTTGTTTTTTTTTTTTGAGACAGAGTCTTGCTCTGCCCCCAGGCTGGAGTGCAGTGGCCGGATCTCAGTTCACTGCAAGCTCCGCCTCCCGGGTTCACGCCATTCTCCTGCCTCAGCCTCCCCAGTAGCTGGGACTACAGGCGCCCGCCATCTCGCCCAGCTAATTTTTTTGTATTTTTAGTAGAGACGGGGTTTCACCGTGTTAGCCAGGATGGTTTCGATCTCCTGACCTCGTGATTCGCCCGTCTCGGCCTCCCAAGTGCTGGGATTACAGGCTTGAGCCACCGCGCCCGGCCAAATGGAGACTTTTTCTAACCGAGCCAGCTCAAGAGATAAAACCAGCTCTAGCTAAGTGATGGCCCCGAGTATGGGCAGAGGATAACCCTCCGGGACTGGCGGTCAACCAAGCCCCTGTACTCATAGAAGTTAAGCCTGGGGCCCAACCAATTAGACAAAAGCAGTATCGGGTTCCCAGAGAAGCTGGGAATCCAGGTTCATCTCAGGTGCTTGAAAGCCTATGGAATTATAGTTCCTTGCCAGTCTCCATGGAACACCCTGCTCCTGCCTGTCCGTAAGCCAGGGACCAAGGTCTACCGACCAGTACAGGACTTGCACTTGGTCACCCAAGCTACAGTGACTCTGTACCCAACAGTTCCTAACCCTTACACATTGTTAGTGCTGCTGCCGCTACCTGTCTGGACTTAAAAGATGCTTTCTTGCCGGGCGCGGTGGCTCACGCCTGTAATCCCAGCTCTCAGGGAGGCAGAGGCGGGAGGATAGCTTGAGCCCAGGAGTTCGAGACCTGCCTGGGTAATACAGCGAGACCCCGTTCTCCATAAAAAGGGGAAAAAAAAAAGACAAAAATAAAAGATGCTTTCTTTAGCATCAGAATAGCTCCTGAGAGCCAGAAGCTGTTTGCCTTTCAGTGGGAAGATCCGGAGTCAGGTGCCACTACTCAGTACACTTGGACCCGGCTTCCCCAAGGGTTCATTAACTCCTCTACTCTCTCGGCAATCTCGGCTCACTGCAACCTCCGCCTCCCGGGTTCAAGCAATTCTCCTGCCTCAGCCTCCCAAGTAGCTGGCGCACACCACCATAACCGGCTACTTTTTGTAATTTTAGTAGAAACTAAAAATACATACTAAATACATGCTAAAATACATACTAAATACATACTAAAAATACAACACCATGTTGGTCAGGCTAGTCTCGACCCCCTGACCTCGTGATCCACCTGCCTTGGCCTCCCAAAGTGTTGGGTTTACAGGCGTGAGCAACCACGCCTGGGTTTTTGTTTTTTTGTTTTTGTTTTTTTTTTTTGAGACAGAGTCTTGCTCTGCCCCCAGGCTGGAGTGCAGTGGCCGGATCTCAGTTCACTGCAAGCTCCGCCTCCCGGGTTCACGCCATTCTCCTGCCTCAGCCTCCCCAGTAGCTGGGACTACAGGCGCCCGCCATCTCGCCCAGCTAATTTTTTTGTATTTTTAGTAGAGACGGGGTTTCACCGTGTTAGCCAGGATGGTTTCGATCTCCTGACCTCGTGATTCGCCCGTCTCGGCCTCCCAAAGTGCTGGGATTACAGGCTTGAGCCACCGCGCCCGGCCTGTTTTGTTTTGTTTTTAGAGAGCTTCTCACTCTGTTTGTTGCTCAGGCTGGAGTGCAATGATGGGATTTCAGCTCACTGAAACCTCCACCTTGTGGGTTCAAGTGATTCTCCTGCCTCAGCTTCCCGGGCAGCTGGAATTACAGGTGCCCACCACCATGCCCTGATAACTTTTTTGTATTTTTGTAGAAATGGGGTTTTACCACGTTTGCCAGGTTGGTCTCAAACTCCTGACTTCAGGTGATCTGCTGGCCTCAGCCTCCCAAAATACTGGGATTACAGGCGCGAGCCAAGGTGCCTGGCCTTTCCTAGGAATTTTAAAACAAAAGGTACAAAATATATTAGTTTACTAACTCTACATGTGTCATTGCACTCCATCCTGGGCAACAAGAACGAAACTCCATCTCAAAAATAAATAAATAATAAAATTCCTAGGAAATATTGTCTTCTGAAAATTAAAGTATTTTTGCCCACTGGGTTGATGGAAACAGAAAGGGTTCTAGGCCAGAATGTTCATATTTCAAACACTTTCAAATTATAACTATTGTTACATGTTTGCAGTTTATTCAAGACTGCTGTTACAAAGGGGACAGATTAACTCCTTACTTCAAATATCTAGTCTACCTAGATGTTTGGAAGTGTCCCATGTATATTAAATGTAGAGGTAGTGAAATATCACTTTGTAAATATCTTTTTGTTAAAATTTATAGGAAACACTGCCTTTTGGAAATTGAATTGTTTAACCACCTTCGTGAGCAGTGTAGTACTATCTATATTTGTTGGATAGTTTAGAGGAGGTGGGAGGGAAGAAATCGCAAAAGATCAGTGTGTTTATACTTGGACATTTTCAGACACTATTTTTCTATATGTTTTGTGCACTTTGTTTTGCTCTATATATAGCTTCCTGGGTTCAAGTGATTCTCCTGCCTCAGCCTCCTGAGTAGCTGGGATTACAGGGGCACACCACCATGCCCAGCTAATTTTTGTATTTTTTAGTAGAGACAGGGTTTTACCATGTTGGCCAGGCTGGTCTTGAACCCCTGACCTCAGGCAATCCACCTACCTAGGCCTCCCAAAGTGCTTGGATTACAGTCATGAGCCACTGCACCTGGCGAATAATACTTTTTGTAAATAACTTTTAATAACTGATCGGGCTGGGCACAGTGGCTCACGCCTGTAATCCCAATACTGTGGGAGGCCGAGGCTGGTGAATCATTTGAGGTCAGGAGTTCCAGAACAGCCTGGCCAACATGGCAAAACCCCATCTCTACTAAAAACACAAAAATTAGCTGGACTTGGTGGTGAGCGCCTGTAATCCCGGCTACTCAGGAGGCTGAGGCATGAGAATCACTTGAACCCGGGAGGCAGAGACTGCAGTGAGCTGAGATCGTGCCACTGTACTCCAACCTAGGTGACAGAGTGACTCTGTCTCAAAAAAGAAAAGAAAAAAGAAAAAACTGGTAGGAAATACTGTTTGGAAGTAGAATTGTTGAATCACCTCCGTGAACAGTGTACTCTCTGTACTTGTTCATTGGGTTGAGGGAGGTGGGCGGGATGAAATTTCCTGATTGGGACATTGTACTACAGCTATGCAACATGTTACCACTGGGAGAAAATGGCTGTGTTATTTCCTACATGTGAATCTGCAATGACCTCAAAATAAATTTTTGTTAAAAAGTACACCACTGGATTCTGCAAGCCTCCCGAGCACACGTCGGTAGCCGGCTCCCCTCACTGAATCACCGAGCTCTCTCCCCGGCTGTATTTCCAAAATGTCGCTTTCTAACAAGCTGACCCTGGACAAGCTGGACGTGAAAGGGAAGCCAGTCATTATGAGAGTCGATTTTAATGTTCCTATGAAGAACAACCAGATAACAAACAACCAGAGGATTAAGGCTGCTGTCCCAAGCATCAAATTCTGCTTGGACAATGGATCCAAGTCAGTAGTTCTTATGAGACACCTAGGCCGGCCTGATGGTGTCCCTATGCCTGACAAGTACTCCTTAGAGCCAGTTGCTGTAGAACTCAAATCTCTGCTGGGCAAGGATGTTCTGTTCTTCAAGGACTGTGTAGGCCCAGAAGTGGAGAAAGCCTGTACCAACCCAGCTGCTGGGTCTGTCATCCTGCAGGAGAACCTCCGCTTTCAGGTGGAGGAAGAGGGAGGGAAAAGATGCTTCTGGAAACAAGGCTAAAGCCGAGCCAGCCAAATTAGAAGCTTTCCAAGCTTCACTTCCCAAGCTAGGGGATATCTACGTCAGTGATGCTTTTGGCACTGCTCACAGAGCCCACAGCTCCATGGCAGAAGTCAATCTGCCACAGAAGGCTGGTGGTATTTTTGGTTTTGTTTTTGTTTGTTTGTTTGTTTTGATGAACAAGGAGCTGAACTACTTTGCCAAGGACTTGGAGAGCCCAGAGCGACACTTCCTGGCCATCCTGGGCAGAGCTAAAGTTGCAGACAAGATCCAGCTGATCAAGAATATGCTGGACAAAGTCAATGAGATGATTATTGGTGGTGGAATGGCTTTTACCTTCCTTAAGGTACTCAACAACATGGAGATTGGCACTTCTCTGTTTGACGAAGAGGGAGCCAAGATTGTCAAAGACCTAATGTCTAAAGCTGAGAAGAATAGTGTGAAGAATATCTTGCCTGTTGACTTTGTCACTGCTGGCAAGTTTGATGAGAATGCCAAGACTGGCCAAGCCACTGTGGCTTCTGGCATATCTGCTGGCAGGATGGGCTTGGACTGTGGTCCTGAAAGCAGCAAGAAGTATGCTGAGGCTGTCACTCGGGCTAAGCAGATTGTGTGGAATGGTTCTGTGGGGTTTTTTGGGGTTTTGGGGGTTTGTTTGTTTTGAGATGGAGTCTCACTATGTCACCCAGGCTGGAGAGCAATGGCGTGGTCTTGGCTCACTGCAACCTCCGCCTCCCTGATTCAAGTGATTCTCCCGCCTCAGCCTCCCGAGTAGCTGGGACTACTGGCTCGTGCCACCATGCCCGGCTAATTTTTGTATTTTTAGTAGAGACTGGGGTTTCACCACGTTGGCCAGGCTGGTCTCCAACTCCTGACCTCGTGATCCGCCCACCTCAGCCTCCCAAAGTGGGGGATTACAGGCGTGAGCCACCGTGCCCGGCCTGGAATTTCATCTTGTTTCCATGCTAAGTAGTAAAACGGTGACAAAGCTAATCAGAGTATAAGCTACATCAAAAGAGAACTAAGCTAACACAGCTCACTTTTTTTAACAGGGAAAATATAAATATATGCGCTCTAGAATGCACAGTGGTTTAGTCACTAAGAAATTCAAATGGGATCTTGAAGAATGTAGGCAAATCCAGGGTGCAGTAAAGATGAGCTGAGATGCCGTGTCACTGTTTAAGGGCTCGTGGCACTGCATCTCTCCACCACCAGCTGAATCTTGACATGGAAGCTTTTAGCTAACGCCAAGTGGAGATGCAGAAAATGCTAAGTTGACTTAGGGGCTGTGCACAGGAACTAAAAGGCAGGAAAGTACTAAATATTGCTGAGAGCATCCACCCCAGGATGGACTTTACCTTGTAGGAGCTCTAAACTGGCACCACTCCCAGTGCTCACATGACTGACTTTATCTTCCGTGTTCCATTTTGCACAGCAAGTGGCAGTGTCTCCACCACCTATGATGGTGATGCAGCCCGTAGAAGTGGCTTTCACCACCTCGTCCATGAGGGCTTTGGTCTCCCAAAGTGCTTGGATTACAGGTGGGCGAATCACCTGAGATCAGGAGTTCGAGACTAGTCTGGCCAAAATGGTGAAACTCCATCTCTACTAAAAATACGAAAATTAGCCAGGCGTGGTGGCGGGCACCTGTAATCCCAGCTACTTTGGAGGCTAAGGCAGGAGAATCACTTGAACCCAGGAGGCAGAGGTTGCAGTGAGCCAAGATCGTGCCACTGCACTTCATCCTGAGCGACAGGGTGAGACTCCATCTCAAATACTACTACTACTAATAAATAGTAATAATGAAAAGACACCAGAGACCTCTCTTTCTCTCTGTCACCCCCAAGCCCTTTCCCCAACTTGAGGACACAACCAGAAAGTAGCCATCTTTGACCCAGGAAGAAAGCCCTTACCAAGAACAGAATCTACTGTCATTTTGACTTTGGACTTTGTGGTGTCAAGAATCGTATTTTGTTATTGTATTATATTTTGTTATTTTGTAATCGTATGGTATTTTGTTATAGTGGCTCAAGAAGAGTAAAAGACAGAAATGGAAGAAAGTTAAACCCATCCCACTAGAGGTTTGTCATGGAGGGGACAGAGTGTTGGGTTTAGGCTTGAGCTTTGGAGTTGGAAAGAACTGAGTTCACACCTAGGCTAGGGACCTTGGACAAGTCCCATGAGTTCTCTGAACCTTAATAGCCCCTTCTGTAAAATGAAGATAATAAAGCTGTTGTGAATGCACCTTGAAACTGCAAGACACATGTCTAAGCACCAGATAGGCACTCAATAAATAGCGGTAGTGCTATTCTTTGTATTAATGTCTTTCTAGTTATTCATGCTCATGATACAGTGGGACAGGCAGACTGGGTCTTCAAGACTTCAGGTGCCGGGCTGAGGAGCTCGGACTTGCACTTGAGAGCACTAGGGAGCCATGGGAGGTGTGTGAGCAGGGGAGAGACAGAAAAATGTCCCTTTGGTGCTGGGGTGAATGACTAGGAATTCAAGTTTGGGAGATCAAGGAGGACACTTTGATAGGTACCCAGGTGAGTGTCTAGACCTGGGTGGTGGCAATCGGGATGATGGGAGTGAGAAGAAATAAGTAGGCTGGGCTTGGTGGCTCATGCCTGTAATCCCAGCACTTTGGGAGACCAAGGTGGGTGGATCACCTGCAGTCGGGAGTTCAAGACCAGCCAGGCCAACATGGTGAAACCCCATCTCTACTAAAAATACAAAAATTACCCAGGTGGGGCTGGGCGCTGTGGCTCACGCCTGTAATCCCAGCACTTTGGGAGGCCAAGGCGGGCAGATCACGAGGTCAGGAGTTCGAGCCCAGGATGGCTGACATGATGAAACTCTGTCTCTACTAAAAATACAAAAATTAGCTAGGCGTGGTGGTGCGTATCTGTAATCCCAGCTACTCGGGAGGCTGAAGCAGAATTGTTTCAACCCGGAAGGTGGAGGTTGCAGTGAGCCGAGATCATGCTAATGTACTCCAGCCTGGGCAACAAGAGCGAAACTCTGTCTCTAAAAAAGAAAAAAAGAAAATTATCCAGGCATGGTGGCAGGCGCCTGTAATCACAGCTGCCCGGGAGGCTGAGGCAGGAGAATCACGTGAACCCGGGAGGTGAAGGTTGCAGTGAGCCGAGATCGCGCCACTGCACTCCAGCCTAGGTGATAGAGTGAGGCTCCATCTCCAAAAAAAAAATAATAATAATAAATAAATACATATATAAATAAGTAGTTAAGTAGTTCAGGATGAGTATTGGGTATAGGGCTTGAATGGTAACCCCGTGACCCAGGTCGGAAGTAGCAGTTAAGAGGGGTTGGGGTTGGGATATCAATGTCAGTTTTCACTTTGCCTAGAATGTTTTTTGCACTGCGTCTTTCTGAAATATTCTTACTGGTCCTTGGAGACACTGCCCAAAGATCCCTCCTCTGAGAATCGCCCTGGAACACGTGTGGTTTGCAATTTCCTGCAAAGCTGCTGCTCATGATGTTATCCTACAAACATCCAAATCCCAGCATATGAGTTTCTCTAGGGCAGTCTCTGACTGGTTCCATTGTAGGATCTGTCCACGCCCTGCATACGCCTGGTACCAAAAAAGGAAACTGGGTCTGCAGGACGTTGCTACAGTTCAGGTGTTGGCCGCGTGGGAGCAGAAGTGCAAAGTCAAAGCGTCTGGAAAAAGCGCTCAGGTTGTGGGACCAGCAGAGCATCACCAAGGACGTCCCTGGTCGAGAACTACGTCTTTTTATCTGTTTTAAAGGGGCATGAGGCACTAGGATCCAGTTTTGTCCACCTAACCCACCCACCCAGTGACCCACACCCTGCAGCCCATAGTTGGAGGATAATTACGCAAAACCTAAATCAGATCAGTCTTTCCTCTGCTCAGAACCTCTTTTTTTTTTTTTGAGAGACGGAGTCTTGCTCTGTCGCCCAGACTGGACTGCAATGGCGCAATCTCGGCTCACTGCGATCCCCGCCTCCCAGGTTCATGCAACTCTCCTGCCTCAGCCTCCCACATAGCTAGGATTACAAATGTGCACCACCACGCCCAGCTAATTTTTGTGATTTTAATAGAGACGGGGTTTCACCATGTTGGTCAGGCTGCTCTCGAACTCCTGACCTCAAGTGATCCACCCGCCTCGGCCTCCAAAAGTGCTGGGATTACAGGCATAAGCCACTGCGCCCAGCCTGCTCAGAACCATTTGTGGCTCCCACTTAACCCAGTGGGAGTGCTGAAATAACCTAAACATTTTACATGGCATTTACAAATGCGATATATTTTATTCTTTAATCCTTTACAATCTCTCCATCAATAAAACTCTTCAGAAGTCCTTAGCAGTTGTTACAAATCTAAAATATAAATATACAAATAAGTGGTAATGTATGTTCTCTCAAACATTCTGACACTACTTCTAAACTCAACCAAATCGTGATATACTTTTCCATTTAAAATTACCAGTCTTGGCCGGACATGGTGGCTCACGCCTGTAATCCCAGCACTTTGGGAGGCCGAGGCAGGTGGATCAACTGAGGTCAGGAGTTCAAGATCAGCCTGGCCAAAATGATGAAACCCTGTCTCTACTAAAAATAAAAAAAGCCGGGTGTGGTGGCTGGTGCCTGTAATCTCGGCTACTAGGGAGGCTGAGGCAGGAGAATCGCTTGAATCTGGGAGGCAGAGGTTGCGGTGAGCAAAGATCGCGCCATTGCACTCCAACATGGGTAACAAAAGTGAAACTCCATCCTTGAAAAAAAAAAAAAATTACCAGTCCTGGCCAGGGGCGGTGTCTCCCGCCTGTAATCCCAGCACTCTGGGAGGCCAAAGCATACAGATCACTTGAGGTCAGGAGTTCGAGAACAGCCTGGCCAATGTGGTGAAACCCCGTTTCTACTAAAAATACGAAAATTGGCCAGGCGCGGTGGCTCAAGCCTGTAATCCCAGCACTTTGGGAGGCCGAGATGGGCGGATCACGAGGTCAGGAGATCGAGACCATCCTGGCTAATACGGTGAAACCCCGTCTCTACTAAAAATACAAAAACTAGCCGGGCGAGGTGGCGGGCGCCTGTAGTCCCAGCTACTCGGGAGGCTGAGGCAGGAGAATGGCGGAAACCCGGGAGGCGGAGCTTGCAGTGAGCTGAGATCTGGCCACTGCACTCCAGTCTGGGCGACAGAGCAAGACTCCGCCTCAAAAAAAAAAAAAAAAAAACGAAAATTAGCCAGGCGTGGTGGTGCATACCCGTAATTCCAACTATTCAGGAGGCTGAGGCAGGGGTCACTTCAACCCAGAAGGTGGCGGTTGCAGTGAGCCAAGATCATGTCAATGCACTCCAGCCTGGGCGATAGAGCAAGACTCTGTCTCAAAAAAAAAAAAAAGAAAAAGAAAAAGAAAAAAAGCCCAGGCGCAGTTGCTCATGCCTGTAATCCTAGCACTTTGGGAGGCTGAGGTGGGCAGATTGCCTGAGCTCAGGAGTTCAAGACCAGCTTGGGCAACATGGTGAAAACCCGTCTCTATTAAAAATACAAAAATTAGGCCGGGCACGGTGGCTCAAGTCTGTAATCCCAGTACTTTGGGAGGCCGAGACGGGCGGATCACGAGGTCAGGAGATCGAGACCATCCTGGCTAACACGGTGAAACCCTGTCTCTACTAAAAATACAAAAAACTAGCTGGGCGAGGTGGCGGGCACCTGTAGTCCCAGCTACTCAGGAGGCTGAGGCAGGAGAATGGTGTAAACCCAGGAGGTGGAGCTTGCCGTGAGCTGAGATCCAGCCACTGCACTCCAGCCTGGACAACAGAGCGAGACTCTGTCTCAAAAAAAAAAAAAGAAAAAAAAAAAAAACGACATAGAAACGGCCATCTTTGGTTGGCTAAATCTGGAACAGAAGTTTGTTTGGCCTCAACAATGGAACACAGAGCAGCAATTAGCAGCAGCTCAAAGGAGCATGCTGGCCACCAGGTAGCAGAGCAGGTTAGCACCTGAGAGAAAGGGAAGGCTGAAACATTGCGTGGTGACCAACATCTAGACATCCTGCTGACAGTGCCAGCTGTTATGGTTGCCTGAAAAGGTGTGCTTTGGATGTTGACACTGATGGCTATGTGGTGGTGCACATACACACCGAGAATATGAAAAGGCTTATTACAAAAATGAGGTCTCAGGGAGAACAATGCAGGGCTTTCAAGCAAGTGTGACATGGCGTGAGGGCAAGGAAGATGGCATTCCTGTTCCTTGTGAGTACTGATGCAAAAATCTTGAAATAAATGTCAGAAAAGCATATAAAGCAATATATTCAAAGCATTATGCAATATAACCAAGTGAGATTTATCCCCTGGAATGTAAGTATGGTTCACCATATGGAAATTGATCAGTGGAATACACCACATTAGGAAATGATGGAAAAATGACAGTCTCGATCGATGCAAAAAAGCATCTGACATAATACCCATTTATGATTAAAAACCCACAATAAACTAGGAATAGAATTTACTCAACTTGCTACAAAGCATATATGGAAAACTCAACAAAATCTTTGATGGTGAAAAACCATATTTTTAATATCTAATATCAGAAACAAAGATGTTTGCTCTCACCAGCTCCATTCAATGTTAAGGGGGGGGTGCTCCCAGGGAAATCAGGCAAGAAAATACAAGCATTCCAGCCAAGCCCGGTGGCTCAAGCCTGTAATCCCAGCATTTTGGGAGGCTGAGGTGGGCGGATCACAAGGTCAGGAGATTGAGACCATCCTGGCCAACATGGTGAAACCTCATCTCTACTAAATATAAAAAAACTAGCTGAGTGTGGTGGCACACGCCTGTAATCCCAGCTACTCAGGAGGCTGAAACAGAATTGCTTGAACCTGGGAGGCGGAGATTGCAGTGAGCTGACATCATGCCACTGCAGTCCAGTTTGGTGACAGAGTGAGACTCCGTCTCAAAAAACTAACCAACAAACAACCCCCCCTCCAAAAAAAAACCCAGCCAGGTGCAGTGGCTCACGCCTGTAATCCCAGCACTTTGGGAGACCGAGGCGAGTGGATCACAAGTTCAGGAGATTGAGACCATCCTGGCCAATATGGTGAAACCCCATCTCTACTAAAAATACAAAAAAATTTAGCTGGGTGTGGTGGCACACACTTATAGTCCCAGCTACTTGGGAGGCTGAGGCAGGAGAATTGCTTGAACCCGAGAAGTGGAGGTTGCAGTGAGCCAAGATCACACCACTGCACTCCAGCCTGGCAACAGACTCCATCTCAAAAAAGAAAAAAAAAAAAAAAAAAAAGCATTCCATACTTGAAAATATACATATACACACAGCCCTCTAGACAAATATACAAAAACCACACACTTTGTCACTGTGGACAAACACAAACTCACAAACCCACAGATGTAACAGCCCAGATACTAAAAGATGCTCCCAGACAGAAGGACCCCAGGTGTTCTGATCTCTTCTCCAGGTTTCTCTGGCTCCTCAGGAATAACCACCACAGTGCCATATATATTCTCGCTTGCTTTCTTGTCTTCCAGAATGCCAGGATCAAGGGGACAGAGATATTAGCACAGCTTTGTTAACTACACCTATTAGAGAATGTTACACAGAGGAAAATATTTACTGAATATTAGGACTCACACATACACAAATGGATTTTACACAAACGTCATCACAGACCCACATATACTTGTCGTTCAGAAAGTGTATGTTCTCACTCCCATTCCATGTAGCAGAGATACCCCTTAGCTCCCCAACACCTATCACAAAAGATGGTTCGTTGAGCCCATTCTGACAGTGAAGGAATCTCAAACTTCCCGATCTCCCACAGTACAATAATCATCTCTACAAAAGCACAACATGGCAGCCCAAGAATGCGAAAATAAGGACCTGAAATGGGTTGAGGAATCATTATGTTCCAACCCCTCAAACTACCATAGATGTTCCTGATGAGAGAAGCAAAGGTGTGTATCTCCTGGTTCAGCCACTGGGTCCTCCACTGCATCTCCACAGTAGCCATCACTTCCACTGAGGCCTCAGCTGCCAGCAAACCTTGCTCCAATCAGCCTCTGGACCCTAATATCTTCACCGTGGTGTTGGATGCTGCCACCTGACCCATCCCTGCTGTTGGAGGAGTGTGGAGGCCAGAGGCCTAGAGAGTTCCAACTACAGGTCTCCAAGCGACAGAAAGATCACTTCTGAACCCAGGGAGACTGTAAGTTGTTACGAGGGTGACCTGGTTTCCCTCAATGCTGCCACCTCCCTTCTAGAACACACTGACTTGCTCTCTAAGAAAAGGGTGGACTGACCCCAACAAAGGACAGACCCGACACCTATCATGCCTGTGCAATTCAGAAAAGGGAGAATTCGGTGGCTCCAGCAAGCAGTTTATTGGGAGTTGAGTTCACCTTGCCATATGATGTGAAGCAAGGTAGTTCCATGGCTTGTGAACCCTGACGCCAGCACCTCCCATATACAACAGAGCTGGAGCTCTGCAGCATGCGTCCTCTTCCAAAAACAGCCAGGTGCTACTCTTAGTGGGAGGCTAGGAAACCAGTCCTGGAGCAGGATGTATGTGACATGCACTGACGTGAGAAGGCCGGAGCACCGTCCATGCATATGCCGCGGAATATCTCAGGGTAGAATGTGCCAGAAAATGGGGAAAGCAAGTTAGGGGAGGTAAGCATTTTGAGTGTCCTACAGCTAAGACATGGCAGAGTGTGTCTCTGTGACTCCACTAGCAGTTCTGAGATTATTCTGATTGTGGTGGTTGGTACAGGGCTGGTAATTGCAGGAGTGTGGATGCTGTGTGGTCAAGGGGCATGTGTCCCATGACACCGGTTCTACTTCTTCAGCCCTCTCACCTCAGAGCCACCTGGGGTTGCCACAGAGAAATTTAGATGTGAAGTTTTAAACATGTTTCCCAGTAAGTATCCAAAGTGTAGGTTTGAGATGGGAAATGGAGCTGGAGATGACCTCAAAACAGCCCTGGAATAATGCGATGCTGACAATGTCTGTGAATTAGGATGTCCATAGGCATATCCCACTTGGGGAGAACTGTAAGGTTAGAAGCACAAAACTCCCACAGTCTGACCCGAGGACACTGATGGAAACTTAAAGGCAGATTTTGGGAGTCTTCTCACTTCTATCCAGTCATGTGTGTGAGCTGAGGGCAGCCATTGCCCTAGACGGTGTTTCCTAACTTCTGACTGGATGCCACAAAAGGCCTGCTGGGACCCAAGTCCTTCTTTCCCATTCCTTTAATTCTTCCTATGAAGAATCTCGACAATGGTCGCACATGTAATTGAAGATGTTCCCATATTGCTTACATTAAAGAAGGCTGCTCTTCAGCGTGGGTGATTTCATGGTTTTAAAATGAACTGGGGGCCAGGTGTAGTGGCTCATGCCTGTAATCCCAGCACTTTGGGAGGCCAAGGCAGGTGGATTTACCTGAGGTCAGGAGTTAAAGACCAGCCTGGCCAACACAGTAAAACCCCATCTCTACTAAAAACATAAAAATTCGTTGGGCGTGGTGGCATGTGCCTGTAATCCCAGCTACTAGGGGGCCCTGAGGCAGGAAAAGCGTTTTGACCTGGGAGGCAGAGGTTGCAGTGAGCTGAAATCGTGCCACTGCACTCCAGCCTGGGCAACAGAGTGAGACTCCATCTCAAAAGAAAAAAAAAAAAAAGTAAAATGAACTGGGGCTAGGCGAGGTGGCTCACACCTGTAATCCCAACACTTTGGGAGGCTGAGGTGGGTGGATCATTTGAGGTCAAGAGTTTAAGATCAGCCTGGTCAACATGGTGAAACACTGTCTCTACTAAAAATATAAAAATTAGCTGGGCATGGTGGTGGGCACCTGTAATCCCAGCTACTTGGAAGGCTGAGGCAGAAGAACTGCTTGAACCCCAAGAGGCAAAGGTTGCAGTGAGCCAGGATCATACCACTGCACTCCAGCCTGGGGCAACAGAGTGAGACTCCATCTCAAAAAACAGACAAACAAAAAAAGGCTGGGAGCTGTGGCTCACGCCTGTAATCACAGCACTTTGGGAGGCCAAGGCGGGCAGATCACCTGAAGTCGGGCGTTCGAAACCAGCCTGACCAACATGGAGAAACCCCATCTCTACTAAAATCACAAAATTAGACAGGCGTAGTGGTGCATGCCTGTAATCCCAGCTTCTCGGGAGGCTGAGGCAGGAGAATCACTTGAACCCGGGGGCAGAGGTTGCAGTGAGCTGAGATCACACCACTGCACACCAGCCTGGGGCAACAAGAACAAAACTCCATCTCAAAAAAAAAAAAAAAAAAACCACAAAAGATGGGATGGATAAAGAATTTTCCTTACAGTTTCTCTCAGTATATACTCTCAGGTGTCTTTAAAAGATTCTGTGAAGCGAAGGCTTTCCCACACTCCTTACATTCATAGGGTTTCTGTCCATGGAGTCCATTCGCATATTTGCAATCCTACAGGAGAGTGGAAGTGCCTCCCATATTTGTCAAATATTTCACTGCCACATGAGTCCTGTCTTCAAAGTGAATTAGGACAACTGAAGGCTTAAGCACACCGTTTATATTCCTTGAATTTCTCTCCAGCATAAGTACTCTCATATATCCAAAAGGAACTAACACAGCTGACAGCATTGCCACACTGTTTACTTTTTTAGGGCTTCTGTCTAGTATGAGTCCTTTCGTGCACGTGCAGAGACTTTGAGTAACTGAAGGCTTTACCACACTGTCTACATTGAAAGGGTCTTTCTCCAGTATGAATTCTTTTGTGTACTTTCAGGGAATTTAAACAAGTGAAAGCTTTGCCACACTGCTTACACTCACATGGTTTCACTCCAGTGTGACTTCTTTCGTGCCTTCGAAGGTGACTGAAGTAAATGAAGACCCGACCACACTGTTTGCATTCATAGGGTTTCTCTCTAGTGTGGGTTCTTTCATGGATTCGAAAGTGAGTGGAATAAAGAAAGGCTTTACCACATTCTTTACATTCGTAAGTTTTCTCGCCAGTGTGAACTCTTTCGTGCAATTGAAGGTAACTTGAAGAATTGAAGGCTTTACCACATTGTTTACACTCATAGGGTTTTTCTCCAAAATGAGTTCTTTCGTGCACTTGACAGGAACTAGATGACTTGAAGGCTTCCCCACATTTCTTACATGTATAAGGCTGAACTCCGGTGTGGGTTTTCACATGTTTTCGAAGGCTCGAGTGAGAAAAGAAGGCTCTCCCACATTCCCTACATACAAAAGGTTTCTCTCCAGTATGAGTTTTCTCATGACTCCGTAAGTACGTGGGACAACTGAAGGCTTTCCCACACTGCTTACATTCATAAGGTTTCTCTCCGGTGTGAGTCCTTTCGTGGGTTAGAAAAGGCTGGTAATAGATAAAGGCTTTTCCACATTGTTTACATTTGTAGGGTTTCTCTCCAGTGTGATTTTTTTCATGGCGCCGAAGAGCAGTAAGATATCTGAACGCCTTCCCACATTCCTTACATTCATAGGGTGTCTCTCCAGTATGAATTCTTATATGGTTTCGAAAGGAAAAGAGAAATGCGAAAGCTTTGCCACATTCCTTACATTCATAGGGTTTCTCTCCAGTGTGAATTCTTTCATGGGTTCGGATACTGGAGCTGCGAGTGAAGGTTTTCCCACATTCTTTACATTTATGTGGCTTCTCTCCATATTGGTGATACTCATTTGGTTTCTGTTCAGTGTGAGACCTCAAGTGTCTATTAAGGGAGACTTGATGCATGAAGACTTCCCCACACACACTGCAGTCACATGGTTTTAATCCAGTAGGAGTTTCCAGGTTCGTATGAAGATCAGGAATCGGGCTAGTGCTTTTTCCACACGGACGATCATCTTTATTTTCACAGAGTGTTTCAACTGTAGGACTGCTGTAAAAAATGAGTACCACATTATTAATAGTTTTGTATTAATGATCTTATATTTATTAGCAAGTACCAGAATTACATTTTAAATATTTTCAGAGAAACTCTATGTTATCTGCCCTGTCTAAATTGTTTGAAAGCTAATATACTCAATACTCTAGAACAGGCGGTTACCATAGCTATTATCAAAATAGTCAAGATTTTTTTTTTTTTTTTGAGACGGAGTCTTACTCTGTCACCCAGGCTGGAGTGCAGTGGCACGATCTCGGTTTACTGCAAGCTCCGCCTCCCAGGTTCACGCCATCCTCCTGCCTCACCTTCCCAAGTAGCTGGGACTACAGGCGCCCATCACCACACCCAACTAATTTTTTTGTCTTTTTAGTAGAGATGGGGTTTCACCGTGTTAGCCAGGCTAGTCTCGATCTCCCGACCTCATGATCCGCCTGCCTCAGCCTCCCAAAGCGCTGGGATTACAGGCGTGAGCCACTGCACCCGGCTTTTTTTTTTTTTTTTAAGATGGAGTTTTGCTCTTGCTGCCCAGGCTGGAGTGCAATGGTGTGATCTCCGCTCACCGTGACCTCCACCTCCTGGGTTAAAGAGATTCTCCTGCCTCAGCCTCCCAAGTAGCTGGGATTACAGGCATGTACCACCACAACCCGCTAATTTTGTAATTTTTTTTTTTAGTAGAGACAGGGTTTCTCCATGTTGGTCAGGCTGGTCTTGAACTCCTGACCTCAGGTGATCTACCTGCCTCGGCCTCCCAAAGGGCTGGGATTACATGCATGAGACACCACGTCCAGCCAGGATTTTAAAATACTGTTTCATAGTGATTTCTTTTCACACCCTGAACATCTATGACTTTTTTTTTCTATAGAGACAGGTTTTCTCTCTGTTGACCAGGCTGATGTTGAACTCCTGGCCCCAAGCAATTCTCCAGCCTTCACCTCCCAAATGCTGGGATTAGAGGTATTAGCTACCTTGCCCAGCCCATGACAGTTTCAATGAAACATCTTCAGTAAAAATTTTCTAAGAATGAATAAACTTGAAACTGTGCTTATTGTTTTGCTTGTTTGGCTTTTGAAATTTACGAAATAGTAAGATTCTCTTGGGGCTAATTACTCGTGAATGCAACTCACCTTAGTTTTCTTCCTTGGTTTTTGGGGTCATCTTCAATATCCTGGTCTTTCCATTTTTCCCCTAAAAGACAAGCCCAGAGAACCCACTATAAATTATTAGAAATGATAGAAAATTTTTTTTTTTTTTTTTTTTTTTTTTTGAGACGAGTCTCGCTCTGTCGCCCGGGCTGGAGTGCAGTGGCCGGATCTCAGCTCACTGCAAGCTCCACCTCCCGGTTTACGCCATTCTCCTGCCTCAGCCTCCCGAGTAGCTGGGACTACAGGCGCCGCCACCTCGCCCGGCTAGTTTTTTGTATTTTTTAGTAGAGACGGGGTTTCACCATGTTAGCCAGGATGGTCTCGATCTCCTGACCTCGTGATCCGCCCGTCTCGGCCTCCCAAAGTGCTGGGATTACAGGCTTGAGCCACCGCGCCCGGCCAGAAAATTATAACACTCTAAAATCCATGATTAGCTATGACCGTGTCTGGTTTACTTACTAAAGTATTCCCTACCCACATTTTTTTCTTTTGAGACAGAGTCTCGCTCTGTTGCCCAGGCTGGAGTGCAGTGGTGCAGTCTCAGCTCACTGCAACCTCTGCCTCCCAGGTTCAAGCAATTCTCTTGCCTCAACCTGCTGAGTAGACAGAATTACAGACACCTGCCACCACACCTGGCTAATTTTTTATACTTTCAATAGAGACGGGGTTTCACCATGTTGGTCAGGCTGGTCTCAGACTCCTGACCTTGTAATCCGCCCACCTTGGCCTCCCAAAGAGCTGGAATTACAGGTGCGAGCCACCGTGCCCAGCCCTTTCCCACATTTTAAATCTTGAAACACAGTTGTTGTGCAAGAAACATTTGTTCTCTCCTTAATTAAGTAGAGAAATTAAGTCACCCTTACCTATGCAGGCCAGGTTCTTGAAGGTTGCCCGCATCACATCCCTGTAGATATTCCTCTGGCCAGGATCCAGCAAAGCCCACTCCTCCAGGGTGAAGTTCACAGCCACATCCTCAAGGGAGATGGAGTCCTAAAACATCCCCCATGTGTGTACAGGAGGAGGGGTGAGATCAGCAGTAGTGAGGATCCATTCTCAGAATTCCTGAGAAATTCCATATAATCCTGTAGTCTCGGTTCAGTGATATGACTTTGTTGTCAGAATTCTCTTTCCACACTCACTTCCTCATAAATTTAACACTATCATGAACATACAAATATTATTTCTGTATTTTAACTGTGATCACTTGAAACATTTTTTTTTTTTTTTTGAGATGGAGTCTCGCTAAGTCGCCCAGGCTGCAGTGCAGTGGCACGATCTCGGCTCACTGCAAGTTCCACCTCCTGGGTTTATGCCATTCTCCTGCCTCAGCCTCCCGAGTAGCTGGAACTACAGGTGCCCGCCACCTCGCCCGGCTAGTTTTTTGTATTTTTTAGTAGAGACAGGGTTTCACCGTGTTAGCCAGGATGGTCTCGATCTCCTGACCTCATGATCCGCCCGTCTCGGCCTGCCAAAGTGCTGGGATTACAGGCTTGAGCCACCGCGCCCAGCCTTTTTTTTTTTTTTTTGAGATAGAGTCTCGCTCTGTCGCTCAGGCTAGAGTGCAATGGCGCGATCTCACTGCAACCTCTGCTTCCTGGGTTCAAGTGAACCCAGCCTCCCGAGTACCTGGGACTACAGGGGTGTGCCATCACGCCCAGCTAATTTTTTGTATTTTTAGTAGAGATGGGGTTTCACCATCTTAGCCAGGATGGTCTTGATCTCCTGACCTCTTGATTTGCCCCCTCGGCCTCCCAAAGTCCTGGGATTACAGGCTTGAGCCACCGTGCCCGGCCTTAATTAACTATTTTTATTTTTTTTTAGACAGAGTCTCACTCTGTAGCCCAGGCTGGAGTGCAGTGGCACAATCTCAGCTCACTGCAAGCTCCGCCTCCCAGGTTCACGCCATTCTGCTGCCTCAGCCTCCCGAGTAGCTGGGACTACAGGCGACCGCCAACACGCCTGGCTAATTTTTGTATTTTTAGTAGAGACGGGGTTTCGCCCTGTTAGCCAGGCTGGTCTCGATCTCCTGACCTTGTGATCCGCCTCCTCGGCCTCCCAAAGTGCTGGGATTACAGGCGTGAGCCACTGCGCCCAGTCATTTTTATTTTTCATAAGCAACATGAGACATCAGGAAGCCTGTGGAAAGCCAGAAGTCACTCGCCATGTTGCCCTGAAGGACCCCAGGCCATTAGAACCATGCAAATCCAGCTGGCTGAATGCAAATATTCTTTTGCAGAAGTATTAATTTCAACGTGTTTGTGTAATATTTACCATACGTTCAGTTTTTCCTTTCTGTCTCATTTCATGGGTCTAGGAAGTTATTGGAAAGAAAACACAGCAACTGGGACCTCTATAAAACCCCTGTACTCATGAAAGGGTTTATTACTCACATGCTTGAGATCTTAGGCAAAGCTGTGTAGGCTTTTAAGCATATGTGAAATGGCTTCAGAGAATAAGAAAAGGAGCCTGGCTGGGGATTTTTTACTGACATTAGGGAGTGGGCTAGTGTGAGTTCAAGCACATAAGTGGAGGCTGATGTGAATTGGCTCTGTCACCAGCACCAAATGAGGGTGACCCAGGCATTCTTCCTACCACATCTATATGTGGGGTACACAGTGGAAACTGAGGAATGAGATTTTAAAGCTGTGAGCAGTCAAAGGCTGGACGGGACAGCTCACGCCTGTAATCCCAGCACTCTGGGAGGCAGAGGCGGGCGGATCACTTGAAGTCAGGAGTCCAAACACTAAACCTCCAGCCCTTTTTCTCTCCCCCGACTTTGGGGGCTAGGGCTAGAAGAAGATCAAGACTGGGAGTCTTTCTGGACATCAATCCCCACCCTGAAGTTAGGTAGGCGTTCCAGTAGTCATTTTTAATTTTTTTTTTTTTTTTTTGAGACGGAGTCTTGCTCTGTCGACTGGGCTGGAGTGCAGTGGCTGGATCTCAGCTCACTGCAAGCTCCACCTCCCGGGTTTACGCCCTTCTCCTGCCTCAGCCTCCGGAGTAGCTGGGACTACAGGTGCCCGCCACCTCGCCCGGCTAGTTTTTTTTTTTTGTATTTTTAGTAGAGACGGGGTCCCACCGTGTTAGCCAGGATGGTCTCGATCTTCTGACCTCGTGATCCGCCCGTCTCAGCCTCCCAAAGTGCTGGGATTACAGGCTTGAGCCACCGCACCCGGCCCAGTAGTCATTTATTTACAACAAGAGGTTCCTATTACCCTTATCACTCATGAAATTCCAAGAGATTTAGGAACTCTGTACTAAGAACCACACACAAAAGACCTTTTTTATCATAGCACGGAATATCACGGCTCAGGGGCACAGGTTCACCAGAAGACAGATGATTCACAGGATTATATCATGTTTCCACTCCAGTCACTGGTAACAATGCGTCATTACAGTTTTGTTTTTAGTTTGAGTCCCAGTCTCACTCTGTCACCCAGGCTGGAGTGCAGTGGCACAATCTTGGTTCACTGCAACGGCTGCCTTCGGCGTTCAAGCAGTTCTCCTGCCTCAGCCAACCGAGTAGCTGGGATTACAGGCATGCGCAACCACACCCAGCTAATTTTTGTATTTTTTTTTTTTTTTTTTTGAGACGGAGTCTCGCTCTGTCTCCCGGGCTGGAGTGCAGTGGCCGGATCTCAGCTCACTGCAAGCTCCGCCTCCCAGGTTCACGCCATTCTCCTGCCTCAGCCTCCCGAGTAGCTGGACTACAGGCGCCCGCCACTTCGCCCGGCTAGATTTTTGTATTTTTTAGTAGAGACGGGGTTTCACCGTGTTAGCCAGGATGGTCTCGATCTCCTGACCTCGTGATCCACCCGTCTCGGCCTCCCAAAGTGCTGGGATTACAGGCTTGAGCCACCGCGCCCGGCCTAATTTTTGTATTTTTAGTAGGGACAAGGTGTTTCTTCATGTTGGCCAGGCTGGTCTCGAACTCCTACCTCAAGCAATCTGCCCGCCTCGGCCTCCCAAAGTGCTAGGATTACAGGAATGAGTCACCACTCCTGGCCTGGGTTTTTATTTTAAAACAGTAGACCAGGCCGGGTGTGGTGGCTCACGCCTGTAATCCCAGCACTTTGGGAGGTGGGGGGCAGGCAGATCACTTGAGGTCAGGAGTTTGAGACCAGCCTAGCCAACATAGCAAAATTCCATTTCTACTAAAAATACACAAATTAACCAGGTGTGGTGGGCACCTATAATCCCAGCTACTTGGGAAGCTGAGGGAGGAGAATCACTTAAACCCGGGAGGCAGAGGTTGCAATGAGCCAATATTGCGTCCCTGAACTCCAGCCTAGGTGACAGAGCTAGACTCCATCTCAAAAAATAAAATAAGGCCGGGCGCAGTGGCTCAAGCCTGTAATCCCAGCACTTTGGGAGGCCGAGACGGGCGGATCACGAGGTCAGGAGATCGAGACCATCCTGGCTAATACGGTGAAACCCTGTCTCTACTTAAAAAAAATACAAAAAACTAGCCGGGCGACGAGGCGGGCGCCTGTAGTCCCAGCTACTCGGGAGGCTGAGGCAGGAGAATGGCGTAAACCCAGGAGGCGGAGCTTGCAGTGAGCTGAGATCCGGCCACTGCACTCCACCCTGGGTGGCAGAGCAAGACTCCGTCTCAAAAAAAAATAAATAAATAAAATAAAATAAAATAAAATTTAAAATAAAACAGTAGAATACAATGAAACAATATCCTACTATTTCTTTCTGCATGTTTCACAATTAAAGAAATATCTAGAGAACCCTAAAAATGACAGAATACAGAAAACCAGGGACAACAAAGGCAATTTTATCTATTGACACCTACAGCTACCGAAAATAGTAAACACAGCCTAAAATCAACAGGATAAACCTAAACCCTCACATTTAAGGTTTATTTACCTCAGTTCCTTTTCAACACCATGCCCAGATTTCAACAGACATTACAAGATATATTAAAAGACTTAGACGGTTTGAAGAGACAGTGTAGGCACCAGAACCAGACTGAGATATAAAAGAGATGCTGGAATTATCAGACCAGAAATTTATTTCTTTTCTTTTTCATTTTTCTTTTTTTTACTCTGTTGCCTAGGCTGGACTGCAGTGACACAATCTCAGCTCACTGATACTGTCATAGTGGATAAAACAGAATACTTGGCCAGGTGTGATTCGTGCCCGTAATCCTAGCACTTTGGAAGGCCGAGGCAGGAGGACCTCTTGAGGTCAGAAGTTTGAGACCAGCCTGACCAAAACGGAGAAACCCCGTCTCTAAAAATACAAAATTAGCCACGCGTGGTGGCACATGCCTGTAATCCCAGTTACTCACGAGGCAGGAGAATCACTTGAACTTGGGAGGGAGAGGTTGCAATGAGGCGAGATCATGCCATTGTTCTCCAGCCTGGGCAACAAGAGTAAAACTCCATCTCAAAAAAAAGAAAAGAAAAAACAAAAAGAAAAAAGAATACCTACTATATGTTGTCCGCAAGAAATCCACTTTTTTTTTTTCTTTTTTTTTTTTTTTTGAGACGGAGTCTCGCTCTGTCGCCCAGGCTGGAGTGCAGTGGCCGGATCTCAGCTCACTGCAAGCTCCGCCTCCCGGGTTCACGCCATTCTCCTGCCTCAGCCTCCCGAGCAGCTGGGACTACAGGCGCCCACCACCACGCCCGGCTAGTTTTTTTGTATTTTTTAGTAGAGACGGGGTTTCGCTGTGTTAGCCAGGATGGTCTCGATCTCCTGACCTCGTGATCCGCCCGTCTCGGCCTCCCAAAGTGCTGGGATTACAGGCTTGAGCCACCGCGCCCGGCCTTTTTTTTCCTTTTAAACTTTCTTTTGTTTTTTAGACACGGGGTCATGCTCTGTCACCCAGGCTGGAGCGCAGCTGTGGGATGACCAGTAACTGTAACCTCAAACTCCTGGGCTCAAAGGATTCTCTCACCTCAGCCTCTGAGTAGCTGGAACCCCAGGTGTGCACTACCATCCCTGGATAATTTTGTTGTTTCTTTTTATAGAGATGGGGTCTCACTATGTTGCCCAGGCTTGTCTCAAACTCCTGGCCTCAAGCAATCATTCTGCCTCAGCCTCCCAAAGTGCTGGGATTGCAGGTGTGAGCCACCATGCCTAGGCCAACAAATCCACTTTATTTTATTTTTCATTTTATTTATTTTTTGAGACAGAGTCTCGCTCTGTCGCCCAGGCTGGAGTGCAGTGGCCGGATCTCAGCTCACTGCACGCTCCGCCCAGCCTTTGTGATAAATATATCACAAAGGGCCGGGCGCGGTGGCTCAAGCCTGTAATCCCAGCACTTTGGGAGGCCAAGACGGGCGGATCACGAGGTCAGGAGATCGAGACCATCCTGGCTAACATGGTGAAACCCCGTCTCTACTAAAAAAAAAAATACAAAAAAACTAGCCGGGCGAGGTGGCGGGCGCGTGATCCCAGCTACTCGGGAGGCTGAGGCAGGAGAATGGCGTGAACCCGGGAGGCGGAGTTTGCAGTGAGCTGAGATCCGGCCACTGCACTCCAGCCCGGGCGACAGAGCCAGATTCCATCTCAAAAAAAAAATAAATAAATAAATAAATCACAAAGATACATTAAAAATAAAGGAATAGAGAAAGATATACCATGCTAACACTAATCATTATTATTATTATTTTGAGACAGAGTCTCACTCTGTCACCCAGGCTGGAGGGCAGTGGTGCAATCTTAGCTGCAACTTCCACCTCCCAGGTTCAAGCGATTCTCCTGCCTCAGTCCCCTGTGTATCTGGGATTACACGCACGCACCACCACGCCCGGCTAGTTTTTTTTTCTTTTTGAGACGAGGTTTCGCTCTTGTCGCCCAGGCTGGAGTGCAATGGCGCAATCTCAGATCACTACAATCTCCACCTCCCAGGTTCAAGCGATTCTCCTGCCTCAGCCTCCTGAGTAGCTGGGATTACAGGCGCCCACCACCATACCCAGCTAATTTTTTGTATTTTTAGTAGAGACAGGGTTTCACCATGTTGGCCAGGCTGGTCTCAAACTCCTGACTTCAGGCGATCCGCCTGCCTCGGCCCCCCAAAGTGCTGGGATTCAAGCATGAGCCACCGTGCCTGGCCAATTTTTGTATTTTTAGTAGAGACGGGGTGTCATCATGTTGGATAGGCTGGTCTTAAACTCCTGACCTCACGATGTGCTCACCTTGGCCTCCCAAAGTGCTGGGATTACAAGCGTGAACCACCACACCTGGCCAACACTAATTTTTAAAAAGCTGGCATAGCCTTATTAATTTCAGAAAAAGCTGACTTCATAGCATGAAAATATCAGTGATAGAAGGGCATTACATACTGATGAAGGGATCAATTCACCAAGAAGACAAGGTAATCCTTACTGTGTATGTACATAAAGCACAGAGTGGCAAAATACATGAGGGGAAAACTAATGCAACTGCAGGAAGAAACACAGGAACGCACTGGTGCAGCTGTATACTTCAACAACCCCCATCATTAATTTAGAGATCCAGCAGGCAGAAATCAGGAAGGACATAACTAAATTGAACAGCACCATCAAAACAACTGGACTTAACTGAAAACCAAAATAATTCATTCAGCAACAGCAGAATATACATTCTTCTCAAGTTCACATGGAATATTCACCAAGATACCTCACATTCTGGTAAATAAAATACTTCCCAGCAAATTTAAAAGACTAGAGAATACAGGCCGGGCGCAGTGGCTCATGCCTGTAATCCCAGCACTTTGGGAGGCCGAGGCGGGCGGATCACGACATCAGGAGATGGAGACCATCCTGGCTAGCACGGTGAAACTCTGTCTGTACTAAAAATACAAAAAATTAGCCGGGCGTGGTGGCAGGCGCCTGTTGTCCCAGCTACTAGGGAGGCTGAGGCAGGAGAATGGCACGAACCTGGGAGTCAGAGCCTTGCAGTGAGATGAGATTGCACCACTGCACTCCAGCCTGGGCGACAGAGCAAGACTCCGTCCCCCAAAAAAGAAAAAAAAAAAGAGAATGTTCTCAGATTCAGAATCACTAACAGAAAGATAGCTTGAAAACCCATAAATATTTGGAGATTAAATACTGAACTTCTAAACAATGCATGGATGAGAAAAGTCTCAAGAGATATTAAAAATTATTTTGAATTAAATCAAGATAGAACTTATCAAAACATGCAGAATGCAGCAAAAGGAGTGCCTGGCTGCAATTTATACTATTGAACACATATACCACCAAAGAATGATCTGTAATCAATAATCTCAGTGTCTAACTTAAAAAACTAAAAACAGGCCAGCCATGGTGGCTCACACCTATAATCCCAGCACTTTGGGAGGCTGAGTCAGTCAGGTACATCACCTGAGGTCAGGACTTTGAGACCAGGCTGGCCAACAGGGTGAAACCCCATCTCTACAAATACAAAATAACAAAAATACCCTCTAATGTACTCTAAAATACAAAAATTAGTCGGGTGTGGTGGCACAGGCCTATAATCCCAGCTACTTGGGAGGCTGAGACAGGAGAATCACTTGAACCAGGGAGGCAGAGGTTGCAGTGAGCAGAGATCGCACCATCACACTGCAAGCCGGGGTGACAGAGCAAGACTCTGTCTCAAATAAATAAATAAATAAATAGATAGATAGATAGATAGATAAATAAATAAATAAATAAATAAATGTCGAGGCAGGCAGATCACAAGGTCAGGAGATCGAGACCATCCTGGCTAACAGGGTGAAACCCCATCTCTATTAAAAATACAAAAAGGTAGCCAGGCGTGGTGGTGGGCGCCTGTAGTCTTGGCTGAGGCAGGAGAATAGTGTGAACCTGGGAGGGGGAGGTTGCAGTGAGCCGAGATCACGCCACTGCACTCCAGCCTGGGCGACAGAGCAAAACTCCATCTCAAAAATAAATAAATGAATAAATAAATAGAGAAAAAACAACAAAACCAAAAGGTGGTCTTGTGAAAATATCAATAATAAACTGAAAAATGTCTCCTCAAGCTAACTAACAACAAAAAAACAGATTATTAACATGACGAAAGGGGGAAATGAAGAAGAACTTGACAAAATTGAACATCTATTTACGATAACAAACTAGGAAAATGAAGGGAATTTCTTCTTCTTCTTTTGAGACAGATCTCACTAAGTTGCCCAGGCTGGAGTGTATTGGCTATTCAGAGGCGCCATCATAGTGCTACAGCCTCAAACTGGTGGGCTCCACCAATCTTCTTGCCTTGGCCTCCCAAGCAGCAAAGACTACAGGTGCATGCCACTGCATTGGGCAAGAGGAACTTCTTGAGAAACTGCATATAAGAAACCTGCAGTTAACATCATACTTAAGGTGAAAAGCTAGATGTTTTCCCAGTAATAAGGAACAAGGTAAGAAAGACCCTTCTCACACTCTATTTATTTATTTATTTATTTATTTATTTATTTATTTATTTCTGTGACAGAGTCTCACTCTGTCGCCCAGGCTGGAGTGCAATGGCGCGATCTCGGCTCACTGCAATCACCGCCTCCCAGGTTGAAGCGATTCTCCTGCCTCAGCCTCCCAAGTTGCTGGATTACAGGCATGTGGCACCACGCCTGGCTAATTTTTTGGTATTTTTAGTAGAGGTGGGGTTTCACCCTATTGACCAGGCTGATCTCGAACTCCTGACCTTGTGATCTGCCCGCCTCAGCCTCCCAAAGTGCTGGGATTACAGGCATGAGCCACCACGCCCAGTCTTTTTTTTTCTTTTTTTTGAGATGGAGTCTCACTCTGTTGCTCAGGCTGGAGTGCCGTGGTGCCATCTCAGCTCACTGCAACCTCCACCTCCCAGGTTCAAGAGATTTTCCTGCCTCAGCCTCCTGAGTAGCTGGGATTACAGGTGCACCCCACCATGCCCGGTAATTTGTGTATTTTTAGCAGAGATGGGGTTTCACCATGTTGGCCGGGTTGGTCATTAACTCTTGACCTCGGCGATCCCCCTCACCCTTGCCTCGGCCTCCCAAAGTGCTGAGATTACAGGCATTAGCCACTATGCCCGGCCCCTCTCACCACTTATATTCAACATTGTACAACAGTGAAACTAAGACAAGAAAAAGAAATAGGCCGGGCGCAGTGGCTCAAGCCTGTAATCCCAGCACTTTGGGAGGCCGAGGCGGGCGGATCACGAGGTCAGGAGATCGAGACCATCCTGGCTAACACAGTGAAACCCGTCTCTACTAAAAAATACAAAAAACTAGCCGGGCGTGGTGGCGGGCGCCTGTAGTCCCAGCTACTCGGGAGGCTGAGGCAGGAGAATGGTGTAAACCCGGGAGGCGGAGCTTGCAGTGAGCTGAGATCCGGCCACTGCACTCCAGCCTGGGCGACAGAGCGAGACTCTGTCTCAAAAAAAAAAAAAAAAGAAAAAAGAAAAAAGAAAAAGAAATAAAAGATACACCAACTGGGAAGGAAGAACTAAAGCTGTCTTTCTGCATATGACATGATTGTGTACGTAGAGATTCCAAAAATCCACAACAAAGAAAATTCCTGGAACCAGTAAGAGCAAGGTTGAAGGACACAAGCTTAACATACAAAGGCCAACTCCTTTCCTATACAAATAAAGTCAACTGATCTTTGATAAAGAACCAAAGGCAGCGGGGTGTGGTGGCTCATGCCTGTAATCCCAGCACTTTGGGAGGCTAAGGTGGGTGGATCACTTCAGCCAGGAGTTCAAGACCAACCTGGGCAACATAACAATACTCCATCTCTATTTCTTTAAAAAGAATTTTTTTTTATAAAAGAAAAATTAAATCAAAATGGATCACAGGTGTAACTGTAAAATACAATAAGACTCCTAGAGGATAACATAGAAAATCTAGATGACCTTGGGTTTGATGATGAATTTTAACATAACTTATGTTTGACTTTGTTAAAATAACAAAATCCTGTTCTGGGGCCAGGCGCAGTGGTTTACGCCTGTAATCCCAATTCTTTGGGAGGCCGAGGTGGGCAGATCACTTGAGGTCAGGAATTCGAGACCAGTCTGGCCAACATGGCGAAACTCCATCTCTACTAAAAATACAAAAATTAGCCAGGCGTGGTGGTGCATGCCTATAGTCCAGCTACTTGGGAGGCTGAGGTAGGAGAAATTGCTTGAACCTGAGAGGCTGATGTTGCAGTGAGCCGAGATCACGCCACTGCACTCCAGCCTGAGTGACAGAGCGAGACTCCATCCCCGCCGCCCCCCAAAAAACAGTCCTGCTCTGGGAAAGACCATGTTAAGAAAATGAAAAGACAAGCTACAGACAGAGAAATTCCTTGCAAAACACCTATCTGATAAAGGACTCGTATTGAAACTACTAAAAGAACTATTAAAACTCAGTAACAGGGGGCTGGGGCGGGGTGGCTCACGCCTGTAATCCCAGCACTTTGGGAGGCCGAGGCGGGCGGATCACCTCAAGTTGGGAGTTCAAGACCAGCCTGACGAACATGGAGAAACTCCAGCTCTACTAAAAAAAAAAAAATACAAAATTAGCCAGGCATGGTGGCGCATGTCTGTAATCCCAGCTACTCGGGAGGCTGAGGCAGGAGAACCACTTGAACCTGGGAGGCGGAGGTTGCGGTGACCGGAGATCGCGCCATTGCACTCCAGCCTGGGCAACAAGAGTGAAACTCTGCCTCAAAAAAAAAAAAAAAAAACTCAGTAACAGGAAGACAATCCAATTAAAAATGGGCAAAAGATATGAACATATACATCACCAAAGAAGAATTAGAGATGGTAAACAAGCACATGAAAACATGCTCAACATCACATGGCATTAGGGAGTCAATAAAACTAAGATAAATAAAACTGAGTAAGATACTACCACACTCACTAAATGGCTAAATTTTAAAACACTGAAAACACCAAATGATGGCGAAGATGGAGAACAATAGGTATCATCATTATTTGCTGTTGGCAATGGAAAAGGGTACTCCCACTTTGAAAGGCAGACAGTTACAAAACAAAACACATTCTTAAATTGTAATCTAGTCATCATGCTCCTAGGTATGTACTCAAATGAGTTGAAAACTTACGTTCATGTGAAAACCTGCACATGAAGACTTATAGTTTCATTCAAAACCTTGCAACCCTTAGACTGAACCAAGGTATCTCTCAACAGACATATGGATAAACCATCTGGTTCACCCATAGAATGATAAAAAGAAATCAGGTATTGGCTGGGCGGGGTAGGCTCATGCCTGTAATCCCAGCACTTGGGGAGGCCAAGGAGCGTGGATCATGAGGTCAGGAGATCAAGACCATCCTGGCCAACATGGTGAAACCCCGTCTCTACTGAATATACAAAAATTAGCTGAGGGTGGTGGCACTTGCCTGTAATCTCAGCTACTCAGAAGGCTGAGGCAGGAGAATCAGGTATCAAGCCATGAAATGACATGGAGGCTAGGTATGGTGGCTCCCACCTGTAGTACCAGCTACTCAGGGCACTGAGGCAGGAGGATCACTTGAGTCTGGGAGTTCAAGACCAGCATGGGTGATATGATGAGACCCTATCTCAATTAAAAAAAAAAAAAAAAAGACATGGAGGAACCTTGACTTGAAAATAAGTGAAAGAAGCCAATCTAAATGGTTATATAGTGTGTAGTTTCAAAGATGACATTCAGGAAAAGACAAAATTATGACAGAGTAAAAAGGCTTTTGATTGTCAAGAATTTGGGAAGAGGGAGGGATTAATGAATAGGGGAAGCACAGGGGATATTTAGGTGAGGGAAACCATCCTACATGATGCAGGTATGATGAATAGCGGTTATTATACATTTGCCAAAACCCATAGATTGTATAACAGAGTCAGCCCTAATGTAAACTATGGACTTTGAGGCATAATATTGGTACATCAATTATAACAGATGTATTAAAGTAATACAAAATATAAAAAGGATAAACTATGTGGAGGCAGAGGGATCAAGTGGGAACACTATACTTTCTCATAAATTTTTCTTTAAGTCTGAAATAGCTCTACAAAAATAAAATCTACTAGAAAAATAAAAATGATGAAGACAGGCTAATGACAGTTCACCCCATTACTGGTTGATGAATGAAACATACAACCTTTCACTCAATTCACGAATTTTATTTTAGTAAGCCTTTATGGTGCTTTCTGAGCCAGAGACTGGTAAAGGCGATGAAAGTTCCATAGAATGCTTTGTTCAAAAGCCCATCAATCTCTATTTTGAGAAGTGAAATAAGCGCTTTGATTAGCATCAGTAGTGTCTGGAACTCTTGCACGAACATAAGAGTGTCCAGGCAGAGTCTTGGATTGTGGGATTACCCTACATAGAGGTGTGTATTATCTTGGCTTATATAGCTATCCGTGAGGTAAAAAAAGATTCCCAGAGTTTTGTGGGTTTTCTTTTTTTTTTTTCCTTTGAGATGAAGTCTTGCCCTGTTGCCAGTCTAGAGTGCAACAGCGCAATCTCGGCTCACTGAAACCTCCACCTCCCTGGTTCAAGCAATTCTCCTGCCTCAACCTCCTGAGTAGCTGGGATTACAGGCACGAGCCACTACGCCTGGCTAATTTTTTTTGTATTTTTAGTAGAGACGGGGTTTCACCATGTTGGCCAGGCTGGTTTCAAACTCCTGACCTCAAGTGATCCACCCACCTTAGCCTCCCAAAGTGCTGGGATTACAGGCGTGAGCCACTGCACCTAGCCTAATATTCCCAGAGTTCTTTTACTACAAAGGTGCAACTCTTAGACAATCACTCAAGTGTGTAAACATGCACAGATGGGATTTATTGTTGGCCAGTGCTAAGATGACAACCTGATGAGCTGTCCCTTGAGTCCAGTCCTTTATCAGGTCCCTTTCAATTAAGGGATAAAAAGCAGCAGCTCTTTACCGAGAGCCCCACCGTGTACAAATGTGGCCATGTCACCCATAAAGTCTACACATTCCCCACTGCTGTTCACTCAGTAGCAAAGGATCTAGGAGAAGGTAGACCTCCTCCAGCACCATGAATCTGGCAAGGAAGTAAGAAAAGAAGTCACCCCCCCACCCCAACTCCTACAGAGAGGATATGCTGAAGGCTAACATTTGGCTCTGTAATTTTGAAAGGAGGTCTGTGTAGGTTGCTGTTTCCAGGACCCATGGCAAAATGAGCAGTTGAGTAGACTCACATGTTCAGGACGTGGGAGAGCCTCAATGTTCAGGAGAACCTGGTACATGGTGTTCACTGCAGCTCTAATGGCATATAGTGTGGGGCCAAGGGCTGTTTCTTCCATCAGAGCCCTATGGACAACTTATGGTCATCATGGATAATTACAAGAGGCATAAGAGGAGGTTTCTAAAGCTACTATAGTGGCCAGGAATAGTGGCTCATGCCTGTAATCCCAGCACTTTGGGAGGCCATGGCAGGCAGATCACCAGAGGTCAGGAGTTCGAGACCAGCCTGGCCAACACGGCAAAACCCCGTCTCTACTAAAAATATAGAAATTAGCTGGGTGTGGTGGTGCACACCTGTAATCCCAGCTACTCTGGAGGTTGAGGTAGAAGAATCACTTGAACCAGGGAGGTGGAGGTTGCAGAGAGATGACATCACGCTACTGCACTCCAACCTGGGAGACAGAGCAAGACTCCCAAAAACAAAAGCCTCTATAGTGCTCTGGAGGCACTAACAGGAGTGTGGTAGCAGCAATGTCCAGGCAATGATGACCAGTTTGCAAGTCACAGCATAAATAGGCTTAAGGAAAATTTATAAAGGACTGTGTTACCTCCTGAACATCAAAAAAGCCCAAATGATGTTGTGGGTGCCAAGAGGAACAACAGCTCTGTTGATGGTCAGGCAGGGAGCAGCCCTCTGATTACCAAATAATTCCTAAGAATTTAACTTAGGTGTCACCCTGGACAAGGGTGGTAGCTGCAGTGAAGATCTTGCCTATAGAGACTGTATACAAAGGCAAGGCCTTTGAGGGTCCCTGAAAGCAACCAGGTGAATTATATCATATCCCTTCAGAAGTGAAGGGAGAAATAAAAATTAATAAATAAACAAAAAAAAGTGAAGGGAGGTCAGCACCGTGGCTCACGCCTGTAACCCTAGCACTTTTGGAGGTGGTGGAGAGAGGATCACTTAAGCTCAGGAGTTGAAGACTAGCCTGGGCAACATAGTGAGATCTCGTCTCTAAAAAATAAAAAATTTATTTTATTTATTTATTTATTTATTTACTTACTTATTGAGACAGAGTCTTGCTCTGTTGCCCAGGCTAGAGTGCAGTGCCATGACCTTGGCTCACTGCAACCTCCGCCTCCTGGGTTCAAGCGATTCTCCTGCCTCAGCCTCCCAAGTAGCTGGAACTACAGGCATGCGCCACCACAACAGACTTTTTGTGTTTTTAGTAGAGACGGGGTTTCACCATGTTGGCCAGGCTGGTCTTGAACTCCTGACCTCAAGTGATCCGCCTGCCTTGGCCTCCCAAAGTGCAGGGATTACAGGCAGAAGCCACCACGACTGGCTTCTAAAAAAATAAAAGAAATTAAAAAGTAAAGATAATCATCAGGTAAGACACTGTTTAAAAGGGACTGATCAGGCCAGATGCATTGGCTCACGCCTGTAATCCCAACACTTTGGGAGGCCGAGGCAGGCGGATCACAAGGTCAGGAGATTGAGACCATCCTGGCTAATACAGTGAAACTCCGCCTCTACTAAAAATACACAAACAAAATTAGCCGGGCATGGTGGCAGGGGCCTGTAGTCCCAGCTACTCAGGAGGCTGAGGCAGGAGAATGGCATGAAACCAGGAGGCGGAGCTTGCATTGAGCTGAGATCATGCCACTGCACTCCAGCCTGGGTGACAGAGCAAGACTGCGTCTCAAAAAAAAAAAAAAAAAGGGACTGAGTATTTACCAATGCTGATTAGATGGAGCCAGTTATTGCCAGAATGTTGGAGATTGGGTACAGGGGCAGAATCACGTCATCAAGGTAGCAGTAACCCACCATGAGACACCATTTATTCTTTCCAGGTTTAAGAATAGGCCAAATTGGGCTATTAAGAAGCCCTGGGAATAATCTCTCTTCACTAAATAGGTCTTGTACAATGGGTTTCAATCCTTGAAGACTCTGTATAATTGACATTTGGTCATATTAAGGACTTTAACTGGGGAGTAGGGGGTGGTAAGGTCCCTAGCGTTCTATTTGTTAAGCCAATTTGTAACTGCCAAAGAGTTAATTTAAATTATAGGGTGTAGGCCAGGCATGGTGGCTCACACCTCTAATCCCAGTACTTTGGGAGTCTGAGGTGGGCAGATCACTTGAAGTCAGGAGTTCGAGACCAGCCTAGTCAACACAGTGACAGCCCATCTCTACTAAAAACTACAAAAAATTGCCGGGTGTGGCAGCAGGTGCCTGTAATCCCAGCTACTCAGGAGACTGACGCTTGAACTCGGTAGGCAGAGGTTGCATTGAGCTAAGATCACACCACTGCACTCCCACCTGGGTGACAGAGTGAGGGTCTGTCTTAGCACTCCCACCTGGGCAACAGAGCAAGAAGACTGTCAATCAATCAATCAATCAGTGTACCTTGCTTACATTTAGTGGGATCCCCAGATATAACTGATTCCTAGGATTGATTAATCCCATGAATGATTGTCAGTTAGTGCATTACAGAGATGTTAAAATTAATTCAGAATCAGGCTAGACCCGATGGCTTATTCCTGTAATCCCAGCACCTTGGGAGGCCAAGGCAGGAGGATTGCTGGAGCCCAGGAGTTTGAAACCAGAAATATATATGTATGATTTAAAAATAATAAAATTGATTCAGAACAAATGTCAGAGAGGCCTGAAAGCCATGCACGTGCAGTGTCCTTTTCTCTCTTTTTTGTGAGACCGAGTCTCGCTCTTGTTGTCCAGGCTGGAGTGCAAAGGCGCGATCTTGGCTCAATCACAACCTCCACCTCTCGGGTTCAAAAGATTCTCCTGCCTCAGGCTCTCTAGTAGCTGGGATTACAGCCATGCGCCACCACGCCCAGGTAATTTTGTATTTTTAGTAGAGAAGGGATTTCTCCATGTTGGTCAGGCTGGTCTCCAACTCCCGACCCGCCTGCCTTGGCCTCCCAAAGTGTTTGGATAACAGGTGTAAGCCACCACATCTGGCCCTTTATTTTTAGTTGTATTTTTTTTTTTTTTTTGAGACGGAGTCTTGCTCTGTCGCCCAGGCTGGAGTGCAGTGGCTCGATCTCGGCTCACTGCAAGCTCCGCCTCCCGGGTTCACGCCATTCTCCTGCCTCAGCCTCCCAAGTAGCTGGGACTATAGGCGCCCGCCAGCAGGCCCAGCTAATTTTCTTTGTAGTTTTAGTAGAGACAGGGTTTCACCGTGTTAGCCAGGATAGTCTCGATCTCCCGACCTCGTGATCCGCCCGCCTTGGCCTCCCAAAGTGCTGGGATTACAGGCATGAGCCACCGCGCCCGGCCATATAATTCTTTTACTATATATTGGAGTTCCAATGAGGTCAAAACCCGCAATCGAAAGGCAAATACATTCACAAAGGCCAGGTATGGTCACGCCTATAATACCAACATTTTGGGAGGCCACGGCAAGAGGATCCCTTAAAGCCAGGCGTTCAAGACTAGCATGAGGAACATAGCAAGACCCCGTATCTATAAATAAAAATTTGAAATTAGCCAGTAGTGGCAGATGCCTTTACTCCCAGCTACTCAGGAGGCTGAGGCGGGAGGATCGCTTGAGATGCAATGAGGTTCGATGGCGCTACTGCACTTCAGCCTGGGCAACATTGCGAGACCGTCTCAAAACAAACAAACAAATTCCCAAACGTGGGAGTGGTAACCCAGACAGTGGGTCAGTGCCTGGTGAAGACAGCAGGGGTATGAACGAACTCTGGGAGCTCCACGCGCCCTCCGCTCCCCCAGCTGCAAAAAAAAAAATGCTCCCTCCTCCAGGCTTCAGTTCTCACAGGTGGATTCACCTTAATGTTCTGACCCAGCTGGATTCTCAAAAGCACGAGAAGATCTTGGGAGATGCGGGGCTGCGGACGCCCTGCTGCCCGGAAAGGGTTCCGGGCCAGGACCCCAGTCGCAGAGACGGGACTAGACGCCTGAGGTCCCAGCTGCCGGCCCAGCCCCACCCTGCTGGGAGACCCTAGGGTCTCCTGGCCCCAGAGCTGCGCCAGGAGGACTCAGGTCTTCCCACAGTCGGTTCCGACAAGTCCCCTCCTCAGGTCTCGGGACTCCCGGTCCCGCAAACTCACCATTTCTCGGCCTAGGGAGGCTCCAGGAGTCCTCCCTACAGATCCCTCACTACCTGCAGGTCCCGGTGCGACAAAGCATGTGCAGAGCCCCAGACAGCCCTCAGCCCAGGGTGAGACTAGCGAACCGCTAGAATAAGGAGGCTCACGTGCGCATTCAAGGCTAGGAGCCAAGCGCCTTTTCAACACCGATGCTGATTGGACAGTTTGTGTGGCCCCGCCCCCTCACCCCTGAGTGACAGTCGTGCAGGAGAGCACGTGGCTGAGCCGAGCGAGCTTCCCAGAGTGGGTCGTCCTGGCTGGGATATTTCCATGTCGGCGGAATTTGTTCTTTGCCCGAGGTCCATTTTTAAGTGGCCTATTCAGTAGTGTTAAGTGTAGTTACATTGTGAAACCAATCTCTAGAACTGATTTAATCTTGCAAATTTGAAACTATCGATTGAATAACATCCCATTTACCGCTCCCCCTCAGTCCCTGACACCACTATTCGACTTTTTGATTGTATGAATTTCATTGGGTACCTTATATAAGTGGAATTATTCTGTATTTGTCCTTTTCCGACTGGCTTATTTCACTTAGCATAACGTCCTCAATCTTCATCATGTTGTAGCATGTGTCAGAATTTACTTCCTTTTAAGACAAAGGCCAGGCATGTTGGCTCAAGCCTGTAATCTCAGCACTTCGGGAGGATCCCTTGAGGCCAGGATTTTCACACCAGCCTGGGCAACATAGTAAGAACCTGCCTCTACAAAAATAAAATTTAAAAATTAAAAAATATAGATTCTGGTCGGGTGCGGTGGCTCACGCTTGTAATCCCGGCACTTTGGGAGGCCGAGGCAGGCGGATGACGAGGTCAGGAGATCGAGACCATCCTGGCCAACATGGTGAAACCCTGTCTCTATTAAAATTCAAAAAAATTAGCCATGTGTGGTGGCGGGCGCCTGTAGTCCCAGTTACTCCGGAGGCTGAGGCAGGAGAATGGCGTGAACCTGGGAGGTGAAGCTTGCAGTGAGCCAAGATTGCGCCACTGCACTGCAGCCTGGGCTAGAGTGAGACTCCATCTCAAAAGAAAAAAAAAGAATTGGGTTTGACATTAATAGTATACTAATGTAAAGGTGAAATTTGGCTTATTTGGTACAAAAATCATACAGGAAGCAATGTAAAATATAAAATGGGGTTTGGATTTCTTTAGACTATATCCATATATATATGTTATTGGTATGTGTTCCAAAATGAAGGAAAACTCCTGTAATTCTGATATATCTCAGTGTGTTATCAGTAATAATTATAATTGTTATGTTAAATTATTATATGCCACAGAGGTAACAGATTTCCTTGTCAAGTGTATCTTTAACTATGGCTACCCTAAAACTTTGTCATCCATAGACAATTGTTGTCTTTTCTTGGTCCTCTTTAGAAGGTGGTTTTATAATCAGCTATAAAGCTCTAACAGGTGCTCTTGAATGCAAGTTTTTGATAACTTTGGAGATTGTGACATCACAATACAGAAAAAATGTTCCGGACTCTTGTCCTAGCACTTTGGGAGGCTGAGGTGGGTGGATCACTTCAGCCCAGGAGTTCCAGACCAGCCTGGCCAACTTGACACAACCTGTCTCTCCAAAAAACACAAAGATTAGCCAGGTGTGGTGGTGCATGCCTGTAGCCCCAGCTACTTGGGAGGCTGAGGTGGGAGGATCGTCTGAGCCTGGAAGGCGGAGGCTGCAGTGAGCCAAGGCTCACAGCATTCCATTCAGGGAGACAGAGTGAGACCCTGTCTTAAAAGAAAAAAAAAAAAAAAGGCCAGGTGCAGTGGCTCACACCTGAAATGTCAGCACTTTGGGAGGCCGAGGTGGGCGGATCATGAGGTCAGGAGATCGAGACCATCCTGGTTAACACAGTGAAACCATGTCTCTACTGCAAATACAAAAAATTAGTCAGGCGTGGTGGTGGGTGCCTGTAGTCCCAGCTACTTGGGAGGCTGAGGCAGAAGAATGGCGTGAACCCAGGAGGCGGATGTTGCAGTGAGCCGATATCGCGTCACTGCACTCTAGCCTGGGCGACAGAGCAAGACTCCGTCTGAAAAAAAAAAAAGAATTGGGATCTCACTCTGTCATCCAGGCTAGCCTAGAGTGGTTAGCTCACTGCAGCCACAAACTGCCAGGCTCCAGTAATCCTCCCCCCTCAGCCACCGAGCAGCTGAGACTACAGGTGTGTGCCACAAACCTGGTTCATTTTTTTTTTTTTTTTTTTGAGACGGAGGAGTCTGGCTCTGTCGCCCAGCTGGAGTGCAGTGGCCGGATCTCAGCTCACTGCAAGCTCCGCCTCCCGGGTTCACGCCATTCTCCTGCCTCAGCCTCCCGAGTAGCTGGGACTACAGGCGCCCGCCACCTCGCCCGGCTAGTTTTTGTATTTTTAGTAGAGACGGGGTTTCACCGCGTTAGCCAGGATGGTCTCGATCTCCTGACCTCGTGATCCGCCCGTCTCGGCCTCCCAAAGTGCTGGGATTACAGGCTTGAGCCACCGCGCCCGGCCAATTTTTTTTTTTTTTATAAGATATGAGGTTGCACTATATTGCCCAGGCTGGTCTTGAACTCCAGGCCTCAAACGATCATGCCACTGTGCTCAGCCCAATTTTATTATTTTTTGTATGTCTATCCAATTGTCATAACACCAATTTATGAAAATAATATTCTTTCCTGATTCCTGGCACCATTTTTGAAACTCAGTTGACTCTCTCTCTCTATATATATATGGGCTTATTTCTGGAATTTCAATTTTATGGCATTGATCTCTACGTCTGAATTGCCTCATGCATTTGACATGAAAATTTTGCTGCTGCTGGAGTGGGTGACATAAATTGTACATCAGAAAACTTCTGGCTAGCGCAGTAGCTCCCGCCTGTAATCCCAGCACTGTGGGAGGCCGAGGCGGGAAGATTACCTGAGGTCAGGAGTTTGAGACCAGCCTGGCCAACATGGTGAAACCCCATTTCTACAAAAAAATAAAAATAATTAGCTGGGTGTGGTGGTGGGCACCTCCCAACTATGTGGGAAGCTGAGGCAGGAGAATCACTTAAACCCAGGAGACAGAGGTTGCAGTGAGCTGAAATCATGCCACTGGACTCCAACCTGGGCAATAGAGCAAGACTCTGTCTCAAAAAAAGAAAACCACTGAGGTCTTCCTAGAGGGTAATGATCATCTGCACAGTGCAGCCCATCATGTATTTTTTTTCTTTTTTTTTTTTTTTTGTCAAGACAAGGTGTCACTATGGTTACCCAGGTTGGAGTACAGCGGTGTGATCTCGGCCCGCCACAGCCTTGACCTCCCAGGCTCAGATGATTCTCTCACCTCAGCCTCCCAAGAAGCTGGGCCTATAGGTGCCTGCCACCACGCCCGGCTAGTTTTTGGTATTTTTAGTAGAGACAAGGTTTCGCCATGTTGGCCAGGCTGGTCTCGAACTCCTGGGCTCATGCAATCCACCTGCCTCAGCCTCCCAGAGTGCTGGGATTACAGGTGTGAGCCACTGCACCTGGCCCCATCATGGGTTTTTCTTATGTGCAGAGTACTTATTCAAATCCACAGTGATTTCCCAGGTGACACACAGACAAGAACTACGGATTTTTAGAGAATATCCAAGTTATGGCGGGGCATGGTGGCTCACGCCTGTAATCCCAGCACTTTAGGAGGCCGAGGCGGGTGGATCACGAGGTCAGGAGATCGAGACCATCCTGGCTAACACAGTGAAACCCTGTCTCTACTAAGAATACAAAAAATTAGCCGGACGTAGTGGCAAGTGCCTACAGTCCCAGCTACTCGGGAGGCTGAGGCAGGAGAATGGCATGAACCCAGGAGGTGGAGGTTGCAGTGAGCTGAGATTGCGCCACTGCACTCCAGCCTGGGCTACAGAGCAAGACTCCGTCTCAAAAAAAAAAAAAAAAAAAGAGAATATCCAAGTTATAATTGAGTCAAACTGCAGAGAGAGGGTATCATTTTGAGTACCACCTCCCAGTTTGGTGGAAAAGAAAGTTGTGATATTGTGAAATATATAATTTGGGTTTTATACAGGGTTCCTGGCTCCCAGTTGCTATAAACCTTGTAATTTCCCAAGTGACTAGAGCAATCGGAGTATCTTTTGTTAAAGTATTTGGCCTGCCTATAATCCCACCACGTTGGGAGGCTGAGGCAGGCAGGATGCTTGATCCCAGGAGTTCAACACCAGCCTGGGCAACACAGTGAGACCCCATCTCTACAAAAAATACAAAAATTAGCCAGGCATAGGGGTGCGTGCCTATAGTCTCAGCTACTCAAGAGGCTGAGGTGGGAGGATCACCTGAGCTCAGGGAAGTCAAGGCTGCAGTAAGCTGTGATGACACCACTGCACTCCAGCCTAGGTGACAGAGTAAGACTCTGTCTCAAAAAAATGAAAAAGGCTGGGCACTGGGGCTCACACCTATAATCCCAGTACTTTGGGAGGCCAAGGTAGGTGGATGGCTTGAGCTCAGGTGTTTGAGACCAGTGTGGGCAACATGGCGAAAATCCATCTCTACTAAAAATACAAAAAAATAGTCAGACGTGGTGGTGTGCACCTGTAGTCCCAGCTACTCAGGAGACTGAGGTGGGAGGATTGCTTGAACCCAGGGGTGGAAGCTGCACTGAGCCAAGACTGTGCCACTGCACTCCAGTCTGGGTGACAGAGTGAAGGAGACCCTATTTAAATAATAATTTTTAAAAATGGCCTTTTGTATTCAGTTCTTAAAAATAGCTCTAGAAGAGTTCCAGAGTAAAAGGTGAAAGAAATGTCTTTAGTTACAACCATCCCCTTCCCACTACAGCTAAGTTTATGTTAATGAGGTGATTTTTGGAAAGCTCCTACAAACCACAGGATGGGAGGCTAGTTACCAGGGGAACCAACCACGTGATTGGAGCTTTGAAACTTTCAGCTCTGTCCCCACCTCCAGGGAGGGAAGAGAAAACTGAAGGTTGAGTTGCTCACCAATAGTGAATGATGTGATTAATCATGTCACTATAATAAAGCCACCATAAAAACCCAAAAACAGGGCTCAGAGAGCCTTCCGGTTGGTAAATAAGAACATAACCATATGCCTGGAGGTATCTCTTCATCTGGCTGTTCATTTGTATCATTTAAAATATTCTTTGTAGGGCCAGGTGTGGTGGCTCACACCTGTAATCCCAGCACTTTGGGAGGCTGAGGCAGGTGGATTACTTGAGGTCAGGAGTTCAAGACCAGCCTGACCAACATGGTGAAACTCCATCACTACTTAAAATACAAAAATTAGGCCTGGTGCACTGGCTCATGCCTATAATCCTAGCACTTTGGGAGGACAATGTGGGCGGATCAGGAGGTCAGGAGTTCGAGACCAGCCTGGCCAGCATGGTGAAACCCCATCTCTACTAAAAATACAAAAACTAAAATAAAATTAGCTGGGCATGGTGGCGCGGGCCTGTAATCCAGCTACTTGGGAGGCTGAGGTAGGAGGATCGTTTGACCCCAGTAGGCGAGGGCTGCAGTGAGCCGAGATCGTACCACTGCACTCCAGCCTGGGCAAAAGAGACTCTATCTTAAAATAATAATAATAATAATTAGCCAGGCGTGGTGGTGGGTGCCTGTAATCCCAGCTACTTGGGAGGCTGAGGCAGGAGAATCGCTTGAACCTGGGAGGCAGAGGTTGCAGTGAGCTGAGATTGCACCATTGCACTCCAGCCTGGGTGACAAGAATGAAACTCCATCTCAAAAAATAATAATAATAATAAATAAAATAAAATATCCTTTGTAGGCTAGGCGCAGTGGTTCACACCTGTAATGCCAGCACTTTGGGAGGCCAAGGCGGACGGATCACTTGAGGTCAGGAGTTTGAGACCAGCTTGACCAACATGGTGAAACCACATCTCCACTAAAAATAAAAAAATAGCTGGGCTTGGTGGAGCATGCCTGTCATTCCAGCTACTTGGGAGGCTGAAACACAAGAATCATTTGAACCCAGGAGATGGAGGTTGCAGTGAGCCAAGATTGTGCCACTGCACTCCGGCCTGGCAACAGAATGAGACCTTCAAAATAAGAGTAAATAAATAAATAATAAAATATCCTTTGTAAGACTAGGCATGGTGACTCACTCCTATCATCTCAGTGCTTTGAGAGGAGCAAGGTGGGAGGATCTCTTGAGACCTGGAGGTTGAGACTAGCCTGGACAACAGATCGAGCCCCTAACTTTACAAAGAATAAATAATTAGTTGAGTGCAGTGGCACATGCCTGTATTCCTAGCTACTTGGACTGATGAGGGAGGATCTCTTGATCCCAAGAGTTGAAGGCTGCAATGAGCCATGATCCTGCCACTGCACTCCAGCCTGGAAGACAGAGTGAAACCCTGCTCTATTAAAAAAATAAATCCTCCCAACCGGGCTCCTGTAGTCCCAGCTTCTCGGGAGGCTGAGGCAGGAGAATGGCGTGAACCTGGGAGGTGGAGCTTGCAGTGAGCCGAGATCATGCCACTGCACTCCAGCCTGGGCGATAGAGCAAGAGACTCCGTTTCAAAAAAAAAATCCTTTGTAATAAGTGAGTAAATGTAACTAGTGTTTCTGTGAGTTCTTTAGGCTGCTATAGCAAATTAATCAAACCCAAAGAGTGGGTCATGAAAACCCTGATTTACAGCTGGTTGGTCAGAAGCATAGGTCACATCCTGGGACTTACAACTGACATTTGAAGTGAGGGACATTCTTGTGAGCTGTTAGCTTCTGGTATCGGACTCTGTCTCCAGGTAGATACTGTCACAATCAAATTGAAGTATATAGCAAACACAGCTGGTGTCTGCTTGAGAAGTGGTTATTGGTGGACCAGAAGTGAAGTATTCTGTTAAATATTTTGTTAATGGTTTTCCTATCTCTTTAAGAAAAGTGTATTTGAGACCCTCAAATAGGATTTTTTTAAATTAAATTAAATTAAATTAAATTTTTTTAGTTTTTTTGAGACAGAATTTCACTCTTGTTGCCCAAGCTGGAGTGCAATGGCACGATCTCAGCTCACCACAACCTCCACCTCCCGGGTTCAGGCAATTCTCCTGCCTCAGCCTCCCTAGTAGGTGGGATTATAGGCATGTGCCACCACGCCCGGCCAATTTTGTATTTTTAGTAAAGACAGGGTTTCTCCATGTCGGTCAGGCTGGTCTCGAACTCCCAACCTCAGGTGATCCACCTGCCTCGGCCTCCCAAAGTGCTGGGATTACGGGCATGAGCCACCACGCCTGGCCAGGAAGATTTTTATTTTAATGATCAGCAAAGGCCTAAAAGTCCATGACCATTCACAAGTGTCATTTCCATATGGTAGATTTCCAGCACATGTTAGGAAAGAAAAAAAAATGAACAGCTTTGTGTTTTACTAAAGAACAAGTAAAATCCTATTTTTATTCAATATTTCATTTTTTTTTTTTTTTTTTTTTTTTTTTTTTTTTTTTGAGACGGAGTCTCGCTCTGCCGCCCAGGCTGGAGTGCAGTGGCCGGATCTCGGCTCACTGCAAGCTCCGCCTCCCGGGTTCACGCCATTCTCCTGCCTCAGCCTCCCGAGTAGCTGGGACTACAGGTGCCCGCCACGTCGCCCGGCTAGTTTTTTGTATTTTTAGTAGAGACGGGGTTTCACCATGTTAGCCAGGATGGTCTCGATCTCCTGACCTCGTGATCCGCCCGTCTCGGCCTCCCAAAGTGCTGGGATTACAGGCTTGAGCCACCGCGCCCGGCCTATTCAATATTTCAATAGTTTATGTTTGCATATCACTGTGGTGACTAATGTGATTTCATAATCACTAGTATTTCATTTGATTAGCCCCGCCCAATCATACCTCCCATCCTGCAAATGAAAAAAGTTAAGTATGGAGAGCACAAACTCTTGTCTAAACTCATATGGCTCATAAGTAATAATGAAATTGGCCAGGTGCAGTAGCTCACGCCTATAATCCCAACACTTTGGGAGGCTGATGTGGGAGGATCACTTGAGTCCAGGAGTTCAAGATCAACCTAGGCAATATAGGGGGATCCTGTTTCTAAACTTTAAAAATTTTTAATTTTTTTTTTTTTTTTGAGATGGAGTCTCGTTCTGTCACCCAGGCTAGAGTGCAGTCGCACAATCTCGGCTCACTGCAACCTCCACCTTCCGGGTTCAAGCAATTTTCCTGTCTCAGCCTCCCCAAATAGCTGGGATTACAGATGTGCACCACCACGCCCAACTAAAAAAAAAAAAATTTTTTTTAAATTAGCCAAGCATGGTGGCGCACACCTAGTCCTAGTCCCAGCTACTAGTCCCAGCTACTAGGGAGACTGAGGCAGGGGGATTGCTTGAGCCTGTGAAGTTGAGTCTACAGTGAGCTGTGATCTTGCCACTGCACTCCAGCCTGGGCGACAGCACATAATAGTAATAGCAATACAATATAATAACAATAATAATAATAATGGAATTTCTCAGTATTAAAGTCCAAAGGCGTGCCACCACATATACTGAGAACTGTCAAAAACTGAAAACTTAGGCCAGGTGTGGTGACTCACACCTGTAATCCCTGCACTTTTGGAGGCTGAGGCAGGAGGATTGCTTGAAGCCAGGAGCTTGAGACCAGCCTGCGCAACACAGCAAGAACCCTGTGTCCAAAAAAAAAAAAAAGGAACGAACAAGAACAGGAACAGCATAGCATCTGCAGACAGAGAAGCAGCAGCAAATCAGTGGAGGCCAGGATTGAGACCTTCCCCGTTTGGGGTTTTGGTAGACAAGAAGGACGGTGACCCAGACACTGAAAAATACCAGCATGCTGAACTTAAGGATTGGATTGTTGAAAATGTTAGGCAAGCTCCTGGCCAGGAAAAGCCACACTGAAGCTCCTATGAGCCAAGGAACCCAGGATTCACAGAACGCTCAATAACCAAATGGTGGTTTTATGTGAAGATGACATATTCAGGCTCAGATTATGTATCTACATGCATGAAGGCTGTAGTCATTCCCCATGAAATTCCTCCCACTTCAGCCTCCCAAAGTGTTGGGATTACAGAGTCACTTAGATCAGGGAACTGACAGCAATGACGGAATTAGATACCCCTGATACCAACCAGTGCCTTATCTGTCTCTTGCATGGTTACCTGGAAGGTCAGAACTACAGTGATCGTTTTGTCCGAACTATGCAAACAAGTAAACATAACTCCAAATGTGTGGTTTTTGTGTTTTTTTGAGACAGGGTCTAGCTCTGTTGCCCAGGCTAGAGTGCAGTGGCACCATCACAGGTCACCGCAGTCTCAGGTTGAAGCCATCCTCCTGCCTCAGCCTCCCGAGAAGCTGGGACTATGTCACCATGTCCAGCTAATTTTTTATCTTTATTTATTTATTTATTTATTTATTTTTATTTTTATTTTATTTTTTATTTTTTTTTTTGAGACAGAGTCTCGCTCTGTCGCCCAGGCTGGAGTGCTGTGGCCGGATCTCAGCTCACTGCAAGCTCCGCCTCCCGGGTTTACGCCATTCTCCTGCCTCAGCCTCCCGAGTAGCTGGGACTACAGGCGCCAGCCACCTCGCCCGGCTAGATTTTTGTATTTTTTAGTAGAGACGGGGTTTCACCGTGTTAGCCGGGATGATCTCGATCTCCTGACCTCGTGATCCGCCCGTCTCGGCCTCCCAAAGTGCTGGGATTACAGGCTTGAGCCACCGCGCCAGGCCTATTTATTTATTTCTGAAACAGAGTTTCACTCTGTTGCCCAGGCTAGAGTACAGTGACGCAATCTCAGCTCACTGCAACCTCCTCCTCCCAGATTCAAGCGATTCTTGTGCCTCAGCCACCCAAGTAGCTGGGATTACAGGTGTGCCCCCTACCACGCCAGCTAATTTAAAAAATTTTTTTTTTTTTTTTTTTTTTTTGAGACGGAGTCTCGCTCTGTCGCCCGGGCTGGAGTGCAGTGGCCAGATCTCAGCTCACTGCAAGCTCCGCCTCCCGGGTTCCTGCCATTCTCCTGCCTCAGCCTCCCGAGTAGCTGGGACTACAGGCGCCCGCCACCTCGCCTGGCTAGTTTTTTTTGTATTTTTAGTAGAGACGGGGTTTCCCCATGTTAGCCAGGATGGTCTTGATCTCCTGACCTCGTGATCCGCCCGTCTCGGCCTCCCAAAGTGCTGGGATTACAGGCTTGAGCCAACGCGCCCGGCCTAAAAAAAATATTTTTAATAGAGATGAGGTTTCACCATGTTGGCCAGGTTAGTTTCCAACTCCTGGCCTCAAGTGATCCACCCACCTTACCTCCTAAAGTGCTGAGATTACGGGCATGAGCTACTGCACCCAGCCATTTTTTTTTTTATTTTTTGTAGAGACAGAGTCTCACTACATTGCCCACACTGGTCTCCAATTCCTGGACTCAAGCAATCCTCCCACCTCAGTCTCCCAAAGTGCCAGGATTACAGGCATGAGCCACTGCACCCAGCTCAAATGTGATATTCCAAAGGATGCAGGTGGCTGTGTTGGGATGACCAATGAAGGTAAGGGACGATGGAAGTACAGGGTGAGGGCAATGAACAGGACACACCTGAGAGCCTGGTTATTGGCCTTGACTATGGGAGTGTGTTGATGCTTCACAAAGACCCCAAAGACCCCCCACAAAGAGGTCACAGAAGCACAGGCCCAAATGGTCATTATAAACCAGGAAGGTGGCCACACTGACAGGTAGCAATCTCACTTACAGTTTGAGTCTTGATGCTTTGTCCATGGTGTTCACTGTTCTGCATCTAATTAGAAACAAGAGGATGCATTTTGTGAGTTTCAGCAATTTAGAACCAAACATCACATTTGACAACCTTGGAAGCATTGTTCCCCCTTCATCTACCTGTACACACAGAGCTACAAGAAGGGTGGATCATGAGAGTTTTCAAGATTACACTGTCTCCTCTATAATGAGAAAAAAGAAAATGTTTCTACTTTAAAAACAAATTTAGAGACAGTCTGTCTCTCTCCCAGGCTGGAATGCAGTGGCACAATCTTGGCTCACTGTAACCTCAAACTCTTAGCCTTGAGATCTTCCTGCCTCAGCCTCTGAAGCAGCTAGGACTACAGGTGAACACCATGCTTAGCTAATTTAAAAAAAATTTTTTAGGCCGGGCGCGGTGGCTCAACACTTTGGGAGGCCGAGACGGGCGGATCACGAGGTCAAGAGATCAACACCATCCTGGCTAACACGGTGAAACCCCGTCTCTACTAAAAAAAATATAAAAACTAGCCGGGCGAGGTGGCAGGCACCTGTAGTCCCAGCTCCTCGGGAGGCTGAGGCAGGAGAATGGCGTAAACCCGGGAGGCGGAGCTTGCAGTAAGCTGAGATCTGGCCACTGCACTCCAGTCCGGGCGACAGAGCAAGACTCCGCCTCAAAAAAAAAAAAATTTTTTTTTAGAAATGGGATCTCGCTATGTTGCCCAGGCTGGTCTTGGACTCTTGGCCTTTCAAAGTTCTGTAGGGACACTCTAGAAAACTTATTTGAGATAAATTTCCTTCCACTTTACAGCAACATGGATGGAACTGGAGGCCATTATCCTAAGTGCGATAACAAAAAGAGAAAGTCAAAAACTGCATCTTCTTACATATAAGTGGGAGCTAAACAATGGGTAAACATGGACATACAGAGTGGAATAATAGACACTGGAGATGCCAATAGGTTGGAGAGAGAGAGGGGATGAGGGATGAAATATTACCTATTGGATACAATATACACTCTGGGTGATGGGTGCACTAAAAGCCAGACTTCGCCACTATGAAATATATCCATGTAACACAAGTGCATTTGTAACCATAAATCTACAAAAATGAAAATGAAAAGCAATAAAAACATGCTTAAACTAAAAACAACCAACCAACCAACAAAAAGAAACCATTTCCTTCCACAGTAAAATGCAGTTTACTGAACACGTCTCATAGATCGTGATTGGTCTGAAAAGAGTCCCTGTGCCCAGGTTAGGGTTGCAATTTACCACCAGAGCCAAGTGCTCGGGTGTCCTACGGATTCTTTTTTCTTTCTTTCTTTCCTTTTTTTTTTTTTTTTTTTCTTGGGATGGGTTCTGGCCATGTTGCTCAGACTGAACTCAAACTCCTGGAGACACATGATCCACCCGCCTCAGCCCACCCACCCCCCAACTTCCCCCACCACCCCCACCACGCAGTTGCTGGGACTACAGGTGTGCGCCACCAAGCCCTGGCTTGGGGTTCCTTTTCTAAAGTGCCAAATGTGTGGAGGTGGGGAAAAGAAAGGTGGACGCCTCAACGCTGTTATAGTCAAAGATTAAAATACACCACACTTTTTATTACACATGATGGAGTAACCGTCTGTTTATAAACAAGGGTCACTATTCCACGAGAGGCCTTACAACATTATGCCAAGCCCCTGGTACCTGGAGGACATCAGACTCTCCCGTTCCTGTGAGGCCTTGACTAGACGACCACTTGCTCTGGACTTGCTCCTCGAGGGGTCGCTCCATCTGGAAACTGAGACTGGAATTCCTGCGCATCCCTGTCCCCGCATCCAGAAACACTGCAGGAAGACTTCCGTGTCCGACCCGAGATCCGGAACAATTTCTGCTTCAACACAATTGTCCACGGAGGGCACCAGTTCCGTCCCACCGGCGGAAGCGAGATCTGCCTAGCTACTAGACCAGCCGCCTAGCTGTCATTCGGACAAAAGGGGGCGGGGCTGTATTAACTGTCCAATCAGGGGCGCCGCCGGAAAGAGGGGTACGACTACCCTTCGACAATGCGTGTTACGTCACTATGCGATCGGGTTGTGCTCAGCTTTTGGTCTCCTGGCACCTTGACGCGTCAGGTTGCTGTCCCCCTGCATCGGATGCGCTGTACCGTGCGCTGGCTCCTTGAACCGTAGGGACAACACCGGGATACCCCCGAGGCCGGAAAATGGTGAGTGTGCAGGGCCGGCCTAGTTGGAACCGGCCGTGGTCGCGGGACCCGGGCCTCCCCACAGTCACCTCCGGCCGCAGTGTGGGGCTAGGCTGGCAGCTGGGACGCCAAGAGTCCGGTCTCATCCCTGCGCGGCGACTGCGGTCCCAGCCCCGGAGCCCTCTCTGGGCAGCTCCGCGCCCGCAGCCCCAAGTCTTTCCCAGATTGTGCAGGGACCACGGAAGGGTCATGGGGAGAATTCCGCCTTGTGTGTTTGGTTTGAGTGGGAGGAGCTGCAGTCTGTAGGGTCTGCAGTCCCTTCTTTATTCCCAAAGGTGGTTTCCCCCTGAGTCTTCCAAAGATGTTGGAAGCAGAGTCTCAAATCCACTACCCTGTCCCCCAGCCTAGCTCCTCCCACGGCGGGCCATTAATCCCTAGATTTCCAGATCCCTCCCCGTGTTCCCAAACGCCTACTTCTCTCTCCAGTGGAAAACATCGTCACCAACTCATTGTCCTGTGTGGTGCATTTCAAACACACGCAGTATTTTAATAATCTTTTTTCCAATTGATGCCTCTTTTAAAAGATTTCTTGTTTGTGGATATTTTACATCAGAGAAAAAAAATCAGAAAAATTATTCACTTGGAACTACTCTGCATAAAATGCTGTGCCCCTCATTCTGGTATCTTTCCAGGGCACAGACATCCTATGGGAACTCCTTTGGGTTGAGGTTCCTTTTTGTAAACTTTCCTGGGTGATCTATGTTTTCAGCACAGTTTCAGATTGGCACTGTCCTGCCTTGGGTTTATGACCTTGAAAAGATTTATTCATTTGAATGTCATTTTTCCAATAAATATAAAATATATGTTATCAGAAGAACTTGAGAGATAGTACCAGATATTTCCAAAGAGGCAAAAAGTGAATGAATCTCAGAAAACAAAAAAATCTCAGTGTTACATTTATTAAAAATTCTTTGTTCTTCCCCTGAGCACATGGAATATGTTTCTGAGGTCTGTTCTTTTAGTTTGATGATTTCAGATGGTATTCCAGGACTTAAACTTGCAACACCTAGAAGCATTCAGATATAAGTAATACTTTAGTAAACTATTTCTTGCCATGGAAATAATTGACTGATATTATCATTTTCTTTCTTTCTTTCTTTTTTAACAGATGGGGTCTGGCTGTTGCTCAGGCTGGTCTTGAACTCCTGGGCTCAAGCGATTCTCCAGCCTCAGCATCCCAAAGTGCTAGGATTCCAGGCATGAGCCACTATGCCCTGCCCGACATTCTCATTTTCTGAAAGCAGTAGTGGGTTTTCTTGTTAAATGCCTTAAATTTTCTTCCTTCCTTCCTTCCTTCCTTTATTTATTTGTTTATTTAGAGACAGAGTTTAGCTTTGTCACCAGGCTGGAGTGCAGTGACACGATCTCTGTTCACTGCAACCTCCACCTACCGGGTTCAAGTGATTCTCCTGCCTCAGCCTCCCTAGTAGCTGGGATTACAGGCACCCGCTACCACGCCCAGCTAATTTTTTTTTTTTTTTTTGTAGAGATGGCATTTCACTATGTTACCCAGGATGGTCTCGATCTTCTGACCTCATGATCCACCCGCCTCAGCCTCCCAAAGTGCTGGGATTACAGGCGTGAGCCACCACGCCTGGCCTCTTGCTTCCTTTATACATAAACACTGTGTTTAAGTAATTCTGCTGGATTTTTTTTTTTTTTAAAGCCCAAGTCTCTGTTGCCCAGGCTGGAGTGCAGTGGCACAATTTTGGCTTACTGCAACCTCTGTACTTGGAAGCTGAGGACCCACAGGCAGATGCTGTTAGGGGAAGAGGGGAGGATGTCAGAGGTTTTAATTGTGGTTTCCTTGGGTATGTTTTTAGACATTACATTTGAGTTTCACATCTGTAATGTAGGTGCACTGAGTGTAATTGGTGCATATTGACAGCGATTCTCCTGCCTCAGCCTCCCTAGTAGCTGGGATTACAGGCATATGCCACCATACCTGGCTAGTTTTTTTGTATTTTTAGTAGAGACGGGGTTTCACCATGTTGGCCAGTCTGGTCTCAAACTCCTGACCTCAGGTGATCCACCCACCTCGGCCTCCCAAAGTGCTGGGATTACAGGTGTGAGCCATTGTGCCAGGCCCTCTGCTAGATGTTTAAGGAACAATCCTTAAGAATTTAATTAAATTGTCTCATTTAAAATTACTAGTAGTGTTCCAGAGCCTTGCAACTGGGGACCAGAGGCCTGAGATAAGTGTTTCCAAGCTAAGTCCACCCTTGAGCCTGCAAAGAAAGATCATTGAAGGCCCAATTGGTTCTTCCTGGGGAGTCTCCCCTACAGGTCTGCCAGCTACTCATGCCCGCCATGGAAGGATCCCTTTGTACTGAGAGAAACTGCAGAGCACTTGGAAGTTGAGGATCCACAGGCAGATGCTGTTAGAGGAAGAGGGAAGGATGTCTGAGGTTTTAACTGTGGTTTCCTTGGGTGTGTTTTTAGACATTACGTTTGAGTTTCACATCTGTAATGTAGGTGTACTGAGTGTAATTGGTGCATATTGACAGTGTCTGTGAAGGTCAGGACTTATGTTTCTAGAGACAGGGTTAATGAATTGAGGAGCTCCTTTGCATCAGAACCTCAATCTCAATCTGGTTGAGAGTTTCCTCACTTGGGAAAATGGAAACCTGGGGAATCTAATGTTTCTTTGCTGCCATAGGAGAGAAAGAGTGATGGAGCTCCCCTAGTTCCTTGCTGATCAGGTGCTCCTATCCTCCATTATCAGGTACTGACACACTCTAGGGGTTACATTTTTCCTTTTTTTTTTTTTGAGACCGAGTCTCACTCTGTTGCCCAGGCTGGAGTGCAGTGGCACGATTTCAGCTCACTGCAACCTCTGCCTCCTGGGTTCAAGCAATTCTCCTGCTTCAGCCTCCCAAGTAGCTGGGATTACAGGTGTGTGCCACCATGCCTGGCCAATTTTTTTGTATTTTTAGTAGAGACAGGGTTTCACCATGTTGACCAGGCTGGTCTCGAACTCCTGACCTCAGGTGATCTGCCTGCCTCGGCCTCCCAAAGTGCTAGGATTACAGGTGTGAACCACCACGCCGGACCAAGGTTACATTTTTCAAGCTGGGAGAGTCTGGGTCCACGCTGGGGAATATGTTTAACTTTTTTGTTTTTTTTTTTTGAGACAGAGTTTTGCTCTTGTTGCGCAGGCTGGAATGCAGTGGCACAATCTTGGCTCACCACAACCTCTGCTTCCCGGGTTCAAGCGATTCTTCTGCCTCAGCCTCCGAGTAGCTGGGATTACAGGCATGCGCCACCACACCCAGCTAATTTTGTGTTTTTAGTAGAGATGGGGTTTCTCCATGTTGGTCAGGCCGGTCTTGAACTCCCAACCTAGGCAATCTGCCCACCTCGGCCTCCCAAAGTGCTGGGATTACAGGTGTGAGCCACTGCGCCTGGCTTTTTTTTTTTTGGATACAGTGTCTCACTCTATTGCCCAAGCTGGTCTGGAACTCCTGGCCTCAAGCCATCCTCCCACCTCAGTCTCCCATGTTTAACTTTTTTTTTTTTTGAGACAGGGTCTCACTCCATCGTCCAGGTTGGAGTGCAGTGGTGTGATCATGGCTCACTGCAACCTCCACCTCCTGGGCTCAAGTGATACTCCTGCCTCCTCTGAGTAGCTGGGACTACATGCGTGCACCACCATCCCCATCTAATTTTCATGTTTTCTGTAGAGGTGGGGTTTCGCCATAATACCCAGGCTGGTCTGGAACTCCTGGGCTCAAGCAGTTCTCCCACCCGGGCCTCCCACAATTTCTTGACATCCAAAGATACTTTTGCTGTCTTAAGGTTTTATATTTTCCTGAATGTAATATACTTGGAGTTATTCAGGATATAGCCTTCTCAGATTGGCTTCCTTCACTGAGCCATATACTTTTAAGGTTCTTCTGTGTCTTCATGGCTTGATACCTGATTTCTCTTATCAATGAACAATATTTCATCGTAAGATTGTACCAGCCAGGCGCGCTGGCTCATGCCTGTAATGCCAGCACTTTGGGAGGCCCAGGCAGGTGGATCATAAGGTAAGGAGTTTGAGACCAGCCTGGCCAACATGACGAAACCCCGTCTCTACTAAAAATACAAAAATTAGCCTGGCGTGGTGGCACACACATGTAATCTCAACTACTCAGGAGGCTGAGACAGGAGAATTGCTTGAACCTGTAAAGTGGAGGTTGCAGTGAGCCAAGATAGTGCCATTGCACTCCAGCCTGGACAACAAGAGCAAGACGCCATCTCAAAAAAAAAAAAAAAGATTGTATCACAGATTGTTTATCCATAAACCTGTTGCATGATGTCTTGGTTAAGTCTTTTTTTTTTTTTGAGATGGAGTCTCACTCTGTCACCCAGGCTGGAGTGCAGTGGCACGCTCTCAGCTCACTGCAACCTCCACCTCCCAAGTTCAAGCAATTCTCCTGCCTCAGCCTCCCAAGTAACTGGGATTACAGGCATGTGCCACCACGCCTGGCTAATTTTTTGTATTTTTAGTAGAGATGGGGTTTTACTGTGTTAGCCAGGATGGTCTCAATCTCCTGACCTCGTGATCCGCCCCCCTCAGCCTCCCAAAGTGCTGGGATTACAGGCGTGAGCCACCACGCCCAGTCGGTTAAGTCTTAAATTTGCAGTTATAAAGAAACCTCCCGTAAATATTCATGGGCAGGTTTTTGTGTGAACAATAGTTTTCAACTCACGTGAGTAAATAGCAAGGAATGTGATTGCATGGTCCACTGGTAAGAGGACGTTTTGTTAGAAACTGTCTATCTTCCAAAGTAGACATACCATTTTCCATTCCCATTGGCAAGGAATGAGGATTCCTGTTGTCTACATCTTTGCTATTCATTGCCGTTCTTAGCATTTTGAACTTTGTACATTCTAATCAGTGTAAACTGATATCTCTTCAGTTTTATTTGCAGCTCCCTAATGGCATATAATGTTGAGCATCTCTTCATATGTATATTTGCCATCTGTATATCTTTCATTGGTGAGGTGTGTGTTCAGGTCTTTTGCCCATTTTTCACTGGTTCGTTTGTCTTATTGTTGTTGAGATTTAAGAGTTGGAATTGGAGGCAGGCATGGTGGCACATGCTTGTCATCCTAGCTACTCCAGAGGCTAAAGCGGGAGGATTGCCTGCACCCAGGATTATAAGCCCAGCATGGGCAACATAATGGATCCTGTCTCAAAAAAACAAAAAGGATGCTAGGCATGGAGGCTCATGTGGGGCCACCCAGGCTACTGGGGAGCAGGGCTGAGGAGTGGTGGGGCCGAGGCTGGGGCTGGAGCTGCCATGGGATCGGGAAAATAAATTAGCCCAATGTGGTGGTACACCCCTATAGTCCCAGCTATTTGGGAGGCTGAGGCATGAGAATCCCTTGAGCCTAAGTGGTGGAGGTTGCAGTGAGCTGAGATCACACCACTGCACTCCAGCCTGGGCGACAGAGTAAGACTGTCTCGAAAAAGAAAAAAAAAGAGTTCTTTGGATATTTCAGATACTAGTCCTTAATCAGATAAGTGCTTTTGTGAAGATTTGCAAAAATCTGTCTGTGCCTTTTATTTTTATTCTTTTAACACTTTCTTTCACAGAGTAGGAGTTTTTCTTTTTTCTTTTTTTTTTTTTGGAGACAGAGTCTCGCTCTGTCACCCAGGCTGGAGTGCAGTGACGCGATCTCGGCCCACTGCACACTCCACCTCCTAAGTTCACACCATTCTCCTGCCTCAGCCTACAGAGTAGCCAGGACTATAGGCACCCAACACAACGCCCAGCTAATTTTTCTGTAATTTAGTAGAGACAGGGTTTCACCGTGTTAGCCAGGATGGTCTTGATCTCCTGACCTTGTGATCCGCCCACCTCGGCCTCCCAAAGTGCTGGGATTACAGGCATGAGCCACTGCACCCGACCAGGAGCTTTTCATTGTAATGAAGTGAAACTTATTTTTTCCTTTCATAGATTGTGCTTTTAGTGGTTTATCTAAAAATTCATCGCCAAAGCCAAGTGGATAGTTTTGCATGTTACATTTACATCTATGATTGATTTGGGCTTAATTTTTGTGAAAGGTGTAAGATTCGTGTATAAATTTTTTGTGGGTGTGTGAGAGTTTAATAGTATAAATTTCACTTAGGCACTGTTTTTGTTGCATTCCAATTTTGATAAGTTCTATTTTCATTTAATTCAAATTTAATTTTCTTTTTTCTTCTTCTTTTTTTTCTTTTTTGAGATGGAGTCTCATTGTGTCACTCAGGCTGGGGTGCAGTGGTGCAATCTCAGCTCACTGCATCCTCCTCCACCTGGGTTCAAACCATTCTCCTGCCTCGGCCTCCCAAGTAGCTGGAATTACAGGCATGTGCCACCATGCCTGGCTAATTTTTGTATTTTTAGTAGAGACGGGGTTTCACCATGTTGGCCAGGCTGGTCTCGAACTCCTGACCTTGTGATCCGCCCACTTCGGCCCCCCAAAGTGCTAGGATTACAGGCATGAGTCACTGCACCCGGCCCAAATTTAATTTTTCTTGAGACTTTTTTGATTCATGTTTAGAACTGTGTTGGGTTTTATTTCCAAATGTTTGATGGTTTTCTAACTATTTTTCTGTTATTGATTTCTAGATTAATACCATGGTGGTCTGAGAGCATGTTTTATATAATTTATATTCTTTGAAAATTGGTAAGGTGTGTTTTTGTCCACAACACGGTTTATCATGGTGAATGTTCCACATGAATTTGAGAAGAATGTGTGTTGTTCTGTTGGATGAAGCATTCCATAGATTTTAATTAAACCTAGTTGTTGCCTTTCAACTAAACTATGTCCTCTCTGACTTTCTACCTGCTGGAAGTCTTTTTTTTTTTTTTGAGACAGGGTATACCCTGTCACCCAGGCTGGAATGCAGTGGCATGATCTCAGCCTACTGCAACCACCACCTCAGCCTCCTGAATAGCTGGAACTACAGATGTGTGCCACAGGCAGGGCTGAATTCTGCCTTTTTTGTTTGTTTTTTGACACGGAGTTTCGCCCTTGTCGCCCAGGCGGGACTGCAGTGGCGAGATCTCAGCACACTGCAACCTCCACCCCCCAAGTTCAAGTGATTCTCCTGCCTTAGCTTCCCAAGTAGCTGGGATTACAGGTGCACACCACCATGCCCGGCTAATTTTTGTATTTTTAGTAGAGACGGGGTTTCACCATGTTGGCCAGGCTGGTCTCGAACTCCTGACCTTGTGATCCGCCCACTTCGGCCCCCCAAAGTGCTAGGATTACAGGCATGAGTCACTGCACCCGGCCCAAATTTAATTTTTCTTGAGACTTTTTTGATTCATGTTTAGAACTGTGTTGGGTTTTATTTCCAAATGTTTGATGGTTTTCTAACTATTTTTCTGTTATTGATTTCTAGATTAATACCATGGTGGTCTGAGAGCATGTTTTATATAATTTATATTCTTTGAAAATTGGTAAGGTGTGTTTTTGTCCACAACACGGTTTATCATGGTGAATGTTCCACATGAATTTGAGAAGAATGTGTGTTGTTCTGTTGGATGAAGCATTCCATAGATTTTAATTAAACCTAGTTGTTGCCTTTCAACTAAACTATGTCCTCTCTGACTTTCTACCTGCTGGAAGTCTTTTTTTTTTTTTGAGACAGGGTATACCCTGTCACCAGGCTGGAATGCAGTGGCATGATCTCAGCCTACTGCAACCACCACCTCAGCCTCCTGAATAGCTGGAACTACAGATGTGTGCCACAGGCAGGGCTGAATTCTGCCTTTTTTGTTTGTTTTTTGACACGGAGTTTCGCCCTTGTCGCCCAGGCGGGACTGCAGTGGCGAGATCTCAGCACACTGCAACCTCCACCCCCCAAGTTCAAGTGATTCTCCTGCCTTAGCTTCCCAAGTAGCTGGGATTACAGGTGCACACCACCATGCCCGGCTAATTTTTGTATTTTTAGTAGAGATGGGGTTTCACCGTGTTAGCCAGGATGGTCTTGATCTCCTGACCTTGTGATCCACCTGCCTTGGCCTCCCAAAGTGCTGGATTATAGGCGTGAGCCACTGTGCCTGGCCTTTTTTCTTTTTCTTTTTTTTTTTTTTGAGATGGAGTCTGCTCTGTTGCCAGGCTGGAGTGCAGGGGTGTGATCTCAGCTCACTGCCACCTCCGCCTCCCAGGTTCAAGCAATTCTCCTGCTTCAGCCTCCCAAGTAGCTGGGGCTACAGGCATGAGTCACTATGCCCAGCTAATTTTTGTATTTTTAGTAGCGACCAGGTTTCACCATGTTGATCAGGATGGTCTCAATCTCTTGACCTCGTGATCGATCCACCTAAATCTCCTAAAGTGCTGGGATTACAGGTTAAAGCCACCACGCCCAGCCACCTCTCAGTATATTTTTCACATGTTAGTATCTGAAGCTGCAAGCTACCCATTCCAAGGGTTGTGGTGTTTAGTCTTTTTCATGGTTTTGTTTTTGTTTGCTTTGTGGAAAATAATGCTCCTACTATTTTTGTTTCAGTCTCCAAGTGCAAACGTACAATAAATTCTCTGGTGGCTGGATAAAAATTACTGGATCTTGGTCAAGTTTAAATTTACAAACTTAAAAAAAGTGGTGGAGTGTATCAATTGATCCTTCATTTGTACATAATTGTTCTCTGTAGTCATCAACACTAATGTTATCTTAATCGATTAGTTTTGTCTTCCTATTCAGTTTGAAGTGGGAACTATTTGACATTTCCTAATTATCAAGGATATGATACTTTTTTTTCTGTTTTCTTTTTTATTTTTATTTTTTAGTAAAATGCTATACATGAAATCTTTAGTTATTTTTGGCTGGAGTGCAGTGGTATAGTTTTGGCTCACTGCACCCTTGACTTAGCGGGCTCAAGCAATCCTCCCACCTCAGCCTCCCAAGTAGCTGAGACCACAGGTATGCACCACCATGCCTGGCCAAGTTTTGTATATTTTGTAGAGACAGTGTTTCACCATGTTGCCCAGGCTGGTCTCAAACTCCTGGGCTCAAACGATCCGCCCACCTCAGCCTCCCAAAGTGCTGGGATTATAGACAGGAGCTATCACGCCTGGCCAAAATATTTATTTTCTATTATATGTAAATGTAAATAAACCTTACAGAGAGCACCCAGGCATGCAGATGAACTTGTCAAGAAGGGAGAGTTGCCTGGAGCCAAATTTCTTCCTGCTCAGACCCTAGTCCTGATGACTTAAGAAACCCCCTTCTAACTATGTGGATCTTTTCATGTATGGTGCACATGAGTGCATGGAAATGAAAGAACCTGGGACAACAGCCCCTAGAGTGTCTGTCTGGGAATCACTTTCTCCTGAAACTGGAGAAAGGAGATTTTATGTTCTCGTTTTTTTTGTTTTTTTTTTTTTTTTTGAGACGGAGTCTAGCTCTGTCACCCAGGCTGGAGTGCAGTGGCGCAATCTGGGCTCACTGCAAGCTCTGCCGCCCGGTTACATGCCATTCTCCTGCCTCAGCCTCCCAAGTAGCTGGGACTACAGGCATCCGCCACCACGCCCAGCTAATTTTTTGTGTGTGTGTTTTTTAGTAGAGACAGGGTTTCACCGTATAAGCCAGGATGGTCTCGATCTCCTGACCTTGTGATCTGCCCGCTTCAGCCTCCCAACGTGCTGGGATTACAGGCATGAGCCACCGTACTGAGCCCTTTTTTTTTTTTTTTGAGATGGAGTCTCGCTCTGTTGCCCAGGCTGGACTGCAGTGGTGCAATCTCAGCTCACTGCAACCTCTGCCTCCCAGGTGCAAGTGATTCTCCTGCCTCTGCCTCCCAAGTAGCTGGGATTACATGCATGCACCACCATGCCCAACTAATTTTTATATTTTTAGTAGAGACGGGGTTTCACCATGTTGATCAGGGTGGTCTCGAACTCCTGACCTCAGGTGATCCACCCGCCTCGGCCTCCCAAAGTGCTGGGATTACAGGCATGAGCCATCCCAACCCAGATTTTATGTTCCTTTGGAGGTATGAAATTACCTGTTAATTTTATATAATCATGGGCAAATTCACCATCAGACCATTGTGGATGTCAGTGAAGTCCCTTGAAAATTGATACTGTCAGCCGGGCGCAGTGGCTCAAGCCTATAATCCCAGCATTTTGGGAGGCCGAGATGGGCGGATCACGAGGTCAGGAGATCGAGACCATCCTGGCTAACCTGGTGAAACCCCGTCTCTACTAAAAAATACAAAAAACTAGCCGGGCGAGGTGGCAGGCACCTGTAGTCCCAGCTACTCAGGAGGCTGAGGCAGGAGAATGGCGTGAACCTGGGAGGCGGAGCTTGCAGTGAGCTGAAATCCAGCCACTGCACTCCAGCCTGGGCGGCAGAGCCAGACTCCGTCTCAAAAAAAAAAAAAAAAAAAAAAGAAAATTGATACTGTCAATCTATTCTTCAAAGTCAGCAAAGCCCAGATGACATGATTATGGATCTTCCAGAAAGTGATCTTCTGACATTTTATCTCCATGTGTATATGTATTTGTGCTACAAATTGGTTGGAAGCAGTTCTGAGGCTCATGGGTATAAGGATTTTGTGAAGGTCTCAGTTGTGAGGGCCCCTTCCTTGTGCCTGAGCTCTGTGTTCCCAGTAACTTCCTAGCCTCATGAAGTGGGACAGAAAGTAAAAGGAAAAACTGAGTCTATGATAAATATTACGCACACAGCCGGGCGCGGTGGCTCACGCCTGTAATGCCACCACATGGGGACATATATGTATCGGAAACAAGTTGAAATTAATATATCTCTAAAAGAGTATTTCCATTCAGTCAGCAGAATCTGAGTTCTAATGGCCTCAAATACTTCAGGACGATATGGGCAGCTAGACCTTGTTACAAGTTGGATTTCCACAAGCCTCCTGGCCTCTCATGTATAACAAAGTGGATAGAAGATTCTCAATGTGTATTTACTTATTAAAACCTCCACCTCATTTAATCCCACATCTTCAGGAACGCTGAATGATTTGGGTAATAAGAAATTACGCTGTGGGCTGGGTGTGGTTATTCATACCTGAAATCACAACACTTTGGGAGGCCGAGGCAGGAGGATCACTTGAGGCCGAGAGTTCAAGATCAACCCGGACAACATAACAAAACCCCATTTCTAACAAAAAAAAAAAAAAATTAAAAATTAGCTGGGTGTGGTGTTGCACATCTGTAGTCCTAACTACTCGTGAAGCTGAGGCAGAAGGATGTCTTGGGGGCCCAGGGATCTGAGGCTACAGTGAGTTATGATTGCTGTACTTGAGCCTGGGTGACAGAGCAAGACCCTGTCTCTTAGAAAACAACAAACACACAAGAAATAAGAATTTATCTCATAAAGTATTGAAGATCTTGCCTGTAATCCCAGCAATTTGAGAGACCAAGACTGGTGAATCGCTTAAGCTGAGGAGTTTGAGACCAGCCTGGGTAACATGGCAAAACCCCATCTCTACAAAAAATACACACAAAATACTTAGCCAGGTGTAGTGGTGTGCTCCTGTAGTCCCAGTTACTCAGGAGGCTGAGGTTGGAGGATTGCTTGAGCCTGAGAGGTCTAGGCTCCAATGAGCTGTGCTTGTACCACTGTACTCCAGCCTAGGTAGCAGAGCAAGACCATGTGTGTCTCAAAAAGGAAGGAAGAAAAAATTGATCTTAAAGTTTGTCTCATTTGTGTAGGATTTCTTTCATTTTTCCAAGTTGAACTAGATACTACCATTAGAGAGCTTATAGTGACCACAGTAAAGATGTAGCCGTAAGTTTATATGTTCAATGTGCTGTTAAATTTCTAACAATCGAGTCATACACTAAATGTCTGGAGACCACAAAATCATGTGTGAATTTCTTATGAATTGAGTATACCTCTCATCCTTATCAATCTCACCTATTCTCCTCTACTTATATTGGATGTTTCAGGACTCAGTGGCTTTTGAGGATGTGTCTGTGAGCTTCAGCCAGGAGGAGTGGGCTCTGCTGGCTCCTTCACAGAAGAAACTCTACAGAGATGTGATGCAGGAAACATTCAAGAACCTGGCATCTATAGGTAAGGATGACATCATTTTTTCTTTTTTTTTTTTTTTTTTTGAGACAGAGTTTCACTCTTGTGGCCCAGGCTGGAGAGCAATGACATTATCTCAGCTCACCACAACCTCCATCTCCCAGCTTCAGGCAATTCTCCTGTCTCAGCCTCCCAAGTAGCTGGGAACACAGGCATGTGCCACCACGCCTGGCTAATTTTTCTATTTTTAGTAGAGACGGGATTTCACCATGTTGGTCAGGCTGGTCTTGAACTCCTGACTGCAGGTAATCTGCCCGCCTCAGCCTCCCAAAGTGCTGGGATTACAGGCGTGAGCCACTGTGCCTGGCCTTTTTTTTTTTTTTTTTTTGAGATCAAGTCTCGTCCTGTTCCCCAGGGTGGAGTACAGTGGCGGGATCTTGGCTCACTGCAGCCTCTGCTTCCCGGGTTCAGGCGATTCTCCTGCCTCAGTCTCTCGAGTACCTGGGATTACAGGTGCCTACCACCATGCCCAGCTAATTTTTGTATTTTTAGTAGAGACAGGGTTTCACCGTGTTGGCCAGGCTGGTCTCTAACTGCTGACCTCAAGTGATCCTCCCACCTCAGCCTCCCAAAGTGTGGGGATTACAGTCATGAGCCACCGCACCCCAGTGACATCATTTCTTCTTTTTTTTTCTTTTTTCCGAGACAGAGCCTTGCTGTGTCACCCAGGCTGGAGTGCAGTGGCATGGTCTTGGCTCACTGCAAGCTCCACTTCCCAGGTTCACGCCATTCTCCTGCCTCAGCCTCCCAAGTAGCTGGGACTACAGGCGCCCGCCGCCAGGCCCGACTAATTTTTTGTATTTTTAGTAGAGACGGGGTTTCACTGTGTTAGCCAGGATGGTCTCAATCTCCTGACCTCGTGATCCGCCCGCCTTGGCCTCCCAAAGTGCTGGGATTACAGGCGTGAGCCACCATGCCTGGCCGACATCATTTTTTCATATAGTCAATTAGAGAACTAGCATTTCTTGCTCATAATCACTGTTACGAGATTTGGAATCTAAAAAGGGAATACTTCTGTAAATAAACAAAGCATGGTTACAGCTCATTGTGAACCTATAATAATATTTGTATCATTTTTAATACTTTATCATGATTATTCTTGATCTACATTTTAGGGGAAAAATGGGAAGACCAGAATGTTGAAGATCAACACAAAAACCAGGGGAGAAATCTAAGGTGAGTTGTACTCACAAGAAATAGCAGTGTTCCTTGAAAGAATCTTAAAAATATTATGGCCAGGCGCCGTGGCTCACACCTGTAATCTCAGCACTTTGAGAGGCTGCAGTGAGTAGATCACGAGGTCAGGAGTTCAAGACCAGCCTGGTCAACATGGTGAAACCCTGTCTCTACTAAAAATACAAAAAAGTTAGCCAGTTGTGGTGGTGGGCGCCTATAATCCCAGCTACTCGGGAGGCTGAGGCAGAGAATTACCTGAACCCAGGAGGTAGAGGTTGCAGCGAGCCGAGATCGTGCCACTGCACTCCAGCCTGGGCAACAGAGTGAGACTCCATCTCAAGGAAAAAAAAAAAGTTGTGACACTTTTAAAGCGAGAAACAAGTGCAGCTCCAAATTTATTTATTTATTTGTTTGTTTTTTTTTTTTTTAAATTTTTTTCTCAAGATGAGGTTTTGCTCTGTCACTCAGGCTGGAGTGCAGTGGCATGATCTTTGCTCACTGCAACCTCCGCCTCCCAGGATCAAGTGATTTTCCTGCCTCAGCCTCCTGAGTAGCTGGGATTACAAGCACGTGCCACCACACTCGGCTAATTTTTGTTTTTTTGTTTTGTTTTGTTTTGTTTTGTTTTGTTTGAGACAGAGTCTTGCTGTCTCCCAGGCTGGAGTGCAGTGGCGCAATTTCGGCTCACTGCAAGCTCCGCCTCCCAGGTTCACGCCATTCTCCTGCCTCAGCCTCCCAAGTAGCTGGGACTACAGGCACCCGCCACCATGCGCGGCTAATTTTTTGTATTTTTAATAGAGACAGGATTTCACCGTGTTAGCCGGGATGGTCTCAATCTCCTGACCTCATGATCCGCCCACTTCGGCCTCCCAAAGTGCTGGGATTACAGGCTTGAGCCACCGCGCCCGGCCTAATTTTTGTATTTTTAGTAGAGACAGGTTTTCACCATGTTTGCCAGGCTGGTCTCAAACTCCTGACCTCAGATGATCTACCCACCTCAGCCTTCCAAAGTGCTGGGATTACAGGCATGAGCCACTGGGCCCCAAATTTATTTATTATCAGAAAATGTTTACCAAAAATGTTTTCGCAAGTGACACAGATGTCCGCTGGTTGAAAAATATTATACTTGGGCCGGGCACTGTGCCTCACGCTTATAATCCCAGCACTTTGGGAAGCTAAGGTGGGCGGATCAGCAGAGGTGAGGAGATCAAGACCAGCCTGGCGAACATAGTGAAAATCTGTCTCTACTAGAAATACAAAAACTAGCCAGGCTTGGTGGTGCACACCTGTAATCCCAGCTACTCAGGAGGCTGAGGCAGGAGAATCACTTGAATCTGGGAGGCAGAGGTTGCAGTGAGCCCAGATCACACCACGCACTCCAGCCTGGGCAAGAGAGAGACTCCATCCTCCATCTCAAAGAAAAAAAAAAAAGAAGAAAGAAAGAAATAGGCCGGGCGCGGTGGCTCAAGCCTGTAATCCCAGCACTTTGGGAGGCCGAGACGGGCGGATCACGAGGTCAGGAGATCGAGACCATCCTGGCTAATACGGTGAAACCCCGTCTCTACTAAAAATACAAAAAAAACTAGCCGGGCGAGGTGGCGGGCGCCTGTAGTCCCAGCTACTTGGGAGGCTGAGGCAGGAGAATGGCGGAAACCCAGGAGGCGGAGCTTGCAGTGAGCTGAGATCTGGCCACTGCACTCCAGTCCGGGCGACAGAGCGAGACTCCGCCTCAAAAAAAAAAAAAAAAGAAAGAAATAAAAATATTGTACTTGGGAACAATTTTTTTTGTTTGTTTTGTGAGACAGTCTCTCACTCTGTCACCCAGGCTGGAGTGCAGTAGTATGATCTTGGCTCACTACTCCACCCCCTGGGTTCAAGCAGTTCTTCTGCCTCAGCCTCCCGAGTAGCTGGGATTATAGGCGTGTACCACCACACCGGGTGATTTTTGTATTTTTTAGTAGAGATGGGGTTTTACCGTGTTGGCCAGGCTGGTCTCAAACTCCTGACCCCAAGTGATCCACCCACCTCAGCCTCCCAAAGTGCTGGGATTACAGGCATAAGCCACCATGCCCAGCCTTGGAAACAGTATTTTATTTTATTTTATTTTATTTTATTTTATTTTATTTTTTTTTTTTGAGGCGGAGTCTCGCTCTGTCGCCCAGACTGGAGTGCAGTGGCCAGATCTCAGCTCACTGCAAGCTCCGCCTCCCGGGTTCCCGCCATTCTCCTGCCTCAGCCTCCCAAGTAGCTGGGACTACAGGCGCCGCCACCTCGCCCGGCTAGTTTTTTGTATTTTTAGTAGAGACGGGGTTTCACCGTGTTAGCCAGGATGGTCTCGATCTCCTGACCTCGTGATCCGCCCGTCTCGGCCTCCCAAAGTGCTGGGATTACAGGCTTGAGCCACCGTGCCCGCCGGAAACAGTATTTTAAAGCCTCACATATAACTTCAGGAAGCCAAGGTGAGCAGATCATTTGAACTCAGGAGTTTGAAACCAGCCTGGGCGACAAGACGAGACCCTATCTCTACAAGAAATAGAAAATTCAGTCAGTCGTGGGGGTGCACGCCTGTAGTTCCAGCTACATGGGAGGCTGAGGTGGGAGGATTGATTGAGCCCGGGAGTTCAAGGCTGCAGTAAGCCATGATTGCATTACTGTACTCCAGTCTGGGCAACAGTGAGACTCTGTCTCAAAACGAAACCAAAAAAAAAATCCCCATACATCAGTATTATTGTTCTGATAATAGCTATCAGTGACACAGGCCCTCTTGCTGAACATTGAGTATATTCATTTTTAAACAAGTCAGACAGGCAGAAAACTATTTCCCTGAAAATGATAAAAATTTAGTTCTGCTGCCAGGTGCAGTGGCTCACGCCTGTAATCCCAGCACTTTGGGAGGTCAAGGCGGGCAGATCACTTGAGGTCAGGAGTTCAAGACCAGCCTGACCAACATGGCAAAACTCTATCTCTACTAAAAATACAAAATTAGCAGGGTGTGATGGCGCATGCCTGTAATCCCAGCTACTTGGGAGGCCGAGGTAGGAGAATCGCTTAAAGCTGGGAGGTGGAGGTTGCAGTGAGCTGAGATCGCGCTATTGCACTCCAGCCTGGGGAACAAGAGCGAAACTCCATCTCAAAAAAAAAAAAAGAAATTTAGTTCTGCTACCTGATGACAAATATAAAATCATTAATACACAACCAGTATTACTGTGCTTCTAATTTTTTACAGAAGCCATATGGGAGAGAGACTCTGTGAAGGTAAAGAAGGTAGTCAACGTGCAGAAACCTTCAGTCCCAATCTCAGTGTGAGGAAGAACACTGCTGGAGTAAAACCATATGAATGTACTGTCTGTGGAAAAGTCTTCATGCGTCGTTCATCCCTTACTAGACACATGAGGTCTCACACTGGATATGAGCTATTTGAGAAGCCATATAAATGTAAGGAATGTGGGAAAGCCTTTAGTTATCTTAAATCCTTTCAAAGACATGAAAGGAGTCACACTGGAGAAAAACCCTATAAATGTAAACAATGTGGAAAAACCTTCATATATCACCAACCCTTTCAAACACATGAGCGGACGCACATTGGAGAAAAACCCTATGAATGTAAGCAATGTGGAAAAGCTCTTAGTTGTCCCAGTTCACTTCGAATTCATGAAAGGATTCACACTGGAGAAAAGCCCTATGAATGTAAAAAATGTGGGAAAGCCTTCAGTTGTCCCAGTTCTATTCGAATACACGAAAGAACTCACACTGGAGAGAAACCCTACGCGTGTAAGGAATGTGGGAAAGCCTTCATTTCCCACACAAGTGTTCTAACACACATGATAACACACAACGGCGATAGACCTTATAAATGCAAGGAATGTGGGAAGGCATTCATTTTTCCCAGTTTTTTACGAGTACACGAAAGAATTCACACTGGAGAGAAACCCTATAAATGTAAACAATGTGGTAAAGCCTTCAGATGTTCCACCTCCATTCAAATTCATGAAAGAACTCATACTGGAGAGAAGCCCTATAAATGTAAAGAATGTGGGAAGTCTTTCAGTGCACGCCCAGCCTTTCGCGTACACCTGAGAGTGCACACTGGAGAGAAACCCTATAAGTGTAAAGAATGTGGGAAAGCCTTCAGTCGGACCAGTTACTTTCGAATACATGAAAGGACTCACACTGGAGAAAAACCCTACGAATGTAAAAAATGTGGGAAAACCTTCAATTATCCTCTAGATTTGCAAATCCATGAGAGAAATCACACTGGAGAAAAACCCTATGAGTGTAAGGAATGTGCAAAAGCCTTCATTTCTCTCGAGAACTTTCGAAGACACATGATTACCCACACTGGAGACGGACCTTATAAATGTAGGGACTGTGGGAAGGCCTTCATTTTTCCTAGTGCGTTACGAACACACGAGCGGACTCACACTGGAGAGAAACCCTATGAATGTAAACAATGTGGAAAAGCCTTTAGTTGTTCTAGTTACATTCAGATACATGAAAGAACTCACACTGGGGAGAAACCTTATGAATGTAAGGAATGCGGGAAGGCCTTTATTTATCCCACAAGCTTTCAAGGACACATGAGAATGCATACTGGAGAGAAACCCTATAAATGTAAAGAATGTGGGAAGGCCTTTAGTCTTCACAGTTCCTTTCAAAGACATGAAAGAATTCACAGTTGTGAGAAACCTGTTGAATGTAAGCAATGTGGAAAAGCCTTCGGTTTGTCCACATCCTTACAAAAGCATATGAGAATGCACGCTCGATAGAAACTCTATAAATGGGAGAAATAGGGGAAAGTTTTCAATTCTAACAGATACTTTCAAAGTTGTGAAAATTCCCAGTGAAGAGAGAAATCCTACCAGTGTAATATAGAAAGCGAGATGCAAGATAATTCATGTATAGTCAGGTACCATGTAATCATGTTTCAGTGAGCAATGGACCATATACAGGTTGGTGGCCCCATAAGATTATATAATACCTAAAACATTTCTATCAACGGCAATTTAGTAGCGGTAGAAACACCATAGTGCAGCACATTATTTAAGTGTTCATGGTGCTGGTGTAAACCTATTGCACTTTCAGTTGCATAAAAGTACAACACAGCTGGGCATGTTGGCTCACACCTGTAATCCCAACACTGGGAGACTAAGGCGGTAGGATTGCTTGATGCCAGGAGTTTGTGACTGCGCTGGTCAACATAGTGAGACCCCGTCTCTACAAAAACTAAAAACATTTTCTAAGTGTGGAAGCGCACCCTGTAGTCCCATCTACTTGGGAGGCTGAGGCAGGAGGACTGCTTGAGCATGGGAGTTCAAGGCTACAGTGAACCAAGATCAAGCAATGGCAGCCCAGCATGGGTGACAGAGTGATACTCTGTATCAAAGATTAAAAAAAAGTAAATTGGCTGGGCACAGTGGCTCATACCTGTAATCCCAGCACTTTGGGAAGCTGAGGTGGGAGGATCAGTTGAGGTCAGGAGTTCAAGACCGGCCTGGTCAACATGATGAAACCCTGTCTCCATTAGAAATACAAAAATTAGCTGGGTGTGGTGGTGCACCTGTAGTCCCAACAACTTGAGAGGCTGAGACAGGAGAATCGCTTGAACCTGGGAGGTGGAGGTTGCAGTGAGCCAAGATCTGCCACTACAGTCCAGCCTGGGTGACAGAGTGAGAGACTGTCTCAAAAAAAAAAAAAAAATTACAGCACATATAATTATGTGCAATATATACTTGATAATAAATGGCTACATTACTGGTTTATATATCTACAATACTGTTTTAAAATGTATTCGTATTTATTTTTTTAACAGTAAGACAGTCTCAGGCAGGTCCTTCAGGAGATATTCCAGAAAAAAGGCACTGTTACGATAGGCGATGATGGCTCCATGTGAAGGACTGCCCCTGAACATATTCCAGCGGGACAAAACGTGAAGGCGGAAGACAATATTGATGATCCTCACCCCGGGTAGTCCTACACTAATGTGTGTTTGTGTCTTAGTCTTTAACAAAAATAATATTAAAAGTAAAAAAGAATAGAAAAAGCTTATAGAATATGGACATAAAATATTTTTGTACAGCTGTACAATGTGTTTTAAGCTAAATTATTACATCAAAGGTTTTAAAAATAAGTTTATAAAGAAAATAATGTACAGTAAGTTAAGGTTTATTATTGAGGAAAACACGTTTTTATGAATGTAGTGTAGTTAGTGTAGTCTATGTACAGTGTTTATAAATTCTCCATTAGTGTACAGTAACATCCTAGGCCTTCCCATTCACTCACCACTCGCTGACTCATCCAGGGCAACTTCTAGTCCTGCAAGCTGTGTTCATGGCAAGCGTCCTATGCAGGTGCATCTTTTTTTATCTTTTATACTGCATGTTTACTGTGTGTATTTTCTTTTCTTTTTTTTTTTTTTTTGAGACGGAGTCTTGCTCTGCCACCCAGGCTGGAGTGCAGTGGCCGGATCTCAGCTCACTGCAAGCTCCGCCTCCCGGGTTTACGCCATTCTCCTGCCTCAGCCTCCCGAGTAGCTGGGACTACAGGCGCCCGCCACCTCGCCCGGCTAGTTTTTTTGTATTTTTTAGTAGAGACGGGGTTTCACCGTGTTAGCCAGGATGGTCTCGATCTCCTGACCTCATGATCCACCCGTCTCGGCCTCCCAAAGTGCTGGGATTACAGGCTTGAGCCACCGCGCCCGGCCACTGTGTGTATTTTCTATGTTTAGACTCATAAATACTTAACATTTTGTTACAATTTTCTAAAGTGTTCAGTACAATAATACGCTGTATGGTTTATAGCCCAGTAGCAATAGACTGTACCATATAGTCTAGATGTGTTGTAGCTATACCATCTAGATTTGTGTAAGTTCACTTTGTGATGTTTGTACCATAAGGAAATCACCTAACAACACGTTTCTCAGAACATATACCCATGATTAAGCAACTTCTGACTGTATAATGCTCCAGAAAATTCACACCATGATATAAATTCATCACACATGATATAAAAGTTAAGGCTAGGCATGGTGGCTTATGCCTGTAATCCCAACACTTTGGGAGACAAGGCAGGCAGATCACCTGCGGTCAGGAGTTTGAGACCAGCCTGGCCAAGATGGTGAAACCCCATCTCTACTGAAAATACAAAAATTAGCTGGGTGTGGTGGCATGTGCCTGTAATTCCAGCTACTTGGGAGGCTGAGGCAGGAGAATGATTTGAACCTGGGAGGCGGAGACTACAGTAAGCTGAGATTGTGCCACTGCACTCCAGCCTTGGCAACAGAGCAAGACTCCATCCCACACACCAAAAACTTTAAAAAAATTTTTTTATCACTGGCTTATTCTTCAAGTACATCTCTGGACATCAATTACAACACTACTTTTCCAAGAAATCCTGGAAGTGAGATAATTCTGTAAGTACTCTTTAAGCAGTAGTCAAAAGTTTAAAAGGTTGTGTTTTCTCATTAAATCAGTTAGTAAAACTTTTCTCTTTTGATGTCTTGATTCATGAGTAAATTGAAGTTTTTTTTTTTTTTTTTTGAGACGGAGTCTTGCTCTGTCACCCAGGCTGGAGTGCAGTGGCGCGATCTCGGCTCACTGCAAGCTCCACCTCCCGGGTTCACACAATTCTCCTGCCTCAGCCTCCCATAGCTGGGACTACAGGTGCCCACCACCATGCCCGGCTTTCTTTGTATTTTTAGTAGAGACGGGGTTTCACCGTGTTAGCCAGGATGGTCTCGATCTGCTGACCTTGTGATCTGCCCGCCTCGTCCTCCCAAAGTGCTAGGACTACAGGCTTGAGCCACTGTGCGCAGCCTGAAGTGTATTTTTTTTTTCTTTTAAAGACCAGTGTTAGTAGAAGTGTATTTTTAATATACAATTAATTTTAATTTGTATATGGTTTTTCAGTTCTCTGAATAAAGAGATTGTTGAATACTGACACATTGGTAACTGTAGTACTTTTCCTACTGGCCTCATGTGGAAGGTGGTGTGTATATTACCCATTATGTATTTATTTCACCTTTCTTTTGCGAGAAACTACTTTTTAAATTTCTTGGCCAGACACGGTGGCTCACTCCTTTGTAATCCCAGCACTTTGGAAAACCAAGGCAAGCAGATCACTTGAGGTCCAGAGTTCAAGACCAGCCTGGCCAACATGGTGAAACCCCATTCTCTACTAAAAATAACCAAAGTTAGCCGGGCATGTTGGAGGGTGCCTGTAATCTCAGCTACTCGGGAGGCTGAGGCAGGAGAATTGCTTGAACCTGGAAGGCAGAGGTTGCAGTGAGCCGAGATCACGCCACTGGCCTCCAGCCTGGACAACAGAACGAGACTACATATCAAAAAAAAATAAAACATAATAAACTTCTTGCCGGACGCAGTGGCTTACGCCTGTAATCCCAGCACTTTGGGAGGCCGAGGTGAGTGGATCACGAGCTCAGGAGATTGAGACCATCCTGGCTAACACAGTGGAAACCCCATCTCAACTAAAAATACAAAAAAACTTAGCCAGGAGTGGTGGCGGGAGCCTGTAGTCCCAGCTACTCCGGAGGCTGAGGCAGGAGAATGGCGTGAACCCGGAGGCGGAGCTTGCAGTGAGCCGAGATCGCGCCGCGCCGCTGCACTCCAGTCTCGCTGCACTCCAGTCTCGGCAACAGAGCGAGACTCTGTCTCAAAAAAAAAAAAAAAAAAAAAAAGAACGAAAACTTATCCAGTGATGATGTGAACAAGCCGGCACCAGATGGGAAAGCGGCCGAGCCCAGGTTGCCCTACTCCATTCACCTGCGATGGCACCAGTAGGTCCCCAGGGGCAGAGGGGAACTTCATACACCAGTCATCTTCCACGATTCTCAAAGACCGCGGACCCCCATCCCACAGCAACCATCTCAGGAGAGTCCGTTATGCAGCACCGCATGTGGCGACCGAGAAGACCTTGCCATCTCCCTCGGTCTCCTGGAACACTGTTGGGCTCTCCGGCCGGATCTTGTCCCTCACATGCGACAACCAAGCTCAGGGGACGATATCAGAGTGATCACCAAGTGGGGCCCGACCACGGGTGCGACTGCACCGGACCTGGACCTTCCCCTACCCCACCAGATGCCACCTGATCAAGGTCTCACTCCAACCTGTATCTCGGCCCAAAGCAGTCAAAGAGGGTAGCCTGCTGGGCCCGGGCCACCCTCCACGGATTCCCTGAATGGCTAGGGCTGATTCTCAACCTCTACAGGCAGGCTTAGAAAAATTTGGGAGAGTCAGGCTGGGTGCAGTGGCTCATGCCTGTAATCCCAGCACTTTGGGAGGCTGAGGCAGGCAGATCGCCTGAGGTTGGGAGTTCGAGACCAGGCTGACCAACATGGAGAAACCCCATCTATACTACAAATACAAAATTAGCCGGGCGTGGTGGTACATGCCTGTAATCCCAGCTACTAGGAGGCTGAGGTAGGAGAATCGCTTGAAAGGCGGACGTTGCGGTGAGCTGAGATCACGCCATTGCACTCCAGCCTGGGCAATAGGAGCAAAACTCCGTCTCAAAAAAAAAAAAAAAAATTTGGGAGAGGCTGGGCATGGCAGCTCAAGCAAGTCATCCCAACACTTTGGGAGGCTGAGGCGGGAGGATCACTTTAGTCCAGGATTCTGAGGTTGCAGTGTGTTCTGATCAGGCCAGCACACTCCAGCGTGAGTGACAGAGGGAGACTCAGTCTCCAAAAAGATAACTCAGAAGAAATAAACAATTTTGAGGCCGGGCGCAGTGGCTCACACCTGTAATCCCAGCACTTTGGGAGGCTGAGGCAGGCGGATCACCTGAGATTGGGAGTTTGAGACCAGGCTGGCCAACATGGTGAAATCCCATCTCTACAAAGAAAAACAAAAGTTAGCCGAGTGTGGTGGCGGGCACCTGTAATCCCAGCTGTTCAGGTGGCTGAGGCAGGAGAATCGCTTTAACCTGGGAGGTGGAGGTTGCAGTGAGCCGAGATCGTGCCATTGCACGCTAGGTTGGGTGACACAGTGAGACTATGTCTCAAAAAATAAACAATTTTGGTTGGCACTTCCTACCACGGGGCCTCACGCAGAAGGGTAGACAGCCCTGGGGTGCTCTCCCCAGACTACCTTGGCACATTTCACTGCTTTCTCCTAGAAGACTTTATTTTTTTGTTTTTTTTGAGACAGTATCTTGCTCTGTCACCCAGGCTGGAATGCAGTGGCGCCATCTCGGCTCACTGCAACCTCCACCTCCTGGGTTCTAGTGATTCTGGTGCCTCAGCCTCCTGAGTAGCTGGGATTACACGCATGCACCATCACACCAAGTTAAATTTTTGTTTTTCGTTTTTTTTTTTTTTGTTTTTTTTTTTTTTAGTAGAGATGGGATTTCACCATGTTGCTCAAGCTTGTCTTGAACTCCTGGCCTTAAGTGATCAGCCAGCCTTGGCCTCCCAAAGCACTGAGATTACAGATGTGAGCTCTTGTGCCTGGCCCTAGAAGGAGACTTTTTTTTTTTTTTTCTAAGACAGAGTCTCGCTCTGTCGACCAGGTTGGGGTGCAGTGACACAATCTCGGCTCACTGCAACCTCCCTGTCCTGGGTTCATGCAATTCTCCTGCGTCAGCCTCCATAGTAGCTGGGACTACAGGCACCCACCACCATGCCCAGCTAATTTTTTTGTATTTTTAGTAGAGATGAGGTTTCACCATGTTAGCCAGGATAGTCTCAATCAGAAGGAGACTTTTTAAAGTTTTCAGGGGGTTCATCCTGTAGCCAGACTCTACGGAACAGGACAACTATGCCAGGGTGCCCTTCTCAGGCCTCTCTGGCTCACCTGTAATAATCCCTGTCTTTAGAGGGTGACTTAGACAAATTTTCAAGGAGCACATCCAGGAACCAGGCCCCACGTGTGACCAAAACTAGGCCTGGCGTGCTCTGTTGTAGGGTTCCTAGCTTGCCTAAGCTGTTTCCTTATCCCCACCCCATCCCCAAGGACCTACAAATATTTCCTGGAGGCACATCCCACAATCAGAGGCCTCTGCAGGATGGCAGCTCACCTGTGGTCCTTCTGCTGGCCTCTTTATTTGGCTGCGACCAGTCCCTACCACAGGCTGGGACACAGGAATCTTTGCACTCAGAGCCTCCTATGAAGAAGCCCACATGGGGCTATGGGCAAACTCAGGTCACCCTCTCCAGGTCTCTCGTGTTGACCAGTTCCAATCTCTCTTCCTGGAGGGGGACTTATAAAAGTTTGGGGCAGGAGGTCACATGTTAAAACAGGGACGCATGTGGGACCAGGGCTGAGCCTGGAAAGTACTCCACAGTCCTTACTCAACCCACGCCAGTCACTACCATAGGAGGGGGACTTAAGAAATATTTTTGGCCGGGTGCGGTGGCTCAAGCCTGTAATCCCAGCACTTTGGGAGGCCAAGACGGGCGGATCACGAGGTCAGGAGATCGAGACCATCCTGGCTAACACAGTGAAACCCCGTCTCTACTAAAAAATACAAAAAACTAGCTGGGCGAGGTGGTGGGTGCCTGTAGTCCCAGCTACTCGGGAGGCTGAGGCAGGAGAATAGTGTGAACCCGGGAGGTGGAGCTTGCAGTGAGCTGAGATCCGGCCACTGCACTCCAGCCTGGGCGACAGAGCGAGACTCCGTCTCAAGAAAAAAAAAAAAAGAAAAGAAATATTTTTGGTGGGTGTGATACCTCCAATAACAGGTCCAATATGGCAGATGGGTGCAGGGAGCCCTTTTCAGGCCTCACAAGCTGGCCCAGCCCTCCAGCAAGAAGGAAACTTGAAAAGCGCACATCTGGTGACCATGCCCCAAGTGGGACCACAGAAGAGTGTCCCCTGCCATCCCACCCTGGCATCCCTAGGTGGCCCATGCTAACTGGCCCATTGGAGGGGTTCTCAGAGGAAACATTAGAGGGCCAACATGGTACCACCCTCACTGGGCTTCCCTGTCCACCCTGGGCCAGTCCTTGTCATCAGAGGGGGCCTAAGAAACATACGCTGTTGGTGCTTGCAAACTGACCCCTAGAACACTTTTTTATAAATACAAATAAAAACTTTTTATTTGTATTTATTTATTTTTTTGAGACGGAGTCTCATTCTGTCACCAGGCTGGAGTGCAGTAGCACAATCTCGCCTCACTGCAATCTCCGCCTCCCGGATTCAAGTGATTCTCCTGCGTCAGCCTCCTAAGTAGCTGGGACTACAGGTGAGCGCCACCATGCCCAGCAAATTTTTGAATTTTTAGTAGAGAAGGGGTTTTACCATGTTGGCCAGGATGGTCTCGATCTCGACCTTGTGATCCACATGACTTGGCCTCCCAAAGTGCTGGGATACAGGTGTGAGCCACCGCACCCTGACTACTTTTTTTTTTTTTTTTCTAAAGACAGGATCCGCTCTATCACGCAGGCTGGAGTGCAGTGGAGCCATCATGGTTCACTGTAGCCTCAAACTTCTGGGCTCAAGCAATCCTTCCACCTCAGCCTCCCGAGTAGTAGCTGGGGATTATAACTGCATGCCATCCTACCTGGATAATTTTCTAATTTTTAATTTTTTTTTCAAGAGATAGGATCCAGGCTGGTCATGGTGGCTCATGCCTGTAATCCCAGCACCTTGGGAGGTCAAGGCAGGCGGATCACTTGAAGTCAGGAGTTTGAGGCCAGCCTGGCCAACATGGTGAAACCCCATCTCTACTAAAATTACAAAAATGAGCCAGGCATGGTGGGGGGCGCCTGTAGTCCCAGCTACTCGAAGGCTGAGGCAAGAGAATCACTAGAACCCGGGAGGCAGAGGTTGCAGTGAGCCAAGATCGGGCCACTGCACTCCAGCCTAGGCGACAGAGGAAGACTCCCGTCCCCCACCCCCACCACCACACACACACAAAGAGATAGGATCTGACTGTCTTCCCCAGGCTGGAGTGCAGCGGTGTGATTATCACTTACTGCAGCCTTGACCTCCTGTGCTCAAGCAATTCTCCCAAGTAGTTGGGAATACAGACACCTGTCACCACACCCGGCTAATTTTTTAAATTTTCTGTACAGACAGGGCCTCATTTTGTGGCCCAGGCTAGTCTAGATCTCCTGGGCTCAAGTGATTCTCCCTCCTCAGCCTCCAGAGTTGTTAGGATTACAGAAGCAAGCCACCACACCCAGCTGTGAGTTATAAATTCTGTCCCCCTCCAACAAGCAAATAACAAACAAACAAAAAAAACCCACACTCAGTCACAGAGTGACCTGAGTCTTAGTAGTAGCATTTTAATGGCAGCAGCCCCAAGAGGAGAGTGAGAGTCTGCTCTGCCCCCGAAGCAGGGGGCTTGGGCTTGGAGGGGCCATCCCAGCAGACCTAACCATCCACCTCCTTCCATTGAACTGAGGCCAGGAAAGTGCGGATTTCCATGGGTTCCAGCGTGATGTTGGCCGGGTCCAGCTGGTAGGGAGTTTGATGGGGTGTGGGGCCTGGAGAGGTGTAGGGGGAAGGAGGAGTGAGGGGGTGCAGACTTCCTCTGACTTACCCTACTATGCTTCCTCCCCTAGTTCTGGACACAGCTGCCCATGCCCGAATCTGTCTCCAGGGCCTCAATCCCAGACTCCTAACCTGCTTCCCCAGCCCTGAATACACTCCCAGGTCCAATGCCTGGCCACTGTCCTCATACCCTCAATCTGACCCTGGGGTGATAGACACCCTCCTAGAACTAGACACGAATGGAGATTTTCAAATCTTGTTCTAGGGACTAAACACCACCCACAAACCTCAAGACCCATTCCCGGTTTGCTGTACCCATTTCAGATCCGTTAAGCCCTAACCTGGATCTGGACTCTGCCCCCATCCCCTCATGACCTTTTTGGGTCCTGGCCAACATCCCATGCCTCACACATTGCCCCCACCTGCCGGCCCCAGGTAAGACTCCACCCTTTCCCTACCCTTGACCAGGGCCCCACCTGTGTTTGTTGTCCACTTGAGCCTGGAGGCTGCCTCACGGAGCTGGTTGGCCACCAGCGTGGTCTCCTGCAGGTAGGTGATGGTGAAGGTGGAGAACAGGTCCTGCGGGGAAGGGGATGGGCCCAGATGAGCTGGGGCAAAGCCAGGTTTCCCTTCTCTCTCTCTTTCTTGCCTCTCTCCGATCTCCTTCTCAATTCTGCCCTTCTCACCCTCAAGTTCAAGGTAACGGGGGCGCTCAGGTTACGTCCGGAATCCTCTCCCACGGCAAACTGGTGCTCCAAGCGCAGCAGCACCATCTCGGGGCCCCAGCTAGCCAGCGTGAGCAGGTGCACCGAGGGCGGCAGCTCCCTGCGCATCCCGGAGAACTGCGGGAGAGACGGCGGGGCTGATTGGAGGGGGCGGGGCCTGGCTGGAGAAGGGCGGGGCCGAGCCAGGTCAGGAGGCAGGGCTAGGTTGTAGGGGCGGGGTTTCGCCGGAGAGGGGCAGGCTCAGCTGAGAGGGGCGGCCAGGGCCGTGACAGGGAGGGCTGAGCCAATGGGGAGATGGTCCGTCCTAAGCTTAGGGTTCGAGTCCCGACGAAGTAGAACTGATGTGACTTGAGACTCTGGGAGTTATGGCGGGGCTGAAGCCGCGGGGCGGGGTGAGGCGGGACAGAGCCTGGGGCACGTGAGAAGGCGAGGACGAGGGCGGGGTTAAAGTGAAATGGGCGGGGCCGGAGGTGAGGAGGTGGTTTAGGGGCCTGAGCTACAGCTGTGCCTCTACACAGTCTAGGCGGATTGGGACTGGGCGGGCACTGGGCGGGGACTGCCCAGGGGATGGGGCTGGCCCGAGGGTTTGGGGCTAATTAGGAAAATCCGCAACCAAACCCGGCTCCCTGGTAGACTTCACTCCGGTCCTCTCTGCCCACCCTGCTGCCCCTCACCTGCGTGCGCGGAGGAGCCCCGAGATTGTAGGCGGCGCCGCCACCCGGGGCTAGCACCACCTGCGGGGCCAGGACCTCCTGCTCGACCAGGAGCCGGTGCCCGGCGGCTGCAGCCTGGGCTGTGTCCAGCAGCACCAGGTGGCGCCCTCGCACCCACGCCCCCGACCCGTTCTCCATTAGTGGCTCCGATACTCCGCGTCCATCGTCCTTCAGCAGCCTTCGGTGCACCTGGGGGGAGAGTGGCCAGGAGGGGGTGAGAGTCGTGGGTTTGTGGGTGTCCTTGGGCCAGAAACTGGGTAAGGACGTGTGGGAATGTCAAGAGAAATTAAAGGGTGGGAGGAACAGATGATGAAGGTGAGGGTCTGGTAGAGCAACCCCAGCAGAGGCAGGATCCAAGTAGGCATGGGAACCAGGCCGGAGAGAGGTAAGTGCCTAACAGGGGGCCCTGGATATGGCAAGTCAGAACCTGGAGGGAGCCTAGGTAGGAAATGGAGAAAAACGGAGAGGAAAAGTCGCACATAGAAATGGAGTCCTCGACGGGGCGCGGTGGTTCACGCCTGTAATCCCAGCACTTTGGGAAGCCGAGGTGGGTGGATCACCTGAGGTCAGGAGTTCGAGACCAGCCTGGCCAACATGGTGACACCCCATCTCTACTAAAAATACCAAAATTAGCCGGGCGTGATGGTGTGTGCCTGTAATCCCAGCTACTCAGAAGGCTGAGGCAGGAGAATCGCTTGAACCTGGGAGGCAGAGGTTGCAGTGAGCTGAGATAGCACCATTGCACTCCAGTTTGGACAACAAGAGCAAAACTCCATCTCAAAGAAAATAAAAGAAAAAAGAAAAGAAACGGAGTCCTCAGCATAGTGGGGCCTGAAAGCAGAGAGCTGGGCCAGAAACAGCCTTCAAGGTCCAGCAGGGGGCCAGGTTGGGAGGACCCTGACTTGGATGGGGCTCTGACCCACTCACCATGAGCTCCAGCGAGCCATCTCTCAGGCTGCTTCCCCCCTGGGAGCGATCAGTCAGCACAGTCAGCTGCATGTTTCCATCCTGGGGGTTGAAGGGTGAGAGTGGAGGGCTGTCAACCCCAACCCCAAGCAGCCTTGAGATGCTGCAGATAAGGGGTGATTCCCTTTCTATCGAGGTACGGAGGTGCAGGGTGGGGGAGAGCTACCGTGATGTAAATCCGGGTGTTGACTGGATAGTAGTTTCCTGCCACGGGCTCCGTCTGGTTCAGTTTCCAGGTGGGTCGATAATCCCGCCTGGGGTTGGGGGTGAGCTGGTCAGGCTTGGGGTCTGGCTCCCCCGCTCTTTTATTATTATTATTATTATTTTTGAGATGGAGTCTCGCTCTGTTGCCCAGGCTGGAGTGCAGTGGCGTGATCTCGGTTCACTGCAAGCTCTGCCTCCCGGGTTCACGCCATTCTCCTGCCTCAGCCTCCTGAGTAGCTGGGACTACAGGCACCCATCACCACACCTGGCTAACTTTTTGTATTTTTAGTAGAGATGGGGTTTCACCGTGTTAGCCAGGATGGTCTCGATCTCCTGACCTCGTGATCTGCCCACCTTAGCCTCCCAAAGTGTTGGGATTACAGGCATGAGCCACTGCACCCGGCCTGGTTCCCCCACTCTTCACTCTCCCTTCATCCTCTGTCTCCCATGTTCATGTAATCAGCAAATTCCCCCACCACCCCTGGGCCCCAACACACCACAAACGACCCCTCAGTGCTCTCAGTCACCCCCTACCTCCTCTCCAGGATCTCCCTGCCATTGCTGTCTGTGTAGAAGCGTCCCTTTGTCTCCAGCGGTGTGTCAAAACGGCTGATGACCTCCTTCCCCCAGGTGTCACTGTACCCAATGGGATGGCAAGGTTGTGAGCCTTGGATAAACCCCACTCTGCCCTTGCTTCCACACCCCTCTCCCAGTCTGTGCCACTCACCCCACAGGTATCGGCCCCACCGACCACTCCAACTCCAGGTGCTGCTGTCCTGGGTACAGGCGAACCACCTGGGAACACCAGGCTGAGAAGTTCTGGTGCACCTCCTGCACCACGGGCGTCTGCAGGCACACGGGTGAGGTGGGTGTCAGCCTGTACCTTAGCAGAGGTGAGTCCTACAAATGTCCCCTCACCCTGGCCATAAAACCCATTAAAGCCTACATCAGGGTCAACCTTTAGTCACTGCCACATAATTCTTTTTTCTTTTGAGACAGAGTTTTGCTCTGTTGCCCAGGATGGAGTGCAGTGGCACGATCTCAGCTCACTGCAACCTCCACCTCCTGGGTTCAAGCAATTCTTCCGCTTCAGCCTCCCAAGTAGAGGGATTACAGGCACTTGCCACCATCCCCGGCTAATTTTTGTATTTTTAGTAGAGATGGGGTTTCTATCCATGTTGGCCAGACTTGTCTCGAACTCCTGACCTCAGATGATCCACCTGCCTTGGCCTCACAAAGTGGTGGAATTACAGGCATGAGCCACCGCACCTGGCCTCTTTTTTTTTTTTTTTTTCTTTTTTTGAGACAGGGTATCACTATGTAGGCACCTGATCAGCAAATGCTCCCACCTGGTCTTGAACTCCTGCGCTCAAGTGATCCTCCTGCTTCAGTCTCCCAATGTGCTGGGATTACAGGCGTGAGCCACTGCACCTGGCTTGCCACATCACTCTTGAGTGTGGCATAAATGCCTCCTGTTCACCATTGCCCCATACAATAGGATTCTAGCGTGGCACATGGCTACCTAGGATAAAGACTACATTGTCCAGTCTTCCCTGAGGCTATCAGTAGCTGAGTGACCACAGTTTGCCCCATAGAAAGTGATCCAAGTGGTGTCAGCAATGTTCCTTGCCCCTGTCCCGCTGCTACTGACTCAAATACAGATGTGGCGGTTGGAGCTTTAGCAGCCATCTTGGACCATGAGGTGGAAACTGAATACTGGGGAAGGCAGAGCAATGAGATAGAAGAGGAAGTCCTGGGTGATTATGGAACTACCCCACCTTCTCTGGACTAACAGCTAGACTGTTTGTTAGAAGAAAAGTATCTTCTATCTTATTCTAGTCACAGTTAATTTGGGTAACTCTGTTAGAACAGGCACAACTGTATCATAATACAGTGACCGAGATATGCAGACATTCATCTAAAAGGGACTCACATGAAATACGAGGCTCTTGAATGTGAACAAATGTGAGTTTTGCCATCTATGAAAGTCAAACATCAATGAGAGGCCCTGGGAAACCCCTGTCCTTAGCCAGATGCACCCACCAGCATTCACCCTGAGACTCACGCAAACCCAATCAATCCAAGGGTGGACTCTCAAATATCCACTCCAGATATAAGCTCTTCTTACTACAGACTTTGGTGAATTCTTCAAGCAGTGATATTTGGCTCTCCTGATTCACAGGCCAAGTGGGAATGCCCCACCCCCAATTTCCAAAACTAAGTATGTAAATGTCCACAGCGGATGAGAATGGCTTTGTATGTGTCCTACGGGGAGACTCTCATACAACCAGCCATGAATATCCACTCTATGGGAGGACCGTCAAATATTCCCCCCGCTGATCTGTGGGTCTTAGCCCACTGATCTGAAGGAAAAGTAAATCCTCCCCTACCCTCACGCTACACATGGCCCACCACCCTCCTGGGCTCCATAACTCCCCCATTCGAACTGCCCACTCATCATTCCTAGTCCCTGACCTTCACCAGGCGGATCTGAGCCCAGCGGCTCACGGGCAGTGGTTTCTGTTGGTTGGGTCTGAAGATGTAGGCACCTGAGGCCTGGTCACTTTCGTTGTCACCTATACTGGCGTTGTACCTGGGGTTGGGGCAGGTGAGAGTCAGGTAAGGGGCCCTAGCTCCATGCGGAGCATCACCACCTCCCCCTCAGGCCTGGTGATCTTCCCTTACCAGAAGAAGGTCTGGCGAACAGGCAGTAGGAGTTGCTGATTCATGTTCATAATCTCCATCAACAGCCCTGTGTCAGGATCAAACGTTGCCCGGATGTGCTGGGCAGAAAAGGGTCCACAGATGGGTTTGTATGTGTGTGTTTGTGTATGTGTATGTTTTTTTATTTGTTTGTTTTTTGTTTTTTTTTGAGACTGAGTCTCACTCTGTCGCCCAGGCTAGAGTACAGTGGTGCAATCTTGGCTCACTGCAACCTCCACCTCCCGGGTTCAAGTGATTCTCGTGCCTCAGCTTCCTGAGGTGCCCGCCACCCTGCCTGGCTAATTTTTGGATTTTTAGCAGAGAATGGGTTTCACTATGTTGGCCAGGCTGGTCTCGAACCCCTGACCTCAAGTGATCTGCCCGCCTCGGCCTCCCAAAGTACTAGGATTACAGGCATAAGCCACCACGCCCAGCTGGAATTTTTTTTTTTTCTTTTTTAAGACAGAGACTTGCTCTGTCGCAATCTCAGCTCACTACAGCCTCTGCCCCCTGAGTTCCAGCAATTCTCCTGCCTCACCCGCCTGGGTGGCTGGCATTACAGGTGCACGCCACCACGCCTGGCTAATTTTTGTATTTTTGGTAGAGACGGGGGTCTCGCAATGTTGGTCAGGCTGGTCTCGAACTCCTGACCTCAGGTAATCCATCCGCCTTGGCCTCCCAAAGGGCTAGGGTTACAGGCATAAGCCACTGCACCCGGCCTGGGTTTGTTTTGTTTTGAGACTGAGTCTTGTTCTATCACCCAGGCTGGAGTGCAGTGGTGTGATCTTGGCTCACTGCAACCTCTGCTTCCCGGGTAGAAGCAATTCTCCTGCCTCAGCCTCCTGAATAGGTGGGACTACAAGCACATGCCACCATGCCTGGCTAATTTTTGTATTTTTACTAGAGACAGGGTTTCACCATATTGGCCAGGTTGGTCTCGAACTCCTGACCTTGTGATGCACCTGCCTCAGCCTCCCAAAGTGCTGTGATTACAGGCATGAGCCAACGCGCTGGCCCCTTTTGTTCAGTTTAAAAATTTTTGTATTTTTATTTTTATTTTTATTTTTTTTGAGACGGAGTCTTGCTCTGCCGCCCGGGCTGGAGTGCAGTGGCCGGATCTCAGCTCACTGCAAGCTCCGCCTCCCGGGTTTCCGCCATTATCCTGCCTCAGCCTCCGGAGTAGCTGGGACTACAGGCGCCCGCCACCTCGCCCAGCTAGTTTTTTTGTATTTTTAGTAGAGATGGGGTTTCACTGTGTTAGCCAGGATGGTCTCGATCTCCTGACCTCGTGATCCGCCCGTCTCGGCCTCCCAAAGTGCTGGGATTACAGGCTTGAGCCACCGCGCCCGGTGTCAGTTTAAAATTTTTTTTAGGGCCGAGCGCAGTGGTTCACTCCTGTAATCCCAGAACTTTGGGAGACCAAGTTGGGTGGATAACCTGAGGTCAGGAGTTTGATACCAGCCTGGCCAACATGGTGAAACTCCATCTCTACTAAGTTAAAAAAAAATTAAATTAAATTTGTTTTCTAGAGATGGGGTCCCACTATGTTGCCTGGGGCTAGTCTCCAAGTCCTGGGCTCAAGCAGCCCACCATACCCAGCCATTCAACCTGATTTTCTCTTTTTTGTTTGTTTTTGAGACAGAGTCTTGCTCTGTCCCCCAGGCTGGAGTGCAGTGGCATGATCTCAGCTCACTGCAACCTCCCCCTCCTGGGTTCAAGCGATTCTCCTGCCTCTCCTTCCAGAGTAGCTGGGACTAAAAACATATACCACCACGCCCAGCTAATTTTTGTATTTTTGGTAGAGACAAGGTTTCACTATGTTGGCCAGGCTGGTCTCAAACTCCTGACCTCAGGTGACCTGCCCACCTCAGCCTCCCAAAGTCCTGGGATTACAGGCATGAGCCACCATGCCCACCCCAACCTTATTTTCAATCTCACCACCTCTTACCATCTCCGTGGCCTTCCAGGGCTAGTGCAGTCAACCCCTTCCAGGTCCCTGCACTTCCATACTGGCTGCCTACAATCTGTTCCCCACAACAGCCAGAGCACACCTGTGATACCCTAAGTCCCATCAAAGCCCTCCTCTGCTGCAGACCAGGGCCAGCTTGGGCATCTGATGTGTGAACCACAATGCCAGAACTCACAAGACTTTTAGAGGCCTGTGGGAATGTTTTAACTTCTTTCCTTTTTTCTTTTTTCAGACGGGGTCTGGCTCTGTTGCCCAAGCTGTGGAGTGCAGTGGCGCGATCTCGGCTCACTGCAAGATCCGTCTCTCAGGTTCATGACATTTTCCTGCCTCAGCTTCCCGAGTAGCTGGGACTACAGGCGCCTGCCACCACGCCCAGCTAATCTTTTTGTATTTTTAGTAGAGACAGGGTTTCACCGTGTTCGCCAGGATGGTCTCGATCTCCTGACCTCGTGATCCACCCGCCTCGGCCTCCCAAAGTGTTGGGGATTACAGGCGTGAGCCACTGCGCCGGCCTCTTTTCTTTCATTTTAATAAAAATATAAAAAAGATGTTTTCTTCCTAACATGAACAGTCCAACTACAAAACTTCTTTTATTTTATTTTTTGAGACAGGGTCTCACTTTGTCACCCAGGCTGGAGTGCAGCGGCATGATCTTGGCTCACTGCAACTTCTGCCTCCTGGGCTCAAGCAATCCTCCTTCCTCAGCCCCCAAGTGGCTGGGATTACAGACATTACCACCACGCCCAGCTAATTTTTTGTATTTTTTGTAGAGAGTGGGTTTCACCATGTTGCCCAAGCTGGTCTCGAACTCCTGAGCTGAGTAGATCTACTCACCTTGGCCTCCCACGGTGCTAGAATTACAAGTATAAGCCACCATGCCCAGCCTATTTTATTATTATTCTTTACAGACAGGGTTTCGCTCTGTTGCCAGGATGGAGTACAGTGGGACAGTCACAGCTCACTGCAACCTCGAACTCCCCAGCTCAAACCTCCCATCTGGGTCTCCAAATTAGCTGGGACAACTCCTGGGCTCAAGTGATCCTCCTGCTTCAGCCTCCCAAAGAGCTAGGCTTAGACACATGAGCAACAATGACTGGCAAAAGCCAAAGTCTTCCTTTTGGTCTTCAAGGCCCTCAAGGTCTGACCTGTCACCCGTTCACCCTGCTTCAGCCACACTGGGTTCCTTGTGGCTCCTGGAATTCTCCACACTCTCCTGCCTGAGGGCTTTTGTGCCTGTTATTCTCTCCCCACCCGGATCTCTCTTCCTCCAAATAGCCACATGACTCCTTCCCTCAGGTCATATCTTAAATGTCACCTTTATCAGGAACACGTTCCCTGAAACGTGCCCACCAAAACTGCAAACCACCACCTGCCACCAGCTCTGACCTATCTGTCAAGTGTCACCCATGATCACGCTGGGTCCTCATAACAATCCCAGGAAAGGATACTGAGGCTCCGACAAAGGTCACTTGCTCAAGGACACACAAAGATTGGAGTGGTGACAGGAGGTCATGAGCCTAGGAACCTGCTGACCCAGAGTCCACACAGCTTACCATGACACTTCAAATTTGTCACAGGAGCAGGAAAGGGGATTGAAATGGGGTCTCACCTCATTTTCGATGGTTAAAGCAGGGGACCAGGATCTCCTGGGGATGGGCTGGGGTGCGCGGGCCTGGGGCTTCCAGCGAGGCACCTGGGCTACTGAATAGGTGCTGAAGCCCAGGGCAGGCAGTGAGGCTGAGAACAGCAGCTCCGGAGGGTGCGCCTGACTGTCTGAGCTGGGATATATCACCACCTCGGATAAAGGAGGAGAGAAACTGAGTCAAGAGTACCCACGGAAAGCCATACATGCATGGAAACAACAAACTCAAGGAAGGAAAAGAGTCCTGAGATGGGGAAAGGAAATGGAGGGGTGTGTGGTGGTGGGGGGACAGTCAGATTCCAAGGAAATGATTGCAGAGAAGATTCACCAGGTGGAAAAAAACCCACTGGGAGGGCGGAGAGACTATGGAGTGAAGGAGTGAAGTAGGGGAGTGAAGGAGGAAGTAGGGGAAGAAACCCTTGAGGCAGGTTCTCAGGAGAGGAAAACGTTTGGGGGAGGACGTTTTCTGGAATGAAGGAGAGGTCCATAAACAGCAATAAATTTTCCTGGGGGAGCAGGGTATTAAAATGGGGGACCAGCCAGGCACGGTGGCTCATGCCTGTAATCCCAGCACTTTGGGAGGCCGAGGCGGGTAGATCATGAGGTCAGGAGTTTGAGACCACCCTGACCAACATGGGGAAACCTCGTCTCTACTAAAAATACAAAAATTAGCCGGGCGTGGTGGCGAATGCCTGTAATCCCAGCTACTCGGGAGGCTGAGGCATGAGAATCACTTGAACCCGGGAGTCGGAGGCTGAAGTGAGACGAGATCGTGCCACTGCACTCCGGCCTGGGTGACAGAGCGAGACTCTGTCTCAAAAAAAAAAAGGGAGGACCACTCACAGGAGGCAGATGTTCCCAAGAGGAGACTGATATTAAGGGGCAGAGGGAGAAGATACAAGAGCAGGGAAGAGATATGCATGAGTGGGAGGTATTCATGGAGGCAGGAGGTATCCATGAGGGCGATGAGGAAATGCCCATGTGGGAGGGGTTCCAGCGGGGGAATATTCGTTGTCTGGACTCACATCGCTGGGCACTGTCCTGCCATTGGGGTCCTTCACAACGAAAACGCCTTCGCTGACCGGCAGCCGTACCATCCAATTCACCTTCCGCCCCAGGGGATTATAAACGATGACCTGGAACTGGGGGGGCGGTCAGAAAGGGCACGGGTCACAGCCGGCCTTCTCCAAACCCACCCACTTTGCACAGAAACGCCCCTGGGTGGTCCTGGTGCGGTCACGGCCCATCAGGCCAAGCCCCCTCGAGATGCGTTGGTCTCTGTCCTGACCCAGCGTTGCAGCCCACGTAATTTCACTCCAGTATAGTCCTCCAAAAACATTTTCCAACTACCTCCTCTAAAGCCCATCTGCCCGAGATCCACCCCTCCCGTCCCGGCTCACGCGCGCCGCCGTCTGGCTGAGCGGGCAGATGCTGATGTTTAGCTGTCGGCAGAAGGTTAAGTGATCTTTGAAGCCTCTGAGCCGCGCCAACGCGTTGCTCAGGAGAACCTGCGGAAGAGCACAAAGGGACCAGTGGGTTCTGGACGCCTGGCCTATCTGACTCCTTCCCTCTCCTCTCAGGCCCCGCCCCGTTCCGGTCTCTGTCCCGCCTCCCTCAAGACTCGCCCCACAAGCCCTTCTAGCCCAGCCCTGCTGCCCTTGGCTATGCCCCATAGCTGTCTCGACCTCCTCTTGCCCACGCCCCGCCTCCTTTTCCCCTCCAAGGCCCCGCCCCATTACTGAATCTTTTCCTGCCTCCTACAAGCCCCGCCCCCACGAGCTCTTGTAGCCGGCCACACTGCTCTCGGTTACACGTCACACCTGTCCCTGTCCCTTCTTTCCCAGGCCCCGGCCCCGCCCCCGCCCCGTCTCCACCCCCATGTCTCCCAAGTCCCGCCCCGCGCACCTCACAAGATCCCCAGCCTGCAGCAAGCTGGCGCGCGTAGTCGTCGGCCACGTGCTGGCGGGAGGTGCCGCTGACGGCGTCGTGATGCTGGAGCACGGCCATCGCCTTATCTGCTCATAGACAAGGAGTCCGGTGAGGTTCTGTGGGACTCAGCTCAGACCCCAAGGGGAAGCGAAAGGTCAGGTGCTGGCGGGCAGGGTTCTTAGAGGCTTTAAGAAGGAACTCGAGGACGGCCAGGCAAGGTGGCTCACGCCTGTAATCCCAGCACTTTGGGAGGCAGAGGTGGGCGGATCACGAGGTCAGGAGATCGAGACCATCCTGGCTAACACGGTGAAACCCCATCTCTACTGAAAATACAAAAAATTAGCCAGGCGTGGTGGCGGGCACTTGTAATCCCAGCTACTTGGGAGGCTGAGCCAGGAGAATGGCGTGAATCCGGGAGGCGGGACTTGCAGTGAGCCGAGATCGCGCCACTGCACCCCAGCCTGGGCGACAGAGCGAAACTCCATCTCAAAAAAAAAAAAAAAAGAAGAAGAAGGAACTCGAGAGGGGCGGCCTAGGGGTGGTTTCCAGCTTCAGCCGCAAACCTCTTCCTCTCTTGGGCCCGATGCTTACTGAGAGGTGCACTGTCTCCTGAGCCATAGGGTCCCACGTTGGCCGCCAGGCCCACCAGCGCCTCCAGCTGGTTGCACACCTGGAGGCAGAGGGGTATGTTGGGGCGCCCACCAGGTCGGGCCTCGGGGCTGCATGCCCCCTCTAGCCCGGCTCCTACCCACCTGCAAGAAGTTGTAGCTGAGGCGCTCATAGCGTTTGAGGGCCGGCCGACTGGAAAAGTAACCAGTCCAGAACTGGTGGGGGCCATCCGCGTAAGGGAAGAAGTCGTCATGTTTCACTGACCTACAGCGGCAAGGGCATTGAGGGCAGGGTCATGACCCACGGGGCATGCCAACCCCCCCCAAGCTCCCCAGTTTCCCCAAATACCAGGTGAGGTTGGCCTTGTTCAGCTCCCAGAGGTAACAAGCGGGGGTGGAGTAGAGAACATGGACACTGCTTCCTTTTGCCTGCTGCTGGGGGAGGCGATGGAGTGAGCCCTCGGGAGTCCGCACCTTCCCGGGGACCCACACTTCCACACATGTGTGCACATTCATGCATCCCGTAGGTTCAGTTTCTCTAAATACACATCTGGCGTGCAAGCCAATGGTCGGATGTGAAAATGGATTTTGGCTGAAGTCAAACATGACCACTAGCCTTTTTTAAAAGGATTTCAGAGATGCAAGAATAAACCTGAAATTTTACTAAACTTTTACAATAATTCCAACTTTACTATTAAAAACTTTTGTGGAAAAACTAAGTGTGACATTATAGGGCAGGAATAATCGTTTTGCAGGACCGTCAGATTGTTATCAAAAGACACAAATTTTTTTTTTTTTTTTTTTTTTGAGACGGAGTCTGGCTCTGTCGCCCAGGCTGGAGCACAGTAGCCGTATCTCAGCTCACTGCAAACTCCGCCTCCCAGGTTCACACCATTCTCCTGCCTCAGCCTCCCCAGTAGCTGGGATTACAGGCGCCCGCCACCTCGCCCGGCTAGTTTTTTGTATTTTTTAGTAGAGACGGGGTTTCACCGTGTTAGCCAGGATGGCCTCGATCTCCTGATCTCGTGATCCACCCATCTCGGCCTCCCAAAGTGCTGGGATTACAGGCTTGAGCCACCGCGCCCGGCCTTTTTTTTTTTTTTGAGACGGAGTCTGGCTCTGTCACCCAGGCTGGAGTGCAGTGGCACGATCTCAGCTCACTGCAACCTCTGCCTCCCAGGTTCCAGCGATTCTCCTGCTTCAGCCTGCCGAGTAGCTGGTCTTACAGATAAGTGCCACCACGCCCAGCTAATTTGTCATATTTTTAGTACAGACAAGGTTTCACCATGTTGGCCAGGCTGGTCTCGAACTCCTGTCCTCAAATGATCTGCCCATCTCAGATTACAATCCCAGCACTTTGGGAGACTGAGGTGGGCAGATCACTTGAGGACAGGAGTTTGAGACCAACCTGGCCAACATAGTGAAACCCTGCGTCTATTAAAAACACAAAAATTAGCCAGGGTTGGTGGCACATGCCTTTAGTCCCAACTACTTGGGAGGCTGAGGTAGGAGAATTGCTAGAACCCAGGAGGCAGAAGTTGCAGTGAGCCAAGATTGTGCCACTGCACTCCAGCCTGGGTGACAAAGCAAGACTCTGGCTCAATAAATAAATAAATAATAAATAAATAAATAAATAAATAATAAATAAATAAATAAAATTTTAAAAAGAAAAAATAAATAAAAATAAATGACATAAAAGAGCTCTTTTGGTGAAATAGCAGTGCAGGGAGTGAGTGGAAGATGGGGATGGAGATTGCACTGCAGTGAGGACAAGATTGATGGGAAGGGGTGCCTGAGATGGGAGAGGGGAGACAAGTTTCTCTGCTGATGAGAGTGACTGTGCACACAGCCACAGCCACAGGCCACTTAGTGCAAAACACTAACACATCTGTATTGGGTAAAATGATAACTGCCCAAAAGTGTCCATGTCTTGATCCCCAAAACCTATTACTACGTTAGATTACATGGCAAAAGGGGAATTAAGGTTGCAGATGAATTGAGGTTGTTCATCAGCTAAACTTAAAGTAGGGAAAGTAGGCCACACAGTGGCTCAAATCTGTAATCCCAGCACCTTGGGAGGCCAAGCAGGGTGGATCACGAGGTCAAGAGATCGAGACTGTTCTGGCCAACATGGTGAAACCCTGTCTACTAAAAATACAAAAATTAGCTATGAGTGGTGGCACGTGACTGTAGTCCCAGGTACTTGGGAGGCTGAGGCAGAAGAACCCTTGAACCCGGGAGGCAGAGGTTGCAGCGAGCTGAGAGCGTGCCACTGCACTCCAGCCTGGGCGACAGAGCAAGACTCCGCCTCTGAATAAATAAATAAATTAAAATGTGGAAGAGGGAGGCAGAAGAGGTGAGAATGAGAGAAAGGGATGTGATTACAGAAACAGGGTCAGAAAGATGCTATGTGGCTGGCTTTGAAGATGGAGCCAAGAAGAGACTTTGAATGTGGGCAACTTCTAGATGTTGGAAAAAGCAAGGAAATTATATTCTCTCCTAGAGACTGCAGAAAGAACACAGCCTTGCCAACACCTTGATTATAGCCTGGTGAGACTCAGGCTGGAATTTTTTTTTTTTTTTTTTGAGACAGAGTCTTTCTCTGTGGCCCAGGCTGGAGTGCAGGGGTGCGATCTCGGCTCACTGCAACATCCGCCTCCCGGATTCAAGCGATTCCCCTGCCTCAGGCTCCCGAGTAGCTGGGATTACATGCGTGCACCATCACAGCCGGCTAATTTTTGTATTTTTAGTAGAGACAGGGTTTCACCATGTTGGTCAGGCTGGTCTCGAACTCTTGACCTCGTGATCCGCCTGGCTCGGCCTCCCAAAGTGCTGGGATTACAGGCGTGAGCCAACGCGCCCAGCCTCATGCTGAACTTCTTACCTACAGAAAAACGATGTATTTCCGTTGTTTTGAGCTGCTAAGTGTGTGGTCATTTGTTATAGAATGACCACAATAGAACAATAGAAAACAAAGACAGCACTGAGAGCTATGCACATGACACAAGGCCCCGGATGCAAGTGCACATGTGCACAAGGGTACCACAGGGTAGGCACACTGACCTGCGCGTTTACCAGCCGGATGAGCTTGTCAAGGTTCTTGAACCACATGTTGGCATTCTCATATTGGAAGTCCGAGCCCATAGTCATCACAATGTGGTTGGTGCGGTAATGCCGGCCCTGCAGGCAAGAGGGGAGTCCTGAGGCCAGAGGATCCTGGGCCATCCCTGTGTATAGCTGTGTTTTGATGTATATGGGGTCAAGGATGTTGGGTGCACATACAGGCATGGGTGGATGTATGGCACATGGGAGCATGGGGACACAGATAAAAGTAGCCACCGGTTGTTGAGCAGCTCTCTTGGACCCACCACCTAGAAGAGGGTATCCAGGCACCATGCCATGTTATCTCTTGCCCAGCCTATGCTATCTCTTCTAATGAGGAATGCACATAAATCCAGGAGGGGGCATGGTGATGGTGAATAGAATAGCATCTTCCTCCAAGGGGCATGAGAACATAATTACAGGGGCTCACACTTGTAATCCCAGCTACTCAGGAGACTGAGGCAGGAGGATCGCTTGAGTCTAGGAATTTAAGACCAATCTGGGCCACATAGCAATACCCTGTCTCAAGAAAAAAAAAAAATCTGAAACAATTTGTTTTCTTTTTTTTGAGACAGAGTTTCACTCTGCTGCCCAAGCTAGAGTGCAGTGATGTGATCTTGGCTCACTGCAACCTCCACCTCCCAGGTTCAAGCGACTCTCTTGCCTCAGCCTCCCAAGTAGCTGAGATTACAGGCGTGTACCACCACACCTGGCTAATTTTTGTATTTTTAGTGGAGACAGGGTTTCGTCATGTTGGCTAGGCTGGTCTCGAACTCCTGACCAGATGATCTGCCCGTCTCGGCCTCCCAAAGTGCTGGGATTACAGGCATGAGCCACTGCACCTGGCCATCAATTTTTTAAAAAAGGGAAAAAAAATGTTTTAGGAGACCGTGTTATACCAGGCATGGTGGCTCACACCAATAATCCTAGCACTTTGGGAGGCCAAGGCAGGAGGATCACTTGAGCTCAGGAGTTTGAGACCAGCCTGGGCCACATGGTTAAGATGTTGTCTTCGTGAAAAAATAATTTTTTTTACTTATAAAAGTGTTAAAGGTTGGGCGCGATGGCTCATGCCTGTAATTCCAGAACTTTGGGAGGCTGAGGCAGGTGGATCACAAGGTTAGAAGTTTGAGGCCGGGCGCGGTGGCTCAAGCCTGTAATCCCAGCACTTTGGGAGGCCGAGACGGGCGGATCACGAGGTCAGGAAATTGAGACCATCCTGGCTAACACAGTGAAACCCCGTCTCTACTAAAAAAAAATACAAAAAATTAGCCGGGCGAGATGGCAGGCGCCTGTAGTCCCAGCTACTTGGGAGGCTGAGGCGAGAGAATGGCGTAAACTCGGGAGGCAGAGCTTGCAGTGAGCTGAGATCCGGCCACTGCACTCCAGCCTGGGCGACAGAGCGAGACTCCGTCTCAAAAAAAAAAAAAAGAAGAAGTTTGAGACCAGCCTGGCCAATATGGTGAAACCCCCTTTCTACTAAAAAGACATAAAACTTAGCCGGGCGTGGTGGTGGGCACCTGTAATCCCAACTACTTGGGAGGCTGAGGCAGGAGAATCGCTTGAACCCAGTAGGTGGAGGTTGCAGTGAGCTAAGATTGTGCCACTACACTCCAGCCTGGGCGACAGAGTGAGTCTCAAAAAAATAAAAAAGGAATTCTCAATAAAAATGTTAAAAATAGATTGGGCACAGTGGCTCACACCTATAATCCCAGCACTTCGGGAGGCTGAGGCGGGCAGATCACCTGAAGTCAGGAGTTCAAGACCAGCCTGGCCAACATGACGAAACCCTGTCTCTACTAAAAATACAAAAATTAGGCCGGGCGCGGTGGCTCAAGCCTGTAATCCCAGCACTTTGGGAGGCCGAGACGGGCGGATCACGAGGTCAGGAGATCGAGACCATCCTGGTTAACATGGTGAAACCTCGTCTCTACTAAAAAATACAAAAACTAGCCGGGCGAGGTGGCGGGCGCCTGTAGTCCCAGCTACTCAGGAGGCTGAGGCGAGAGAATGGCGTAAACCCGGGAGACGGAGCTTGCAGTGAGCTGAGATCCCGCCACTGCACTCCAGCCCGGGCGACAGAGCGAGACTCCGCCTCAAAAAAAAAAAAAAAAAAAAATTAGCTGGGCGTGGTGGCGGGTGCCTGTAATTCCAGCTTCTCAGGAGGCTGCGGCAGGAGAATTGCTTGAACCTGGGAGGCAGAGGTTGCAGTGAGCTGAGATCATGCCACTGCACTCCAGCCTGGGTGACAAGAGTGAGACTTTGTCTCAAAAAAATATAATAAATAATAAATAAATTAAAATGTTAAAAATAGAGGCCAGGTGTGGTGGCTCACGCCTGTAATCCCAGCACTTTGGGAGTCCGAGGCAGGCAGATCACTTGAGCTGAGGAGTTTGAGAGCCTGGACAACATGGTGAAACACTATCTCTACTAAAAATACAAAAAATTAGCTGGATGTGGTGGTGCGCGTCTGGAGTCCCAGCTACTCGGGAGGCTGAGGTGGGAGAATCGCTTGAATGTGGGAGGTGGAGGTTGCAGTGAGCCGAGATCATGCCACTGCTCTCCAGCCTGAGTGACAGAACAAGATTCCAGCTCAAAAAAAAATTAATTAATTAAAAATAAATTAAAAGTAAAGAGGCATGGTGGCTCACGCCTGTAATCCCAGCACTTTGGGAGGCCAAGGCAGGTGGATCACTTGAGGTCAGGAGTTCAAGACCAGTCTGGCCAACATGATGAGACCCCAGTGCAAAAATACAAAAATTAGCTGGATGTGCTTGTTTGAACCCAGGAGGCGGAGGTTGCAGTGAGCCGAGATCGCACCACCGCACTCCTTGAGACAGAGTAAGACTCTGTCTCAAAAAAATTAAAAATAAAGATAACGTGTTAGGGGGATGCCTATACCATGGGAAGAGCTCATTGCTTTGTATATACCGGACTCGAAGGTTCTGGACACCAGGATTACCTGGGCAGTGGCCACATTTAGGAAGTAATCGACCAGCTCCTTGGCGTTGTACTCAGGGCTGCGGGGGTCCTCTACCACTGGCTGATCGACACACAGCACATCCCAGCACAGATTCATTGGCGGGTTGTAACCATTGGGAAGCACACCTGCAGGTCACACCAGGTTCAAGGGGTGGCCCATCACCCAGACCTGCCCTGGTTTCAAAGCCTGCCATGTCCCACCCAGGATGGGCTTCAGAATTTGCATCCCGGTGCAAAAGGAAAGGCAGAGACTTTGTTCCCGGAATATAGAAATTCCAGGACAGTGACAGCAGAGCAGATATCAAGCCCAGGGCTCTTCTGAGTGTGTGGCACCATGGCTGGCCCTGCCCTCACCAAGCCCCCTCACCAGTGAAGAGGTCCGCAGTCGGGGGCTTCAGGCTGGCACTGGCCCGCCACACCTGCTCCATCTCTAGCTTCTGCATCCGTACCCACTTATCTTGATAATCGAGGCGCCCGAAGAAGAAGCCGTCAAAGCCCATCTGGGGATGGGGGAGGAAAAGGCAGTGTGAATTAGCGCCCAGCCCTCTCACCACCAAACTCCCCTGTGCTTGGGAGGGGCAGGTCAGAGCACAGGTGAAAAAGCAGAGCTAGGTCGGTGTGATGGCTCTTGCCTGTGATCCCAGCCTTCTGGGAGGCCAAAGCAGGAGGATCACTTATACCCAGGAGTTTTTGAGACCAGCCTGCACAAAAACTTAAAAATTAGCCAGGCGTGGTGGTGCGCTCTTGTAGTCTCATCTGCTAGGGAGGCTGAGACAGGAGAATCGCTTGAATCCGGAGATTGAGGCTACAGTGAGCTAGGATTGCACCACTGCACTCCAGCAGGGATGACAGAGCAAGACCCTGTATCAAAAAAACAAAACAAAACAAAAAAACAAAAAAACGTAGGGCTGAAACAGAGCGGCCACCAGCTTATTTCCAAGCCTGGGGAAGTTTCAGAACTCACCACCCTGGGCTAGCAGGGAGAGGGCGGGTCCAACATCAGAACCCAGGTTCACCTCCCCAGCGCTGTCAAAGCTCAGAGCAGGCCTGACTCCAGGAATGAGGTTCCCCCTTCCACAACCTGAGGATGGATGGGGTCTGAGCACAGGTAATGAAGCCGTTTTTAAGGCAGGCTAGGCATCCACTTGCCACCCAGTTTAGGGCGGAGCCATGATCCTAGCTAGGGGGTGGGGCCAGAACACGAAGGGGGGCCTATTAGGGAAGAGGGTGGAGTCAGCCGGAGCTGGGTCCGCCTGGGGCTAGGCTTAGCCGGCGGAGGCCAGAGCTCAAAAGTCACTGGCCTTACGGCTCACTCAAGGGGCGGGGCTTCAACAGGCCTGGGCCTGGTCCTTGTGAGATTGCAGGGAGAGGGCGGGGTTTGAGTGGGCGAGGGAGGAGCCAGAGTGAGTGAAGAGGTGGGCCCAAGAGAGGTCCCGGGGCGCACCTGTGCAAACAGCGAGGCTTGCTCCCGAGAGTGGCCGAAGGGGTCAATGTGCCAGGCCACACGGGGTCGCCCGTCACTGCCAAATGTGTCTTCCAGAAAGCGCAGCCCGAGTGTCATCTGGTCCACGATGGCACCGTAGTGGGTGGCTGCCTCATCGTTCATCACCCAGCCACCGTTGGCGAACTCCAGGCGCCCTGTGCCAGGACAGGCAAGGTCAGGGTCAGTGGTCACAGCCAGGAGTGGGACCAGGGTGGGTGATACTGGGAATGTGAAAGCCTGCCTGTGTACTCATTTCTGGCGGAAGGAGAAGAGGGGTCGCCCCCAGGCCGTAGTTCCCAGATAAAGGAAAGAGGCCCCCCTGCATGGCAGGCTTCCCAGAGGATACATGGCAGATGGGGCCTTGTGGGATGTATAAGAGTTCTCGGCCGGGCGTGGTGGCTCACGCCTGTAATCCCGGCACTTTGGGAGGCCGAGACGGGCGGATCACGAGGTCAGGAGATCGAAACCATCCTGGCCAACATGGTGAAACCCCGTCTCTACCAAAATACAAAAAATTAGCTAGGCGTGTTGGCGGGCGCCTATAGTCCCAGCTACTCGGGAGGCTGAGGCAGGAGAATGGCGTGAACCTGGGAGGCGGAGCTTGCAGTGAACGGAGATCGCACCACTGCACTCCAGCCTGGGAGACAGAGCGAGACTCCGTCTCAAAAAAAAAGAAAAAAGAGTTCTCCAAATGGAGAGTCCAGGCAGGTGGAGCGACATGCATGTTGCACAGCTTGCACATGGCATGATAAAATCTCAGAAACCAGAGATGCAGAAGCAGAAGCTGGCCTGGCTTCCTCTTTTCACTTCCTTGGGGCAGGCTCACCCTGGCGCACAAGGTCTCGCACGACTTCCTGCATGGCATTTGTCTGCTGGTGCCACCAACGGGAGAAGAAGGCAATCTCCACGTAAATGAAGCGACGGGTGGGATCTGCCAGCAAGGCAGAGATGACCGAGTCCAGGATGTACTGCACACCGGCGTGCTGGATGTCATTCTTGACTGTGGATAACAGGGATAAGGCTCTCAGGGCACAGCAGAGCCAAGGGGGTTATTCCTAGACACAGGAGCCCAAGTCTTGGATCTTAGGGTGACACTGGCCCCACCCTAATGTCCAGGACCCAGAAGGGATTACAGGGACCATGGGGATCCCAGGAACCAGTCCCCATCCTCTACTCACTTCCATAAAAGTACTGGTCCACGGTTTTGAGCCAGCCTACGTCATCGTGTGTGTGAGGCACCAGGTGCACGTTCAGCATGTTCGGCTGCACTGTGGGGCATGTCTGCACAGGGACCCCAAACACACATACCTTGTCAATAACCCCGGACGTCCGGGGCTGCAAAGTAAGTCTTGATCTAGAGGTGAGTGACTCAGAGAGGCCTGATCTCGCCTATGTGCAGAGGAGGCCAGGCCCTCCCAGGCAGGACACACACATACATAGTTGTGCTCATAGATACAACCTCCACTTTGCACAACCCCACAGGGCAGCTCTCATTCACACTCTGGGAAAATAATAATAGAAGTAGCTGATGTTTGTTCAACATTTGCCAACAGCAGACGGTCACCCTGGGAGGTGGGGTGATGTTATCCCCAGTTTCCAGATGAAAGCACTGAGGCTCAGAGAGGATAGGTGACTTGCCCAATGTCACACAGTCAGAAAGTGGAAGAACTAGGCTGGAATTTCAGGCAGACTCTAGAGTCCCAGCTCTCAGCCAGCACCTCCCCCCACACATACACTGCTCACCTCCTGCCACCTCCTGCCCCTCCAATCCCACAGTTAAGTGCAGGCAAAGTCCAGGCAAGCATCCCGGAGACACAGAGGCAGGTACAATCAGACACAGTCCCATACTCAGATGCGCACAGCCAGACCTCGCAGTGACACAAAGCATGCACTGAGACCACACTGTCATATCACCAGCCATTCACTAGACACCCACAGGACAGACCCACCCACACCTCTAGACTGTATTTGGGGTTTCACGCTGCCTCCTGGACGTTTCTGCTCGGAGGCCCCACTCACCTCATATCCCCCGGCCCGAGCACCGGGAGCCGCCAGCAACAACAAAAGGAAAAAGCAGAGAGGCGGGAGCGGTGGCTGCAGAGCGTAGGAGATGGTCCAGGGGCCTGCTGCATCCAGGCAGCCGCGAGCGCTGACCCCCGCAGTCCGCGCGTAGGCGCCCATGGCTCAGCAGCTTCCTCCTGGGGTTCCACGGCCTTGGAAAAGCCGAGCAAACGCCCCGCCCCGAGACCCGGCCGGGCCAATCGGGGGGCAGGGGCGGGGCCGGAGCGCGGTCTGGCGGCTCACGGGACAGAGGCTGTAGCACTCGGCAATCCCGGGGGTCGTTATAGGAAGGTAGGAAAATGCCACCCTCAGGGCACTGGTTGGACTAAAGGTGACTTTGACGTCTCACGGGCTATAGTCTTGGAATGCTTGGAATCCTGGAAGGACCTGCTTGCCTAAGAGGAGGATTTGATAAGAGTCCTATACTGTGGGGATTGGGACGTTGGGTAAGTACCCTTGGAGTACCGGGGATGGGATCCAGCCTGGTTGAGAAGGATCCCTGGGTATTCCGGAGAGGAAAGGGGGTCTGATAAGTGGGGAAAGACCCCGAGTCTTTCACGCCTTTCCCAATTCCTACCAGTTCATTCTCTGATAGAAAACAAAGCCCAGGCCAGGCGCAGTGGCTCAAGCCTGCAATTCCAGCACTTTGGGAGGTCCAGGCTGGTGGATCGCTTGGGCCTGGAAGTTTGAGACCAGCCTGGGCAACATGGGTTGTTTTGTAGAGACGGGTTTGAAAACACAGAATCTGTAATTTTACACAAAATGCAAAAATACAAAAATTAGCTGAGTATGGTGGCACATGCCTGTAATCCCAGCTACCTGGGAGACTGAGACAGGAGAATCGCTTGAACCTGGGAGACGGAGGTTGCAGTGAGCTGAGATCAAGATCATGCCATTGCACGCCAGCCTGGGCAACAAGAGGGAAACTCTGTCTCAAAAAAACAAAAATAACTGGGCATGGTAGCACGCATGTATGGTCCCAGTTATGTGGGAGGCTGAGATGGGAGGATTGCTTGAGCCCAGGAGTTTCAGGGTGCAGTAACCAGAGATTGTGCCACTGCACTCAGCCTGCATGGCACATCAAGGAAACCAAAGCCCAGATTATCTAGGTCATCAGGGCCATCTGGTGAGTTGCCAGAGGGCAGAAGTCATTGTCTTGTCCCTAGCACCTGACTTAAGACACAAGGTTTATAAAGTAAGCAAAAAAAAAAATAAAATAAAATAAAAAAAAAATAAAAATAAAAAAATAAAGTAAGCAAGCGAACAGCCAGAAGTCTCCAGACTGGGGCTCCACACCAGGCCTATGGAGCTAGAGCCCTTCCCCCCAGCTAGAAGGAACGCCCCAGTGAACAGAAGAGGCTGACAGCCAGAGTGAAAAACTTTATTATTAACAGGCGACAACAAGAAAGCAAATGAATACCCTTAGAACATGGACAGCATCTCCCCCAGCAGCAGGCAGGGGAAGGGAGGCAGGGGGGTAAGCCTAGGGTGTTCCCTAGGAAAGGGCCAGGTTCCCTCCATCCAGCTGGAGGCACTGATACGGCCTCATTCAGGGAAGTCCAGGATGGCAGCTGAGGGCAGCAGGTTGAGCAGCCAAAGCCCAGGCCTGGTGGATAAACAGGGTCCAAAATGTGACCTTTCTAGACTGATATCACCACGGGGGCGTCATGGGCTGAGGATTCTGCAGATAGGACATCACCACGGCAGAGATGGACAGCCTGAGACAGGAGAGAGGTGTCAGTCCAGGATGGGCAGGCTGGAGTCCCCCCACCCCTTACTCAAGAGTCACTCGTTCTCTAGGCCAAGTCTCACATGAAGCTACTCATCATTTGCTTCGTGTCCTCCGAGCTCCGAGAGTTGGCAAAGCTGATGAAAGAGCAGTAGACAGCGACCCAAGCACACCACTTCAGCTGGGGAAAGGTAGGTGGGTGGGCAGGTCAGTGAAAGGCACAACAATGAGTCCGGAAGCCACCTTTCCAGACACCAGTTCATGCCCACTGATTCCATCTGATGCAGCTGGGACCTTGCCCCCCGGAACTCCTCAGTCCCACCTGCTCATGGCATACTCCAGATACATGGTTTCTAGTCCTACTGCCTGGACTGCGTCTCTCAGGGCCAAGACTCTGACATCTCACATGCTTAAGACCCTGCCCTTTTTCCAGAGTCCCCTCCAAGTTGCTTCAAAGCCTGGCCCCACCCGCAGACAAATCTGCCACATCCCCGCCCTGACCCGAATCCTTGACTTCACCAAAGACTGGAGCTTTCTTGGCCCAGCGTCATCCCAGCCCCACTCCCGGCCGATCTCAGGTCCCGCCCCATCAGCAATGACAAGACGCCCCGCTTCATTCCAAACCCGCCCCCGGGCCTCGTTCTCAGGTCCAACTACACCCATAGAAGCTCAACCCCGCCCACCTTAAGCATGAGGCCGCACATGCTGAAGATCATGCCCAGCAGGTTCATGTAGTCCGGCGTCGGGTCGTCCAAGGCCGGGTTACATTCGCTCGGTGGGGGCTTGTACCTGCGACAGGCTCGAGGGTCAGGGGCGCTCAGGTCCTGCCTGCCCCCGGGATAGACAGACGCTTCCCAGGGCCCCGATCCACACCCGCAACCCGAACCCGTGGCCACGACGCTGGCGTCCTCACCTCAGCACTTTGTTCGGCCTCCGTGGGTCCGACATATTGTTAGTAGACATAGCGAGTCGAAGGCCAGGTCACGCCTCTTCCGCTGCAGAAATGGCAGCTTCCGGCGTGCAAGCTGAGGGCGGATTTTAGAGTAACACCCGAGGCCCTCACATTTCCGTTCCTCATGACAGAGGCTTGGACTCCTCTTACCCAGAGAACGGAGATTTAGGAGAAGCCAGAAGTCTTCCTTGCAAAGGGGAAATGAGGAAAAGAACCTGAAAGCGGGCTTCAATAGTTCCAACACGAGCACCCAAATGCCAAAATGATGAACCCGGAAGTGATAAACAGGAAGTAGGTCAGGAAGACTAATAATAAGGTTACACTCAAGCGTGGGTTTCGAAAGGCGCGGAATCTTCCATACAGACCGATTTAAGGCGGCGAGGAAGGGATCCTGGGACCATGGCTTTCCCTGAGCCAAAGCCGCGGCCTCCGGAGCTGCCGCAGAAACGGTTGAAGACGCTGGACTGCGGGCAAGGGGCGGTGCGAGCCGTACGATTTAATGGTGAGCGCCTTAGTCTTCATTCCGGGTCCTCCTCCCGCCTCCTGAGGTCGGCGGCCCAGTAACCCCCGCCTGGTGTTCCCCAGTGGATGGCAATTACTGCCTGACTTGCGGCAGTGACAAGACCCTGAAGCTGTGGAACCCGCTTCGGGGGACGCTGCTGCGGACGTACAGCGGCCACGGCTACGAGGTGCTGGATGCGGCCGGGTGAGCCGGGGGCCAGGCTGAGATGGGAGCGCTGAGGCTGGGATCCGAGGTCGATGCTGATCCTCCTCCTGTACTCCAGCTCTTTTGACAACAGCAGTCTCTGCTCTGGCGGCGGGGACAAGGCGGTGGTTCTGTGGGATGTGGCATCAGGGCAGGTCGTGCGCAAATTCCGGGGCCATGCAGGGGTGAGTGAAAGCCTGGAGACCCTCATTCGAGCGGAGGGGACTTGTATTAGCGCATAGGTGGTGATAAGGCCACCCCCATTACACTGTAAGGATCCCTTCCCCAGATGACGATCCCCCGCTCCGCATGCCAGGCTAGGCAGTCACCAACCCCTGTCCTTGCTGTTCCCCCAAAACCTTTCACCTCCCCTTCTAGCCTTTGCCCTTGCTTTAACCGACACTGGGAACCCTGCCTTTATCCCAGTCCTCCAAAGTCCAGCCTCCTCTGAGTGGCAATAACTTTCTCAGAAGGTGAACACGGTGCAGTTTAATGAAGAGGCCACAGTTATCCTGTCCGGTGAGTCTGGGGCCTCACAGGGGCTTCCAGGATACTGCCCTTCCCCTCCAAACCTGACCTCACCATCATGCTGGCCTCACAGGCTCTATTGATTCCAGTATCCGCTGTTGGGATTGCCGCTCACGGAGGCCTGAGCCAGTGCAGACGCTGGATGAGGCCAGAGATGGCGTGTCCAGTGTGAAGGTGTCAGACCACGAGGTCCTGGCAGGGTGAGTGGAGCCAGGACCTGGTCTCAGCCAAGGTGCTACTGGGAATCATAGTTGCCCCCATGCTCAGATTAAAACCTACTCTCAGCTGGGCACAGTGGCACACAGCTGTAGTCTCAGCTACTTGGGAGGCCGAGGTGGAAGGATCACTTGAGCCCAAGAGTTCGAGGGACCACTGCACTCCATGCTGGGTGAAAGTGAGACTGTCTAAAAAATAAAATAATAATCAAGCCGGGCATGGTGGCTCACACCTATAATTCCAGCACTTTGGGAGGCCGAGGAGGGCAGATCACTTGAGGTCAGGAGTTTGAGACCAGCCTGGCCAACATGGTGAAATCCCGTCTCTACTAAAAATAAAAAAATTAGCTGGGTGTGGTGATGGGAGCCTGTAATCCCAGCTACTTGGGAGACTGAGGCAGGAGAATCGCCTGAACTGGGGAGTTGGAGGTTGCAATGAGCCGAGATTGTGCCACCGCACTCCAGCCTGGGCGACAGAGTAAGACTCTGTCTCAAAAAAAAAAAAAAAAAAAAAAAAGGTAAAATGAAACGATTTTAAAAAATAAATAAAAATAGACTGGGTGCGGTGGCTCATGCCTGTAATCCCAACACTTTGGGAGGCTGAGGCGGGCGGATCCTGAGGTCAGGAGATAGAGACCATTCTGGCTAACACGGTGAAACCGTGTGTCTACTAAAAATTCAAAAAATTAGCTGGGCGTAGTGGCAGGTGCCTGTAATCCCAGCTACTTGGGAGGCTGAGGCAGGAGAATGGCGTGAACCCGGGAGGTAGAGCTTGCAGTGAGCCAAGATTGCACCACTACACTCCAGCCTGGGCATTAGAGCAAGACTTCGTCTCAAAAATAAATAAATAAATACATTAAAATAATCATAAAGAAGAATTTTTTTTTTTTTTTTTTTTTGAGATGGAGTCTCACTCTGTCGCCCAAGCTGGAGTGCAGTGGCCAGATCTCAGCTCACTGCAAGCTCCGCCTCCCGGGTTCACGCCATTCTCCTGCCTCAGCCTCCCGAGTAGCTGGGAATACAGGCGCCCGCCACCTCGCCCGGCTAGTTTTTTGTATTTTTTAGTAGAGACGGGGTTTCACTGTGTTAGCCAGGATGGTCTCGATCTCCTGACCTTGTGATACGCCCGCCTCGGCCTCCCAAAGTGCTGGGATTACAGGCTTGAGCCACTGCGCCCGGCCGAATTTTTTTTTTTTTAAAGACAGAGTCTCTGTTGCCAGGCTGGAGTGCAGCGACGTGATCTTGGCTCACTGCAACCTCCAACTCCCGGGTTCAGGCAATTCTCCTGCCTCAGCCTCCTGAGTAGCTGGGACTACAGGCATACGCCACCACACATGGCTAATTTTTGTATTTTTAGTAGAGACGGGGTTTCACCATGTTGGCCAGGAGGGTCTCCATCTCTTGACCTTGTGATCCGCCCGCCTCAGCCTCCCAAAGTGTTGGAATTACAGGCGTGAGCCACCGCGCCCGGCCGAAAAAATATATTTTCTATTCATTAAGTGGAAGTGAAGAGATCATCATAAAGATCTTCACATTGAGAAGGCGGAGGAGGAGGAAGAGGAGGGGTTGGTCTTGGTGTCTCAGGGCTGATAGAAGCAGAAGAAAATCCACATATAAGTGGACTTTCAGTTTAAACCGTGTTGTTCATGGATCAACTGTACTTTGAAAAGTACAGTGCTCCCTCTGGTGGCTGTGGGGGTGCAGGGAGACCAGAGCAGTCTAGATGGTGGTGCTGGGTAGTGGGGAAAGTGGTGGGACTCAGTACTGAGGAGGAGGAGCTGGAGAATACAGGAGAAGGGGGAATTGGGCCAGGTGGGGTGGCTCACGCCTGTAATCCCAGCACTTTGGGAGGCTAAGGCGGGTGGATCACCTGAGGTCGGGAGTTCAACACCAGCCTGACCAACATGGAGAAACCCTGTCTCTACTAAAAATACAAAATTAGCAGGGCATGGTGGCGCATGCCTGTAATCCCATCTACTCAGGAGGCTGAGGCAGGAGAATTGTTTGAACCTGGGAGACGGAGGTTGCGGTGAGCCAAGATCAGGCCATTGCACTCCAGCCTGGGCAACAAGAGTAAAACTCTCTCAAAAAAAAAAAAAAAAGAAAGAAAAGGGAGAATCGGAAGGACTCCAAGGGTTTGGAAAGGGGTTGTGGGTCTTCGAAACGATGGAGTAGGACCTGATTGGCCCTGGGCCTGAGTCTCAAGGCCAGAGCTTCAGAATTCCACTCCTGTGCACTGGAAGAGCAGGCCCAGAGGTCTGGGAAGGCACAGGGCTGCCTGGAGCCATGGAGCCTAGTCAAGGCTCCCGCTGGATCTATCCTCTCCTGCAGCTCCGTGGACGGCCGCATGAGACGCTATGACCTGAGGATGGGCCAGCTCTTCTCAGACTATGTCGGCAGTGAGTGTGGCCGGGGATGTGGGACAGGCAGGGAAGATGGGGGGCCAGCCAGGGGCACCCCAGCCTCACTCACCTATCCGTCCCTCCCCCAAGGCCCCATCACCTGCACCTGCTTCAGCCGGGACGGGCAGTGCACCCTGGTGTCCAGCCTGGACTCCACATTGCGACTCCTGGACAAAGACACAGGGGAGCTGCTGGGCGAGTGAGTCCTTGTGGTGGTGGGGATCCCTTCCCTCCTCTCCCACCTCTGGAGAGGACCAAGCCCCCCGATCCTGTCCACCCTTAGGTACAAGGGCCATAAGAACCAGGAGTACAAGCTGGACTGCTGCCTAAGCGAGCGTGACACACATGTGGTCAGCTGCTCTGAGGACGGGAAGGTGTTCTTCTGGGACCTGGTGGAGGTGAGGTGCCCCCAGCCCTACTTCATACCTAGCTTGCCCCGTCTCAGCCCTGTCCTTACCTCAGTCACTCCAGGGCCTAAAGGCTAGGATCTTCTTTTTTCTTTTTTGAGACAAGTCTTGCTCTGTCGCCCAGGCTAGAGTGCAGTGGTGCGATCTTGGCTCACTATAAACTCCGCCTCCCAAATTCAAGCGATTCTTCTGCCTCAGCCTTCTGAGTAGTTGGGATTGTAGGTGCATGCCACCATGCCCAGCTAATTTTTGCATTTTTAGTAGAGACGGGGTTTCATCGTGTTGGTCAGGCTGGTCTTGAACTCCTGATCTCATGATCCGCCCACTTTAGCCTCCCAAAGTGCTGGGATTACAGGCCTGAGCCACCACGCCTGGCCCTTTTTTCTTTTTTTGAGATGGAGTCTCATGCTGTTGCCCAGGCTGGAACATGGTGGCACCATCTCAGCTCACTGCAACCTCTGCCCCCCAGGGTTCAGGTGATTCTCATGTCTCAGCCTCCCGAGTAGCTGGGATTACAGGCCCCCACCACCACACCTGGCTAATTTTTGTATTTTTAGTACAGACAGGGTTTCACTATGTTGGCCAGGCTGGTCTCAAACTCCTGACCTCAAGTGATCCACCCGCCTTGGCCTCCCAAAGTGCTGGGATTACAGGCCTGAGCCACCGCGCCCAGCTTGGGCTAGATGAGAAGGTGAGGCAGGAAGGGCATTCCAGGCAAAGGGAACAGCGTATGTTATGGTGTAGAGGTGTGGCCAGTGCATGCGTCAGTCAGGAAACAAAGGCTTCAGGGTGGAGGCAGCTGTGGCAAGATCCAGGTCAGGCTGGGCCACAGGTGCCAGGCTGAGCAACTGGCACTGACCCCTGGGCAAGGGGGAGCCGACAGCCATGTCTAACCCTGGGTGAGATAGGGCTGTAGTCATTCAAGAAACTGGAGCGACATCTGTGCATCCCTGTGCATGTTTTCAAGCCCTGAGCCCTGTCCTTGACATGTCCCAGCCTGGTGGGGAGTTAGGCCAGAAATAGACCATCCTGGTGTAGTGGGGTCAGAACTGGGGAAATCTCGGCCAAGGAGACATCAGCGCTGGGCTTGGCCAGGGGAACTAAGGCCCATGAGGATGGAGGGAACCGGAGGCCCCTAGAGACTTGGCAGACAAGTTCTTGCTTTAGGAACTAAGATAACAAGAATGTTCCACCTATTTCTTGTGGGCCCAGTAGAACAGAAATTGCATTGGAGGGCAGGCACATCAAGGGACATTTTCAAGGTGGAAAGAGGAACCATGGCTTGCTTGAGGAACTGTTTGCATTGGTTGTGACCAGGGGAAGTGGGGATCATTGGCGCTGCCAAGTGGACAGGATGGAACCCAGCTTGTGGCAGGGAACACGCAAGCTGCGAGCAAGGCATGCTCCAAGCATGGTAGTGGCAGAACATTAGCGGTCTCTGGACACAGTCTAGAAGCAGAGCCAAGAGGAATGACTGATAGAGGAACGTGTGGTACAAGAAGAATGACTGATAGAGGAACGTGTGGTACAAGAAAAAGACTCCCGGCCAGGAGCAGTGGCTCACGCCTGTAATCCCAGCACTTTGGGAGGCCGAGGTGGGTGGATCACGAGGTCAGGAGATAGAGATCATCCTGGCTAACATGGTGAAACCCCGTCTGCACTAAAAATACAAAAACTAGCTGGGCATGGTTATGTGTGCCTGTAATCCCAGTTACTCGGGAGGCTGAGGCAGGAGAACCCCTTGAACCAGGGAGTTGGAGGTTGCAGTGAGCCAAGATCGCACCACTGCACTCCAGCCTGTCAACAGAGCGAGACTCTGTCTCAAAAAAAAAAAGAAAAGAAAAAGGCTCCCAAAGCCAGGCGTGGTGGCTCACACCTGTAATCCCAGCACTTTGGGAGGCCAAGGCAGGAGGATCCCTTGAGGCCAGGAGTTTGAGACCAGCCTGGTCAACATGGTAAGACCCCATCTCTGTTATTTTAAAAGATGAAAAGTCAATAAAAGAGGCTCCCAAGACATGCAGCCTGAACACCTGGTAGGACAGAGCTACTGAGGGGCTCAGTCTGGGGTAGGTTCATTTTGCAGTGTCCAGGAGGCAATTAGAGGCAGGTGGCTGAAGGTCAGGCGAGAGGTGACTGAGTTTCAGGCAGGACTGAGATGGGGGGGTGCCCAGGGACCTCAGGAACGAGGGGACAGCCCAGCCACAAATAACCACTCCCTACCCCTCGCTCCACAGGGTGTCCTGGCTCTGGCCCTGCCTGTGGGTCGTGGCGTGGTGCAGTCGCTGGCCTACCACCCCACGGAGCCCTGCCTGCTGACCGCCATGGGGGGCAGCATCCAGTGCTGGCGGGAAGAGGCCTATGAGGCAGAGGATGGAGCAGGCTGAAGCCAGGGGACCCACCAACAGGACCAAGGACCGAGACACGGATGCGGAAGGACTGCAGAGACCATTTTATTCTAGAGACGTGGCTGACCAAAAAGTAGGGGAGGGGCTGGGTCTGCGAATTAATAAATAGAGGAGGGGTAAGACCTTCCTGGGACAGCAGCTGCTCAGTCCTCGTTCTTCTCATGCATGAAGGCATCTATCTTCTGGGCAAAGGTTTCAGCCACGAGCAGGGGGAAGACCAGGGAAGCGTCGGCATAGACCTGGGTAGGGGGGAACCTGGGTAAGCCATGGGACCCACGCCCAAGGTCCCGAAGACCCTGTGCAGTCAGCCCTTACCTTGACAGGCTGTGCATCCACCCGGATCTTGCCCCAGGAGACAGCCTCGTCTGGTCGGGCACCCGAGTCGGAGCCATCAAACTCCTGGGCTGTGTTGATGTAGACAGCATAGTCGGCCCCGTTCCGCTGTGGGGAAAGGAGGGGCACGGCGGGCCCAGTCAGCCAGTCACAGGAGACAGACACAGAGGGAGGACACCACAGCCAAACAGGCTGAGAGGTGTGTCCCACATGAAGGAAGCCCTTTGCAGACCCTCGCTCCCAGACAGGGCCCCATCAATGTCTGGGGTCACTAGAGCTGCTGGGCAACAACGGCCCATGTTTCCCCAGACCCAGCAGCCAGGTGTCAACAACCCTGCCCCATCGGCAAGGCAGGAGCTGCCAGCAACTGTATCCTCAGAAGCCCTCCAAATCCAACCACGTTCCACCTCCACGGTGCCCATCCTGATCCCTGCATGGTCACCACCGTCCTAGACTGGAGTTCTCACTCACCTGCCACCATCTGTTCACCACATGGCCACCAGGGGGAGCATGGGAACCCGAGGCAAGTCCTCTCCCACCTCCCTCAGGGCAAAGACCTAAGCTGCGCCTCAGCCCTCAGGACCCAGCAGACTGCCTGTGGCACCTCGCTGCATCACCTCCTGGCCCTCACCACTCCACTTTCCCCTCACCAGGTTCCCAGCTGTTCCTGGATTACTTCAGGCACCCCAGAGCCTTTGCACTGGCTGTTCTCTCTCTTGGGAACTTTGCAATCCAGAAGCTCAATCCTACCACAGCAGCTGCAACTCCTGGCACAGGAGACAACTACATGGCTCCTGAGAGATGCCTCCCCAAACCCCTGCTCCCAGCTCATACTTCCAGAAGCCTCCTTCCAAAACCCCTTGTTGGACAGAACCCCTTTCTGTTATCCCATCATCTAGTATTCTCCGTAGCAATGACTGCCCTGACATGGATGCCACTTGTTTGCTATCTCCCCTACTAGAACATCAGTCCCAGGGGAGCAGGGATCCTAGTTTGTCTAGTTCATGCTGTCTCCCCAGCGCATGGCATAGGCCTAGCACACAGCACCCCCACTCACCATGAGGTTGGCATTGGCGATGTGGTGCTTGACCACGCCCCCGCCCAGAATGATCATCCCAGTGCCCTTGGCAAAGATGGCCTGCGTGTTGATGAGCCTCAGGTCTGGGGGAAGAGGGTCGAAGTCAGGCCTTGGACTCAGCCGGCCCTCCTCCCCGTCTCTGTGGCCCCAGCGCCTCACCCTCAACGATGTCCAGGACCAGGCCCGGGTTCTTGTAGGAATGGAAGAAGATCATGTCACCCAGCGAGCCGTCTGTAAGTGCGGGACTAAACACAGGGATGTGGTTCTGCAGAGAACGTGACAGGACAGTGGCTGGAGCTCAGAGCCTTGTCCCCATGCCAGCTGCATCACTATCTGACTGTGGGCGGGGTGCCTAATTTATCTAGGACTGTTTCCTCAATTATAAAATAAGTATAACAGTAACACCTCTCACAGATGAGGCCTATATGAGAAAACCCACAGAAAACACTTAGGATAGTGCCCGGCACATAAAGAACCGGCCTATTCTTAGCTTGCTGAGCTGTTTCTTTCTCTCTCTTTTTTTTTTTTTTTTTTTCCTGAGATGGAGTTTCACTCGTTGCCCTGGCTGGAGTGCAATAGCACAATCTTGGCTCACTGCAACCTCTGCCTCCTGGGTTCCAGGGATTCCCCTGCTTCAGCCTCCCGAGTAGCTCGGATTACAGGCATGTGCCACCACGCCCAGCTAATTTGCTTTTTTTTTTTTTTTTTAGTAGAGAAGGGGTTTCACCATGTTGGCCAGGCTGGTCTTGAACTCCTGACTTCAGGTGATCCATCCACTTCGGCCTCCCAAAGTACTGGGATTACAAGCATGAGCCACTGTGCCTGGCCCTCTATCTCTTTTTTAAAGAGCCAGCTTGTGGCCGGGCGCGATGACTTGCGCTTATAATCCCAGCACTTTGGGAGGCCGAGGCAGTTGGATCGCCTGAGGTTGGGAGCTCGAGACCAGCCTGACCAACATGGAGAAACCCTGTCTCTACAAAAAATACAAAATTTTCCAGGCGTGGTGGCACATGCCTGTAATCCCAGCTACTTGGGAACCTGGGAGGCTGAAGCAGGAGAATCGCTTGAACCCAGGAAGTAGAGGTTGCTGTGAGCCAAGATCGCACCATTGAACTCCAGCCTGGGTAACAAGAGTGAAACTGTCTCAAAAAAAAAAAAAAAAAAAAAAAAGAGCCAGCTTGTGCAACATGGTGAGTCCCCATCTCTACAAAAAAAATTAGCCAGGCATGGTGGCAAGCACCTGTAGTCCCAGCTACTCCAGAGGCTGAGGCAGGAGAATCAATTGAGCCCAGAAGCTCAAGACAGCAGTGAGTCATTATTGTGCCACTGCACTCCTGCCTGGGCAACAGAGTGAGACCCTGTCTCGTAAAAAAGAAAGAGTAGGGCCGGGCGCGGTGGCTCAAGCCTGTAATCCCAGCACTTTGGGAGGCCGAGACGGGCGGATCACGAGGTCAGGAGATTGAGACCATCCTGGCTAACACGGTGAAACCCCGTCTCTACTAAAAATACAAAAACTAGCCGGGCGAGGTGGCGGGCGCCTGTAGTCCCAGCTACTCGGGAGGCTGAGGCAGGAGAATGGCGTAAACCCGGGAGGCGGAGCTTGCAGTGAGCTGAGATCTGGCCACTGCACTCCAGTCCGGGCGACAGAGCAAGACTCCGCCTCAGGAAAAAAAAAAAAAAAAAAAAAGAAAGAGTAGGTAGGCTGGGTGTGGTGGCTCACACCTGTAATCCCAGCACTTTGGGAGGCCAAGGAGGGCGGATCACTTGAGGTCAGGAGTTCAAGACCAGCCTGGCCAACATGGTGAACCCCCCATCTGTACAAAAATACAAAAATTAGCTGGGCATGATGGTGGGCGCGTGTAATCCCAGCTACTCAGTAGACTGAGGTGGGAGAATCACTTGAACCTGGGAGGCGGAGGTTGCAGTGAGCTGAAATCATACCATTGCACTCCAGCTTGGGTGACAGAGTAAGACTGTCTCAAAAAAAAAAAGAGGGCTGGGCACAGTGACTCACGCCTTTAATCCCAGCACTTTGGGAGGCCGAGGTGGGCGGATCACGAGGTCAGCAGATCAAGACCAGCCTGGCTAACACAGTGAAACGCTGTCTCTACTGAAAATACAAAAGATTAGCTGGGCGTGTCGGCGGGCGCCTGTAGTCCCAGCTACTTGGGAGGCTGAGGCAGGAGAATGGCGTGAACCACGGAGGCGGAGCTTGCAGTGAGCCGAGATCGCCACTGCACTCCAGCCTGGGCAACAAAGCGAGACTCCGTCTCAAAAAAAAAAAAAGGGTAGGCAGCCTTTTTTTTTTTTTTTTTTTCCAGATTCTGATTCTGTAATTAAAGGGAGTGGGTAGCTCTTATTTTATAGCCTCTGGGAGTGTGGGACCCTGAGCCAGGCCCCAGGGGAGTTGCTAAGTCCTGCCCCTACTGTTCCAGAGATAGTCTGGGAGGAGCATAAGGATGCTGAGGCCTCACTAGTTATCTGTGTGACTTGGGACAAAATTACCTAGCCTGGCCAGGCACAGTGGCTCATGCCTCTAATCCCAGCACTTTGGGAGGCCAAGGTGGGAGGACTGCCTGAGGCCAGGAGTTCAAGACCAGCCTGGGCAACATAGGGAGACCCCCATCTCTACAAAACAATTTTAAAATTAGCTGGTCATGGTGGCATGTGCCTGTGGTCCCAGCTACTCGAGAGGCTGAGGTGGGAGGACTGCTTGGCCCCAGGTTGAGGCTACAGTGAGCTGTGATCACATCACTGCACTCCAGCCTAGGTGACAGAGCCAGATCCTGTCTCAAAAAAAAAAAAAAAAAAATTACCATGCCTATCTATGTTTGAGTCTCCTCATCTCAGCGTGAGGATGCTGAGAATAACAGTGGTGAATTTCCAGGTGGCTGGAAAGATGAAATAACACATGTCAAAGTCTGGCTACTTTGCCCCCGCTTAGGTCCTCACCTTCTGGGCCCAGTAATACACGGACTCTGGGTTGTTGATCTCCTTGCCCAGCCGGGCGATCATCTTAGAAGGCGTCCACTTTACACCCTAGGAGAGGATGTGAGCTTCAGGCCATGCCTCCCCTGACTCCCACTGGACTGGCCCCTCCAGGTTGCCCCAGCCCCACCTCTGTGTTTTGCTCCAGCACCATCTGGTCCAGAATGGGCATCAGCCAGTCCTCAAACTTGCAGTAATTGTCATTGGGCACCAGCAGGTTTCCGATCCTGAGGAAAGGAAGCATGTGGGCATCAGGCCCCAGGACCCTTGGTCCAGCTCCCCTGCCCAGCACCACTCAGGGTTCTCACCTATTGATCCCGTTCTCCCGGAGCTCCTTCCCCCTGAGGCTAAACTCGCCCAAGTATGTGGGCGCCAGGCACTTGATGAGGTCCTCCTCCACGCCGCCAGCTGTGGTCACCAATACGTCCACCTACAGCCACAGGGCAGTGAAGTTGGCCCGAGAAGGAAGCCCCAGCCCTCATTCTGGGCAGGACTTCTAACCTCATCCTTGTCCAGTGACTCCTACAAGGGAGCTCTGCTACAAAACAAAACTCGATTCTGTTCCTCTGCTTATAATAGACCCCTATCTCCCCATTTCACTTAAACGATCAATAACTGCATCGCCCATTGACCCAGGGGCCAAGGCCACGGCCCCACCAGGTCCCCACCATGTTGTGCTGCACAAGGTAGCGAATGGTCTCACGGATGCCTGAACTGATGAGGTTGGATGTATATCCCAGGAAAATAGTGCAGCCGGTAAGTGGGCGGCAGCTCTGGGTCAGGTCTGCATGCTGGTCTTCATCCTGTGACAGCGGTTCCAGCTTCTTCTCGATCTGGGAGTAAGGGCCAGGTCGAGTTAAGCACTGGCGTTAAATCCCAGACCCAGGACTCCAGGTGGGCTCCAGAAACAGATTTCACCCCAGGCCCTGCACACTCAGGGATACAGGACCAGTTCTACAGGGGACCAAGGTACATCTCCTGTGCAAACTCTGCCCCTTCCCAGACCAGATCTCAGGACACGCGTTAAGGATTTGCCCCTACCCTTTATTTTTTAGACAGAGTTTCACTCTTGTTGCCCAGGTTAGAGTGCAATGGCGCAATTTCGGCTCACCGCAACCTCCGTCTCCCAGGTTCAAGCAATTCTCCTGCCTCAGCCTCCCCAGTAGCTGAGATTACAAGTATGCACCACCATGCCCGGCTAGTTTTGTATTTTTAGTAGAGACGGGGTTTCTCCATGTTGGTCAGGCTGGTCTCGAACTCCCGACTTCAGGTGATCCGCCCGCCTCAGCCTCCCAAAATGCTGAGATTACAGGCGTGAGCCACCGTGCCTGGTCTTTTTTTTTTTTCTTTTGAGACAGAGTATCGCTCTGTCACCAGACTGGATTGCAGTGGCGCGATCTCGCTGCAACCTCCACCTCCCGGGTTCAAGCGATTCTCCTGCCTCAGCCTCAGGAGTAGCTGGGACTACAGGCGCGCATCACCATGCCCGGCTAAGTTTTTGAATTTTAGTAGAGACAGGGTTTCACTATGTTGGCCAGGCTGGTCTCGAACTCCTGATCTAGTGATCTACCCGCCTCAGCTTCCCAAAATGGGATTATAGGCATAAGCCACCGCGCTCGGCCAGCCCCCACCTTTTTAGGAATCAGAGAGCATCTCCTTTCAGATCCGGTCCCTTCCCCGCCGGGAAAAGCAAATCTAATTCAAGCACCGCCCAGACTTAGGCTCCTCCTCCCAAATCCTCCCTTAACTTGTCTAGCCCCAGGCTCCGCCTATTCCAGGAAGCTTTTTTTTTTTTTTTTTTTTTTTTTTTTTTTTTGAGGCGGAGTCTCGCTCTGCCGCCCAGGCTGGAGTGCAGTGGCCGGATCTCAGCTCACTGCAAGCTCCGCCTCCCGGGTTCACGCCATTCTCCTGCCTCAGCCTCCCAAGTAGCTGGGACTACAGGCGCCCGCCATCTCGCCCGGCTAGTTTTTTGTATTTTTTAGTAGAGACGGGGTTTCACCATGTTAGCCAGGATGGTCTCGATCTGCTGACCTCGTGATCCACCCGTCTCGGCCTCCCAAAGTGCTGGGATTACAGGCTTGAGCCACCGCGCCCGGCCCCAGGAAGCTTTAAATTTACCTGGAACCCGCTCCCACACCGAGAATCACTCCTTGCCTCCTCGGGCCACCTTACCAGCATGTAACTACTAGAGTGAAAAATCCCCTTCCCAGGACAAAAACTCCCGCCCAGAATAGGTCCCGCCTTCCTCCAACTATTGGGCCGCTCAAATAAAAGACATATCCCCTCCACTGGAAGCCCTGCCCCCGTCTAGTACCGCACTGGTTCTACAAGCCACGCCCCTCCGCGTCCCTAGAAGTCCCGCCCCCGTCCTCACCATGGCATTGACTTGCTGTACAGCGCGCCCGAAGTTGGTGGCCTGGAAGCCGGTGGTGCCGAAGGCTTTCAGCAGCGCGCGGTAATCCACACCGCGGGTGAAGTCGTAGCCCCGGACCTGGGTGCTTTCGGGCGGCAACGTCGAGCTGTGCTTTAGCACGGCGGCCAGCGCCGCCGCTGGCGCCTCCCGTTCCGGGGAACCTTCCATGCGCCTGTAGCCGGCTCTCGAGTCAGACCTGCCCCTAGGCCGGGCTTACGGCGGCCCAGAAACGCGTTAATCCCCGACGCGCGCGTCTCGCAGGAGCACAGGAAGTAGAGAAAGCGCTTTGGGAGAAAGACCGGAAGTTGGTTTATCACTTGACCATTTTTAGGTCGCCGCCATCTTTGCGCATGTGTTCCGTAATACGGAAGCCGCGAGGAGCCTTTAGGTCTTTTTTTTTCTCCCCTCCCCTCCCCTTCCCTCCTTTCTTTCCTCCTTTCCTTTCTTTCTTTTTTTTTTTTTTTTTTTTGATACAGGTTTCGCTCTTGTCGCTCTTGTGGATCTCAGCTCACCGCAACCTCCACCTTCCGGGTTCAAGCGATTCTCCTTCCTCAGCCTCCCGAGTAGCTGGGACTACAGGCAAACACCACCGCGCCCGGCTAATTTTGTATTTTTAGTAGAGACAGGGTTTCTCTTTGTTGGTCACGCTGGTCTCGAACTTCTGACCTCAGGTGATCCGTTCGCCTCGGCCTCCCAAAGTGCTGGGATTACAGACGTGAGCCACCGCGCCTGGCCTTTACGCCTTTTCATGTGTTCCCGACTTCGTATGAAGATTCTTTATTGTTTTTATTATTTAATTTATTTTTGAGACAGAGTTATGCTCTTGTTGCGCAGGCTGGAGTGCAGTGTTGCAATCTCGGCTCACTGCAAACTCTGCCCCCCTAGTTCAAGCGATTCTCCTGCCTCAGCCTCCCAAGTTGCTGGGATTATAGGCACCCACCACCACGCCTGGCTAATTTTTGTATTTTTAGTAGAGACGGCATTTCACCATGTTGGCCAGGCTGGTTCTGACCTCGCGTGATCCGCCCGCCTCGGTCTTCCAAAGTGCTGGGATTACAGGCCTGAGCCACTGCCCCCAGCCAAGATTCCTATTTTAATGCCGCCTGCTGGAGACCCACCGCTTTGCCGGCGCTCGCCCATTCGTTTCTGTTCTTTCCCCTCAGGAGGAGAGGTTGGTTTTGTTGTTACTTTTTTTTTTTTTTTTTTTTGAGATAGTCTTGCGCTGTCACCCAGGCTGGAGCGCAGTGGCATGATGTCAGCTCACTGCAACCTCTGCCTCCCGGGTTCACACCATTCTCCTGCCTCAGCCTCCCGAGTAACTGGTACTACAGGCGCCCGCCACCACGCCCGGCTAATTTTTTGTATTTTTAGTAGACACGGGGTTTCACCGTGTTAGCCAGGCTGGTCTCGATCTCCTGAACTCGTGATCCGCCCGCCTCGGCCTCCCAAAGTGCTGGGATTACAGGCGTGAGCAACCGCGCCCGGCCTGCTGTTGTTTGATAGGGTCTGTCTGTCGCCAGGCTGGAGTGCTGTGACGCGATCTCGGCCCACTGCAACCTCCGACTCCCGGACTCAGGTCATCTTCCCACCCCAGCATCCCGACAAGCTGGGACTACAGGTGTGTACCACCGTGCCCAGCTAATTTTTTTAATGAGGATCGCTTCTTAAGCGTCACCCATGGACAGGATTTCCGTCATCAGGCAGCGTTAGATACAGTTCCAGCCTTCCTCAGCCACTTTTGTCTAATGGGATAGTGAGCCCAGTTTGTGCCCTCACAAGTCTCCAAAGCCTTCACATGCTGCATAACGTTCTGTTCTTCCTTTATAGCTGCAGCTGTCACCTCCACCTCCTCTGGGAAGCCTTCCCTGAACTTCCACTGGGTCAGTGGCCTCTTCTGGGACCCAGGGCTGCCATCTCTTTCCCTCCAGCAAGACTGTGAGACCCTCAATGTCGTCTGCACCTCAAATGCACCCTCCTAACAGTGCATACGGTCAACAGGATTATTCACTCACTCTACAATTCATGTAGTCTATTCTTTATGGTGGACTCTGTGTTAGGCACTAAGGATTTAGTGGTGAACAAGACCAAGATGTGGACCCTGCCCTACTGGAGCCCACAATGTGATTGGGAAGATAGAAAGTTAACAACAATGGTGAGTACAATCAGGATTTTTTTTTTTTTTTTTTTTTTTTTTTGAGATGGAGTTTCACTCTTGTTGCCCAGGCTGGAGTGCAATGGCACGATCTCAACTCACTGTAACCTCTGCCTCCCAGTTTTTCAAGCGAATCTCTTGCCTCAGCCTCCCAAGTAGCTGGGATTACAGGCATGCACCATCACGCCCAGCTAATTCTTGTATTTTTAGTAGAGACAGGGTTTCACTATGTTGGTCAGGCTGGTCTCGAGCTCCTGACCTCAGGTGATCCACCTGCCTCGGCCTCCCAAAGTGCTAGGATTACAGGTGTGAGCCACCGCGCCCAGCGCAATCAGGATTTAAAGAGGATGATTTGAGTGTTTAGGTGGAGGAGTTGGGTATTTTAGTTGGAGTGATGGGTGAAGGACGCCAAGGAGGTGAGATTTGAGCCAAAGCCAGAAGGCTGAGAAAATCCCCGTATGTGAAGATGCAGGGAGGCCATTCCCTGCACGTGGGTAGATAGAACAGCAAAAGCCCTGAGGCTGGAATGAGCCTACCTTGTTGGAGGAGCCAGATATCCTCCTTGACATCCTCACTTGGATCTCAAAGTTGCCCCCTCAAGTTCCCTCTCTACCTATCCCTGGTCTTTCTGCATCTCAGCAAAGGGCCCCACCCTTCACTCATCCACTAGACTGAAAAATAGGGATTGGGGCTGGGCACAGTGGCTCACACCTACAATCCCAGCACTTTGGGAGGCCAAGGCGGGCGGATCACCTGAGGTCAGGAGTTAGAGACCAGCCTGGTCAACATGGCAAAACCCCGTCTCTACTAAAAAATACAAAAATTAGCCAGGTGTGGTGGCGCACACCTGTAATCCCAGCTACTCAGGAGGCTGAGGCAGGAGAATCACTTGAACCCGGGAGGTGGAGGTTGCAGTGAGTCGAGATGGTGCCACTGCACTCTAGTCTGGGTGACAGAGCAAAACTCCATCTCAAAAATAAATAAAAATTAAAAATGAGGAGTGGAGCTTGCTGTCTCCCCTTTTTGCACACCCCACATCCATCCTTCTCAGCATGTCTGCCAACCTCTACCTATAAAGTAGGTCCAAAATCCAGGTATTTTCTTTATCCCCATAGCCTACAAGCTGGCTTTGGTCTTCTTCAATCCATCTCCCACCTAACAGCTAAGATCAGAAAGCTTTTTTTTTTTTTTTTTTTTTTTTTGATGCAGGGTCTCACTCTATCACCAGTGCTAGAGTGCAATGGGACAATCACACTTCACCGCAGTTTTGACCTCCTGGCCTCAAGTCATCCTCCCACTTCAGTCTCCCCAGTAGCTGGGACTACAGGCGCATGCCACAGCTCTTTAATCATAAATCAAACACCTCAGGGTTAAAACCTCCTAATGGTAGCTTCCCCCTGGGAGTAAAATCCAAGATTTTCACAGTGGCCTTAAAGGGTGCCTCTCAACCTCCCTGCTTCCATCTCCTACCATGCTGGCCCTCTGTCCCTCTCTCCTCTCCAGCTACATTGACCTCTTTGCTGTTCCTGTAACCCACCAAGCTCTTTTTTGTCCAAGAAGTCATGTACTTCCTGCTCCCCCTGCCTAGAACACCCCATTTCTCAGTTTCTTCTCCTCCTTTGGGCCTAAGTTAAAATGTCACCTCCTCTTAGAGGCCTGCCCTGACCACTCCTCTCCCGTTTACTTTGATTTTATTCTTCTTGCATATTCTCTTTCAGATGTATACTCTTTCACTGAGTACATTTTCTGCTGTCCATCCCTGCCTGACTAGAAGGGCAGCTCCATGAGGACAGGGTTTTGTCTTGTTTCATTGCTCATTTTGGTTTTTTGCACAGTGCTGGGCACATATTAGAATCTCAGGTGGGGCAAGGCTCAGTGGCTTATGCCTATAATTCCTTTGGAAGGCCAAGGATCGTTTGAGGTCAGGAGTTCAAGACCAGCCTGGACAACATAGTAAGAACCATCTCTACAAAAAGTTAAAAACATAAATTAGCAGGGCACGGTGGCTCACGCCTATAATTCTAGCTAATCAGGAGGCTGAGGTGAGAGGATCACCTGAGCCCAGGAGTTTGAAGTTACAGTGAGCTATGATTGTACCATTGCACTCCAGCCTAGACAGAGCGAGAACCTGGGCTTAAAAAAAAAAAAAAGGCCAGGCACGATGGCTCACATCTGTAATCCCAGCACTTTGGGAGGCCAAAGCAGGTGGATCACTTGAGGTCAGGAGTTCGAGACCAGCCTGGCCAACATGGTGAAACCCCATGACTACTAAAATACAAAAATTAGCCAGGTGTGGCCGGACGCAGTGGCTCACGCCTGTAATCCCAGCACTTTGGGAGGCCAAGGCAAGCAGATCACCTGAGGTCGGGAGTTCAAGACCAGCCTGACCAACATGGTGAAACCTTGTCTCTACTAAAACTACTAAAAATCAGCCGAGCATGGTGGCACATGCCTGTAATCCCAGCTACTCGAGAGGCTGAGGCAGGAGAATCACTTGAACCCAGAAGGCGGAGGTTGCGGTGAGCCGAAATCGCACCATTGTACTCTAGCCTGGGCAACGAGCGAAATACCATCTCAAAAAAAAAAAAAAAAAAAATTAGCCGGGTGTGGTGGCACACGCCTGTAATCCCAGCTACTCAGGAGGCTGAGGCAGGAGAATCACTTGAGCCCGGGAGATGGAGGTTGAAAGTGAGCTGAGATCGCACCACTGCACTCCAGCCTGGGTAACAGAGCAAGACTCTCAAAAAAAAAAAAAAAAAAAAGAAAAAGAGAATGAAGGTATTGGAGATTTGGGCCTGAGCAGTGGTGAGAGCAGGAGAGGCAAGGCTGCATGTCGGAGATGGCAGAGTCTGACAAAGCAGATGTGTTGGGAACAGTTAGCAGGAGATCCAGCAGGTCAAGGGGAGGCCAGGGCCTCCTCACTCCCCCAGCCAAGGCACCCAGCCCACAGGGACCCAGGTGACACATGACACCAGGGCAGCCACAGGCCCTCCTGGGACAGGGACCCCCTCAGCCGAGACAGCTGCTGCTGCTGCTGCAGCTGGTGACATTTCACTCCATGAGAGTCCTGGCTTCAAAGTCTCTGCAGGGGTAGCAGAAGGAGAAAAGAGGTTTGGAGAGGATAGGCCGGATTGGGGAGGGAGCCAGAGCAGGGTGGCCGCCAGAGGACCTGGCAGCCAGAGGTGGCTTAGCCGAGGTGCATGGGCCTCACGGGTCCAGGAGCAGCCACCCTCATCCTGCAGTCCCCAAGGAACATAGGAGGAGGTGCGGGAACCCTCAGGCAGCCCTAGGCTCCCCCTAGGGGACTGAGGTTAGGCCTGCTGCCCACAGCCCTGCCCACTTTCCCCAGATGTCCAGCAAGGTGGCCATCAGTGGTGACATTGGGCAGGCCCGCCAGGCAGTGGAGCAGTTCCGGATGAAGGTGGGCATCGACCGAGTGAAGGTGAGGGTCGGGGCTAGTGCAGGAGGTGGGAAGAGGTGGAAACACATGGGCCAGGGGACAGGTACATGCCCGTGTCTGGTCTGACTGACCCAGTTGGTCTGCAGGTGTCCAAGGTGGCCGCCGATCTGCTGCAGTTCTGCACAGAGCAGGCCAAGAGCGACCCCTTCCTTGTAGGCATCCTGGCCGCCACCAACCCCTTCAAGGAAAAGAAGCCCTGTGCCATCCTATGAACCCAGGACAATGCCACCCTGTGGCCTGGGCAAACCAGGGGACCTCAATAAACATGAAGTGAATACTTCTCAGGGTATGGCTGAGCCCGGCTGAGATGGGAGACCAGAGGGACTTTGGGCTTGCAGGAGCCAGGTGCACACCTAGCCCAGCCTCCCTCCCTGGCCTGACCCTGGGGTCACAGCCACAGCAGCACACACAGACCCTAGAGCCCTAGACAGAGAACATGCCATCCCCCTTGCCCTCCCCAGCACCCATGGGATAGCCTGAGCAGTTACCCTTTCAAATGGCCAGGATTTGAGTCATAATCTACACACCACACACATCACACATCACACACACACAAGTGACATCATAGACACAGGTGACCATGATCCCCAGGAATCTCCTTCTTCAAATAAACACACAGCAACAGCTGACACGCACCCCCCAGCCCAGACTTTCTATCCCAGTCACTCGCACGAAGGCCCGCAGCCCCCCAACCCCAAGCAGGCGCAGGCAGAGCCGCAGCAGGCAAACCACACTCACACTCCAGGCCCAAGCACCAATATGTCAGGTTTATTTCTCCTTCGCTCTCACCTGAGAGCGGGGCATCCAAATCATAACAAAACCAGGGCCCAAGAGCGGGGAGTGGCCCCCTGGGTGGGCCTGAACCCCAACTTCACCCTTCCCCCAGGCATAGGACCCAGGCCAGGACCCTCACCCAAATGTGGCCAGGACTCCTTGTGCCCTAGGCCTGCGGGGCGGGGGCGGAGGCAGCACCAACATTGGGGATGGTCCCCCAAGAACAGAGGAGGAAGCCCAGCCTCCGGGAGGCAGTATCCACATCCACATCCACCTGCTCAGGCTGGCAGCCTCCAGACCTCTAGCGACACGTCCCCAGAACCAGCCACCACGAGGTTGCCCTCAGCACAGACCTGGGACCGGGGAAGGACATGAGGAGTCAGGGACGATGGCGCTCTGGCCAGCTGGGCAGGGCACATGGGGCAGGACCTTACCCTATTGAGTGTACTGTCATACTTTCGGGTGCAGATGGTCCTTGGTGGGTCTGTGGGCACGTGCACCTGGTGAGGGGCAATGGGCCAAGGTCAAGAGGTATGCCCCTGGCTGATGGAGGTCGGGGAGGGGCAGGGACTGTCCTAGGGCAGGGGCTGGGCAGGAGCCTCACCCGGATGGACTTGTCAGTGGATGTGGTGTACAAGGCTCCCACTGAGTACTGGATCCCAGTGATGGGAAAGCTGTGGCCCACGTCAAAGGACTGCGGGAAGGGGATCAGGAAACACTCAGGCGAGGCTCTCCCAAGGCCCACCCTCCCCCCCACCACCGGGGCTCAGGGGTAGGAAGGAGGCCCAGGGGGAGGAACAGGCAGGGGCAGGAGCTCCAGCAGACCCGGACAAGCTGTAAGCAGCCGTTGCGGTTGACGAAGACGTGCAGCAGGCCATGGTTGTCACCAGCCCAGAGCTGGGGTTCCTGGTAGGACATGCAGAGCAGGTAGGAGTCCAGCTATGAGAGGGACAAGGGACAGGACAGCTCAGGCCAGGCTGGGCCTGCGACAGTCCCCATCTTTCCAGGCCCCTGGGGAGGGCCCACCTGCAGGCGCTGCAGGACTCTGTTGGCTCGGCGGTCGACCACTACCAGGGTGCGGTCCTCGCTGCCTGAGATGATGTGCTGGCCATCCGCCATCAGGGCCAGCACGGGTCTGGAGTGTAGTTGCTGGCACTTCAACAGGGCTGGGCTGGCTTCATGGGTGATGGGCCGGGGAGGAGGGATATCAGAGCCCCTCGAAGGCCCCCTCTCCCAGCCCGTGGGAGCATCCCGTGTCTCCATCCTGTCTGGCAAAACCCTCGATCTGCTCATTCCCCTACCCCACAGAGTGACCCATCTCTCCTCTCCCACCTCAGCTAAACCCAGGCCTCCACAGGAGCCCCCAGGCTTCTGCCCATCCCCGTCCCCATGCCATATCCCTCCTCCGATCCCATCTATTGTTCTTAGCACAGAGCTGACCAAGGTGGTCTCAGTCTTGCATCCACCCTCAGGTTGGCATGAAACATGCCTCTATCCCGCAGCCCTGCTCCAGCTCTGCCTGGACAAGGTACACTGGCCATTCAATTAACAAAAGAAGAATGAATAAATAGGCCAGGCACAGTGGCTCACACCTGTAATCTCAGAACTTTGGGAGGCTGATACGGGCAAATCACCTGAGCTGAGGAGTTCAAGATCAGCCTGGGAAATGTGGAAAGACCCCGTCTCTATTTTAAAAAAAAGAAAAATGGCCGAGCGCAGTGGCTCACGCCTGTAATCCCTGTACTTTGGGAAGCCAAGGTGGGTGGATCACCTGAGGTCAGGAGTTCATGACCAGCCTGGCCAACATGGTGAAACCTCCTCTCTACTAAAAATTCAAAAATTAGCCAGGCATGGTGGCAGGCTCCTGTAATCCCAGCTACTCGGGAGGCTGAGGAAGGAGAGTCGCTTGAACCCAGGAGGTGGAGGTTGCGGTAAGCTGAGATCGCGCCGCTGCACTCCAGCCTGGGTGACAGTGAGACTCCGTCTCAAAAAAAAAAAAAAGAAAAGAAAAGAAAAAAAAGAAAAATGAATGGATAAATAAACAACAGAAAATACTTATATTCCAGGCAGTGTTCCTTCTAGGTGCTTATGTAAATGAATTTATTTATATATTTTTAATTACTTTTCATTTAGATATGGGGGTCTCACTATGTTGCCCAGGTTGAACTCAAATTCCTAGGCTGAAGCAATCCTCCTGCCTCAGCCTGCAGAGTAGCTGGGACTATAGGTGGGCACCACCACACCCAGCATAAAAAAACGTAGTTAATCCACCACTGTTGCTATTATCATCTTCCCACATTAACCCTATGGGGCTGGCATGGTATTATTATCTGGATTTCATAGATGGGGAAACCGAGCTTCAAGCTTGTCTGGGGGTCACACAGGTAGGAAGTGGGACAGCCAGGATTCTAACCGGCCCCCAGGGCTGCCCAAACTTCATCTGCACCCGCTGCCCAAGTTGCCTATATTGTACCAGCACAGCACAGCCACTCCGAGTGGTGAGTATGTGGTTATGTGACTATGACCCCAGCCAGGCTGTGAAGCCCCATTGTCTCCTTCCCCAACATGACATCTCCCAACCTGGGCCCCAGGACTCTTGGCCCACCTCTGGGGTCGTAGATGGCCACCTTCTTGTCATAGGTGCCAGTCACCAGGACGTCAGACAGGTAGGAGAGGCACAGCACGGCTGAGCTGGTCCTGGGGACACACAGACCACAGGGCTTTAGCTGTGGCCAGGCAGGGTCCTATCCCCCCAGATCCCCTGCCCAGGCCCCCTCACACTTTATCTCGCCGAACTGCTGCCCATCTGCTGCCAGGTCCCAGAGCTTCACTGTGCTGTCCCAGGAGCCAGAGCACACGCGGTGGTCCTGCGCTGCCAGTGACCACACCCAGCCCTGTGGGATGGGAGCAGCAGTCACACACCTGCCACAGCCCATGCGGGGTCCCAGACTGGGATTGTTGTGTTTTTGCAGGTAAGGCTCAGAGAGGTCAAGAGACTCACCCAAAGCCACACAGCTCTTCCTCCCCAATGCCCACTGTGATAGATGCTGCATTAAGTACAACACCCAACTCTGGCTCCAGGTGATCATCCCCATTGCACAGACAACAAGATCAAGGGTCAGAGGAAGGAAGGAGATAACCAAGACAAGAACCCAGAGCAAGTTCCAGTTGATTACAGATTCAAGTTTTTGCCCATGGGTCAGCCTGACTTCACACCCCACCTAGAAACTTTTTTCTTTTTTTTTTTTTTGGAGACAGAGTTTCACTGTTGTCATCCAGGCTGGAGTGCAGTGGCTTGATCTTGGCTCACTGCAACCTCCGCCTTCCGGGTTTAAGTGATTCTCCTGCCTTAGCCTCCCTAGCAGCTGGGATTACATGCTTGTGCCACCACGCCCGGCTAATTTTTGTATTATTAGTAGAGATGGGGTTTCACCATGTTGGCCAGGCTGGTCTCAAACTCCCGACCTTAGGTGATCCACCCGCCTCAGCCTCCCAAAGTGCTGGGATTACAGGTGTGAGCCACTGTGCTTGTCACAGAAACTTTTTTTTTTTTTTTTTGAGATGAGGTCTTGCTCTGTCACCCAGGCATGAATGCAGTGATGCGATCATGGCTCACTGCAGCCTCCACCTCCCAGGCTCAAGTGATCCTTGTACCACAGCTTCCCGAAGAGCTGGAACTACAGGCGCATGCCACTATGCTCTGCTAATTTTTTTTTTGTTTTGTTTTGAGACACAGTCTTGCTCTGTCTCCCAGGCTGGAGTGCAGTGACGTGATCCTGGCTCACAGCAAGCTCCGCCTCCCAGGGTCACACCGTTCTCCTGCCTCAGCCTCCCGAGTAGCTGGGACTACAGGTGCCTGCCACCACGCCCGGCTAGTTTTTTGGTACTTTTTGTAGAGTCATGTTGCCCAGGCTGGTCTCAAACTCCTGGGTTAAAGCAGTCCTCCTGCCTCGGCCTCTCAAAGTGTTAGGATTACAGGCCTGAGCAACTAACTGCACCCTGGCCCAATAACATTTCTAAGTCAAGTTCTACAGAGACTCAGCACCAGTGATGGTTTGAAGCCACATGACAAGTGTTTAAGAGTATGGCCTCTACTTTGTGACCTGGCAAACCGTATCACCTCCCTCAGTTCATTCATCAGCAAATTGGGCAGAAAACGTCCCTTCCCTCAGGAGCTGATATGCACAGGGTGGTGGATGCTGACTTACTGCCCACCAATCCCACAGAGGAGGGCACTATCATGTATCTCATTTTACAAATGGGGAAACTGGGCCCCAGAGAGGTTGAGTTTCTCACTCAAGGTCACACAGGAAGCAGCACAGTGTGAATTTGAACCCAGCAACCTGGCCCCAAGCCTGAGCTCTCAGCCACCGGCCTGACCACCTTAGCAACTGGTGGAGATGCTCCTCCACAGTCACTTCTCACGAGATGACAGTCATGCTCAGAGTCGGCTGATCTCCAAGGGCAGTCTCATAACTGCTCTGCACTGGGCCTCTCAAGGTGTACCTGACATCTATTGAGCACCTACTGTGTGTCAGAGCCTGAGCTTGGCCAGGCACCATGGCTCATGCCGGTAATCCTAGCACTCTGGGAGGCTGAGGCAGGCAGATAACTTGAGGCCAGGAGTTTGAGACCAACCTGGCCAACATGGCGAAACCTCATGTCCACTAAAGATAAAAAATATATACACACACACACACACACACACATATATATATACACACACACACACACATACAAAAAAAAAATTAGCTGGACATGGTGGCACATGCCTATAATTCCAGTTACTCAGGAGGCAAGGTTGCAGTAAGCTGAGATTGTGCCACTGCACTACAGCCTGAGCAACATAGTGAGATTCCATTAAAAAAAAAAAAATTAGCTGGGCGTGGTGGCAGGCACCTGTAATTCCAGCTACTTGGGAGGCTGAGGCAGGAGAATCACTTGAACCCTGGAGGCAGAGGTTGCAGTGGGCTGAGATCATGCCATTGCACTCCAGCTTGGATGACAGAGCGAGATTGTCTCAAAAGCTATATAAATAAAGGCCGGGTGGCTCATGCCTGTAATCCCAGCACTTTGGGAGGCTGAGGCGGGCAGATCACGAGGTCTGGAGATGGAGAACATCCTGGCCAACATGGTGAAACCCCGTCTCTACTGAAAATACAAACATTAGCTGGGCGTGATGGCGGGGCACCTGTAGTCCCAGCTACTCAGGAGGCTGAGGCAGGAGAATTGCTTGAACCTGGGAGGCGGAGGTTTCAGTGAGCCAAGATCGCACCACTACACTCCAGCCCAGCAACAAAGTGAGACTCCATCTCAAAAAAAAAAAAAAAATTAGCCAGGTGTGGTGGCATGCACCTGTAGTCCCAGCTACTTGGGAGGCTGAGGCAGGAGAATCACTTGAACCCGGGAGGCGGAGGTTGCAGTGAGCTGAGATCATACCACTGCACTCCAGCCTGGGTGACAAAGTGAGACTCCATCTCAAAAAAAAAAAAAAAAAAAAAGCCTGAGCTTAATGTATGTCCACATTAATGCATAATGCATCTCCTTCATCCTCACCCTAATCACCCACTGGACAGAAGTAGAAACTGAGGCATGGAGAAGACACACATCTCACCCAAAGTCACACCAAGGATAGAAAAGTCAGATTCAAATCTGTGTGATCCTGTACCAAAACCTGGGGCCTTAACCAAGATACCCTACTCAGGCCTCATACCTCCTATCCCCACCTGACCCCTCACCTCATGGGTACTATTCCGCTTAGTGCCCAAGGTCTTGACCAGAACCTGGCTGGGCTCCGTCCCCAGCTGCCGCAGGTCCCACAAGTTGACAGTGCGATCTCGGGAGCCCGACAGACAGAGTGACCCACCCTGGAAAGGGAGCAAGGTGATGTTGTCAGGGCCACCCTGGCTCACCCCTGCCTGGCCCCGCCCCAGACCCTGTCTCACCTGGAGCAGCAGCACTGAGTCAATGGCAGCCAGGTGCCCATTGGCCAAGCAGAAGTATTCGGCCCGGCGCCCATCCTCTGCCCAGCGGGACAGGTGCTCCTCCAGCGCAATACAGGCTGCCGGCCAGTCAAAGTTCTTCTCTGTGGGTTACCACGAGTAGGGTGCCCAGTGAGCAGGGACCCTAGCACCCACGCCAGCTGGCCAAGCCCAACCCTGGCTTCCAGGGAGCCCACCCTACACCAGACTTGGACAGAACCCCATGGAGATCCCTACTCCCGCTCCAAGCCAACCCAGGCTCAGGTCTTGGGACCAACTGCCTGCCCATTTCCCAGGCAGGTCTAGGACTACTCCTCACTCCAATTTCCAGAAATTGGGAATTGGGGTCTCAGAACTACCTCTCCAGGCTCCATCCCCCAACCCAAACTCAGGGGACAGCGGTCTCAGGATGTTGAGGTCTGACCTCAGGCTCAGCATAGAAGCTGGGGCCTCATGACTAACCCTTCCTGCCTCAGCCATCTGAACCAGACCAAGGGAGCTGTTCCTCAAAGAGTATCTGGAAACCGTCAATATGCAGAATGCAAGCCCCAGATGCAGATTCAGTGGTATGGACAGGGTCCAGGCATCTATGTTTATTAAGCTGTTTGGGAGAGTCTGACCTAGGGGGTTGAATGGCAACACCTTGAGAATCACTGATCCCGGAGTGATCCTGATTCCTCTCTAAGGTTGAGTGTTTGATTACCTTAACCTGGAAGCAGAATCAAAGCTTCCAGGTTAAGGGTATCAAACACCCAAGCTGTAATACATCTTGGCTTAAGGGCCTGAGGATCCAGCTGTATCAGGATCAACAATATCGATTCAAAGGTCACAAGCTGTTCTCCTCAGGAACCAATCAACTCAGGGCCAAGAGCCACTGTCTCACCCCTAACTGGGTCAAGGCTCTAGGGCTCAGAAGTTTTGACATCAACAGGTGCTGTCTCAGCTTCTAAGCTGGACTCAGAATCTGAGGATCCTTGCGCTCACTTTGAGCCCCAGCATAAACTCCAGAGCCTAAGGCTTCAAGTCCCTGTGTTAATCCCCAGTCAGGGGTCAGGGGCTTAGTACCACAAAATCCCAAGCCAGAGGATATTTGGATCCTGAGTCGTCCAGGGACCACAGTCTCAGGAAGCCAAGTGCCTGACTGCCTCGTGGTCCACCCAGAGGTCCTCAGGGGCTTCCGCACCACCAGTAACTACCTCAGCCTCCAGCCTGAGCCAGGACAGCCACGAAGCCTGCTCCAGGGGCTGTGTTCAGAACACCCCATGCACCTCTTCCCCGCCCCAAGCCTGACCTGGGCGGGAGCCCCCCAGTCCCGGGTGCGCGCACCTTCCACCACTGGGTAGGGCGCGCGTACGCGGTGTAGCGCGCGTAGCCTCCAGGTGACACGGTCATACACGAGGTCGCGCAGCGCGTGGCACACGCGCGACAGGACGTGGAGCACGAGGCGGGCGTCCAGGTAAGAGCAGATCTCGAGCAGCAGCTCCGGGGGAAGGCTCAGAAGGCCTGGCTCACGTACGGCCGAAACCTTGGACGCGGCCCGAGGCTCCGAAGCGCTCGGGGACGCGGCGGGCGTGGATAGCTGCGAGGGACGCGGGAACGCCAGCCCGGATTTTGGCGGACTGAGAACGCGGGCCACGTAGGCCTCGGCCTGCGCGTCTGGGTCTGTCTCTGACTCTGGGTCCGAGTCATCGTCCCAGGAGCGGGAATCATGGCACTGCCCTAGGGGAAGCTCCATGGCGACCGGGTGGGCGCTGCCGGTCTCGCGTCTTGTCTCCTAGGCAGCGCGAGGGCACTTCCGGCGCTGTCTGATGACGTTTCTGCGCCCACGGGAAGCGAGCGAGCGAAGTCGGACACTGGCTTAATACAGAACACCGGCTTAATACAGAACACCGACCGCTTACAGGGTCTTCTGCAACTGCGTTGGTCTTAGGCTGGAAAATACAGGTTCCTGTTTCTGCGCTTTTTAAACTAGCATCTCTTGTCTTGCCAATACGGAGAGCCAGCCAACTCTAGCTAAAAACGAAACTCAAGCCAGGCGGTGTGGCGCGCGCCTGTAGTTCCAGCTACTCAGGAAGGTGAGGGGGTAGGATCCCTTGAGTCCCAGGAGTTCGAGACTGCAGTGAGCCATGATTGCGCCACTGTACTCTAGCCTGCGCAACATAGTGAGACTCTGTCTCTTTAAATGAGACATAAATACTGTTCTGTAAAAAACACTGCTTTATCGAAGGCATCTGTTATATGTGACACTGAGCTCAGAAACCCAAAGGCCCCTTTCCAAGTTTAAGGAATAGCGATTGGAACTCTTGCCTCTTTTCCCACAGCCAGAAATATGCAGTTACACTGCAGAGGCCTCAGTGAAGTGACTTTTTTTTTTTTCAGAACTACCTCTCCAGACCCCATTCCCCAACCCAACCTTGGAGGACAGCAGTGCAGTCCTCCAGGTGGAGTGAGTGCTTGGCTCATTGCAACCTCCGCCTCCTGGGCACAAGTGATCCTCCGCCTCAGCCCCCCAAGTAAATGGGTCTACAGGAGCGCAACACCACACCCGGGTAATCTTTGTATACTTTTGTAAAGACAGGGTTTCACTACGTTGTCCAGGCTGGTCTCGAACTCCTGAGCTCAAGTCATCCGCCCCCTACTCGGTCTCCCAAAGTACCAGGATTACAGGCATGAACCACCGCGCCTAGTGGAAAATTACTTTTCTTTTTTTTGAGACGGAGTCTCACTCTGTCGCCCAGGCTGGAGTGCAGTGGCGCGATCTCGGCTCACCACCACCTCGGCCTTCCGAGTTCAAGCGATTCTCCTGCCCCTCAGCCTGCCGAGTAGCTGGGACTACAGGCGTATGCCACAACACGGAACTAATCTTTACGCCCTTTTTTGTCTTCTTCCTTTTTGTGGAGAACGGGGGTCTCGCTATATTGCCCAGGCAGGTCTCGAACTCCTGGGTTCAAGCTGTCCTCCCGCCTCTGCCTCCCTCAGAGCTGGGATTACAGGCTTGAGCCACCGCACCCGGCCGAACTAATTTTTGTATTTTTAGCAGGGACGGGTTTCACCATATTAGCCAGGATGGTCTCAATCTCCTGACTTCGTGATCCGCCCGCGTCGGTCTCGCAAAGTGCTGAGATTACAGGCGTGAGCCACTGCGCCCGGCAGAAAGTTACTTTTAACAGTAACATCACTTTTTTTTTTTTTTTTTTTGTAAGACAAAGTCTCACACTGTCGCTGTGGCTGGTGTGCAGTGGAACGATCTCGGCTGGCTGCAACCCCGCCTCCCAGGTTCAAGCGATTCTCCTGCCTCAGCCTCCCAAATACCTGGGATTACAGGTGCCCACTACTACACCCGGCTAATTTTTGTATTTTTTAAGTAGAGACGGGGTTTCACCATGTTGGCCAGGCTGGTCTCGAACTCCTGACCTCGTGATCCGCCCGCCTCAGCCTCCCGGTGTTGGGATTATAGGCATGAGCCACCGCGCCCAGCCTAACATCACACTTGTTAAAACAGCTGACCACACTTTTTAAAACAGCATGTTGGCTGGGAGCGGTGGCTCATGACTGTAATCCCACCACTTCAAGAGGCCAAGGTGGGTGAATCACCTGAGGTCAGGAGGTCAAGACCATCCTGGCCAACATGGTGAAACCCCATCTCTACTAAATTTACAAAGAATTGGCCGGGCGTGGTGGCAGGCACCTGTAATCTCAGCTGCTCAAGAGGCTGAGGCAGGAGAAAAACAAACAAAAACCCGCATGTCTTTATTTACTGAAAGGCTCTTTTGAGTCAGGAAGCTAACCAATCCACATAGATCATCTGAGCAGTCCCTGCTGTTTCCTCTACTTGACACTCTTCTCTACGTGGCTCTGTTCAAACATCATCTCAGTGTGGCCTTTCCAGGTCACCCTACATAAGATTTTAACCGTTTCCCCCATCATTCTCTGCCTTTCTGTTTTTCTCTATAGGACTTAGCACAGTTCCACTTTTTTTTTTTTTTTTTTTTGAGACGGAGTCTCGCCATGTCTCCCAGGCTGAAGTGCAGTGGTGCGATCTCGGCTCACTGCAAGCTCCGCCTCCCGGGTTTACGCCATTCTCCTGCCTCAGTCTCCCCAGTAGCTGGGACTACAGGCGCCCACCACCACGCCCGGCTAATTTTTTTGTATTTTTTACTAGAGACGGAGTTTCACCGTGTTAGCCAGGATGGTCTCGATCTCCTGACCTCGTGATCAGCCCGCCTCGGCCTCCCAAAGTGCTGGGATAACAGGCGTGAGCCACCGTGTCCGACCAGTGCTACTTTTTATAGTCTGTCCTCTCACTAGAATGCAGGCCTTATTTGTTGAATATTGGATGTGTGTCAGTATTTTTTAATTTTCTCACGTTGATCTTTGGGCCACACCAAGGTTGCAGTAAGATTTTATTCTGGCTGGGGGCAGTGGCCCACATCTGTAATCCCAGCACTTTGGGAGGCTAAAGCAGGTGGGTAGCTTGAGCCCAGGAGTTCAAGACCAGCCTTGGCAAGATAGCGAAAACCTCCTCTACAAAAAATACAAAAATTAGCCAGCACGGTGGCATGCGCCTGTGGTCCCAGCTACTTGAGTGGCTGAGGTGGGAGGATTGCTTGAGCCACTGCACTCCAGCCTGGGTGACACAGCAAGACCCGGTCTCAAAAAAAAAATTTTAAAGATTGTGGGGTTTTTTTTCCCCACAGCTGGAACTACTTCTCATTTGCCTGAGTAATTGTAACTAATATTAATAAATTTTCCTTAGGCCTGGGGCTGGGCTGAGCCTTGTACGAAAACCTTGACCCAGGGTTAGCTGATGATAAGAGTGCCGCAAGGCCTCACCCCTTACCACTCACTTTAGAGTACGGCAGAGGGGCGTCTTGAACCTGGGCTGTTATACTAATGGCTCACCCTTAGTGAGCTGAAGTCCCAGAGAATGAGCTGCACATTTCATATGTTACGAATTTAATCTTCCATCTTTCACATTCATCTATCTTCCCACTCTCAAGTATCCCGGGTGCCCCCCACATTTCTTTACTACCAAAGCCAAGGACACAGGAAGCCACAGACTAAGGAGTTCACAAGAAACTGATCTTTACTCAACAAAGTTCTACACAAGTGGAATCTCACGCCACCTCGGCGCCAATCCCCAGCACAGCACAGTAACAAATGGACAGACCCGGGAGCCCGCAGGGGGAAGAGGGTGAAGAGGGAAGGAGGGAAAGAGGGACTGTGGCTCAAGGCCAGTCTGGGTCCACAGCCCTGGTTAGGGGAGAAGGTTGAGAAGCTGAAACTTCATTGTGCAAAAAATAACCAAAAATAAATTAAAAAATTAAATAGTTTTTTTAAAAAAAAAAAAAAAAAAAGGAAAACGAGAAGAACCAGGCTCCCCTTCCCTGAAGGTGTTTGTATCCCCCCATCTTGAGTAGTGAGGGGTTACCAATCCCATCAGACAGCCAATCCATCCACACACCCCAAGACCCAGCAGAGGATGCTCCAAATAACTGGAATTACCAGAAAATTAAAGGTATTTTTTAAACTTTTTTTTTTTTTTTTTTTTTTTTTTTTTAAACAAATGGCTTCCAGAGACCTGCTCGAGTTTCATGGGGTGGGCGGGCAGGGACATCCAGCTAATTTATGGAATGTGTACTGAGTGCCCCTTGGAATAGAGGCAGGGCCTGACCCTGACTCTGGAAAGACACAGGGCTAGGATGGAGGGTCTGGGGCCCAGGAGGAATGGATGGAGCAGGCCCCAGGATGCCAGACTCCAGTCAAACTCCAAAACACAAGGGGCTCCCCAAAGAAGTAAAAAGCAAGGAAGGAAAAAAAAGGGAAAAAATGCTAAGGGGGTCTGCAGGGCCCAGTTTTCTGACCAACTGGGAAATAACTACACCCCCACCCTCTCTAGGGGAGCCCCTGCCACCTTGACCGTGTCCCCAGACTATTCCGGAAGGTTCTCTAGAATTGCTGACCCAGTCTAGTAGATCTCTGGGCTCACTGGGTACTATGATGAGCAGGAAGTCCCAGGGAGATGGAGTAGGGAACAGGGGACACACCACCTTTCCCTTCCGCCAAGCCTCGGTTTTCCTTCTTGCTGGCAAAGCATAAACCTGTGTCCTCTGTCATCATCAATCAAATGCCCCTGCCCTGGCCCTTGAGTTAAAACTTGGGCCTGAAATGTGAGAAGGGGGCTTTCAGAAGCACAGAGAAACGGACTGCCCCTGAAGCTGCTTACAGAGAGAGATGCTAGGGGTAGGTGCCAGAAGCTCTGGCTACACCCAGCTCTCTTCAGGAAAAAGGTCCCAGCCCAGTGTCTTCAAAAGCCACTGGAGCACACAGGAAGGAGAAAGGGTGACCTCTGGCCAGCCCCAGCCACTCCAGTGGTTCTCACCCTGCGAGCTAGGCTAGGACAAGGACGGAGACACACCAGCTGAGGCTGCAACAAAGCTGGCAGGGAGTGTGTGGAGCAGGTCCCAAGCATGTGCGTGCTGACAGGGCGACCCCCAAGGTCACCATCCTCCTCCCCCCGCCCCGAGATCCCGCCTGAGGCCCCCCACCCACCCAGCCCTCCCCAGTCACCGCCAATTCCGGCAAAACAGCAGAAGCTTCTTAAACTCTAGATGCAGGTTACACGGAAGGCCTTACGGGTTAACTCAGGGGTTCACTAATTCTACTGTCTCCATGCAGTCGGGGAAATGGTGGAGCGGCTGGCCCAGCCTCGCCGGTTATGGCACCCGCACACGCGTGTGGCCACGTGTGTCCGTGTGAGTGTACGCGTCCCTACAAGGGTCCCCTTCCTGACCTGCTCCTCCCTCACCTCATCCGAAGCTGGATTCGGTCAGCTGTGTAGATTCCTCCCTCCCATGTAGCTGGCCCAAGTGGGCTGCCAGAGATGACCCTATTAGAGCCCAGGGGCCCTTGCCCACCAGAAGTCCCCCCCACCTCCCCGTTTGTAGGATGAGCATGGTGGCCCCACCCACCTGCCAGGAGGGCAAGTGGACGGACGGACGGACGGACGGGGAAGGCATCTGGATTTGAGTCCCACTCACTCCTCCCTAACCCCCCTCAACCAGGGCACAGCGACTTCTGGATGCAGCGCACTCCCCAGTAATCCCTCTGACGACAACGCAGACAGAAACCTGCAGGGGGAGGAGGAAGGTCATGGTCTGGGACCCTTTGGCCCCCAAGACAGTGCTGGCTCACCAGCTGCAGCCTCCTCACCTGGCAGTCTCCATGATCACCTAGACCCCGTAGAAAGCCGCCAGCCTCTCCTTGAGCAGCGGCGGGAATTGCTCAGAGAACTGCTGCCAGTTATCTTCCCCAACTTGGTCTTTGAAGCCATGGAGAATCTGTGGGGAGGGTGGTGGTGAGGGGTAGGCAGGGGCAGAACAAGGGGAGTGCACCTCTTCCCCCATCCGCAGGCCCCGTTGTTACCAGATGGTCTCACCCCTGCCTGCTCCCAGAACTAGATCAGGGCCCAGAGCCTCACCTTATAAAACATGTCCCGAAGGTCATCCTTCGGGCTCACCCAGGAGGCTACAGCGTCGCAGAAGAAAATAAAGTCCTGAAACGTGACGGATCCCAGGTGAGGGGCCGCCCGAGCCCAGCGCCCGCGCCTGCCCTCAGAGCCCAGCTGCCCCAACCTGCACAACGCCCCCTGGGTTGACACCGATCATCATGCAGATGCCGCGGAAGGCTGAGTCCTTCTCCTCGTTGTCCCTGATGTTCCTGAGGGACGTGCACCTGTGGGAAGGTGAGCAGCTAGAAGTCAGAGGGCAGGCAGGGCATGCATCTGTGGAGGGCTGGGTCACTGGGGATCAGTGAGTGGGCCTGGGACATGCATCTGTGGGGGTGGGGCAGGGCAGGGAGTCAGTAGGTAGATGGGGCTGGAAGTGCACAGGCGAGGGAGGGAGTTGGGCCCGTCCCGCCCACCACACAGCAGGCTTGACACGTGGACACACACCAAGGCCGGATGAACTGCTGCAGCATGGGTGCCACCTCCTGGGGGCACACATAGCCCAAGCGGCCGATGGTGATGGCTGGAATGGCAGAGGGACTCGTCAGACGACCTGCAACCCCGAGCGGCCCCGGGACGGTACGTGGCGGGGCCTCTGGCACAAGGCACCAAGCCCCGTCCCATGAGCCCCAAGGGAATGGTTATTGCAGCCACCCTGGTCCCCCAAGCTTGGCCCAGCCAGGGGTCCTCCCCATCACACCTGAGTCTCTTCCCAGGTCTCTCTGCATCTATCTTTCTTTCTTTCCTTTCCCTTTCCTTTTCTTTCTTGTTTTTTTTTTGGTTGTTGTTTTGTTTTGTTTCTGAGATGCAGTCTTGCTCTGTTGCCCAGGCTGGAGTGCAGTGGCATGATCTTGGCTCACTACAACCTCCATTTCCCAGGTTCAAGAGATTCACCTGCCTCAGCCTCCTGAGTAGCTGGGACTGCAGGCACGCGCCACCACCCCCGGTTAATTTTTGTATTTTTTAATAGAGATGGGGTTTCACCACGTTGGCCAGGCTGGTCTTGAACTCCTGACCTCAGGTGATCTGCCTCCCAAAGTGCTGAGATTACAGGTGTGAGCCACTGCACTCAGCCTGAGGCTGCATCTTTCCTGGGGCTTCTCCCAGTGCCTCCTTCCAGTTACTTCCAGACACCCTCTTTGGTTCCTTGACAAGGCCCTTTCTGATGCCCTTCCCAGCCCAGAACCCCACCTCCAGAAGACAGATAGGGGTGCAGGCAGCAGCGGGGCCGGGTGCCCACCTGTGTTTTCCAGCAGTGTCTTGGGTGTGTTGGGTCGGTTAATGATCTCCACCAGGTTGTTGAGGACCATTTGCACATAAGGCTGCATCTCGGCCCCTGGTGGAGCACCCAATCAGAGAACTGCACAGCCCCCTTCACCCACAGGGGGCCTTGGGGCTGCCCCCGTCACTCACTCACCCCAGTTCTAACCAGAGACTGGCCAACCACTACCAGTAAGGAAACAAAAGACCTTCTCTGGCTAATCCCCACCCAGAATCCCTGGTCAACAGGGACAGACCCACACGCTCCAAACATCAGAGGCTTCTCTGGAGTCGCTAAGGTGAGAATACGCTGCCCAAGTCAAAGGAAAAGCAGCCAAAGTCACCCAATCAATTCGAGTGAGGGCCAAAGTCACCCAATCAATCCGAGTGAGTCTTTTAGCCTACACAAAACGGTCCAATCAGAACAGCCCTCCTATCGCTTCTCTTTGGCGAAGCCAATCACAAATGACCTTTCTGCTTGGCTCCACCCATGACGATCCCCCAGAGACTTCCCTTGACGGAAGCTGTCAGTCAGAGCTAGGCTCCCGCCCCCACGTTGAGAACAGCCTAATGGGGAGGGGCCTGTTGCCACTTGCAGGGCACTCACCCATCTGCATGCAGATTTCACCAATGGCCCAGGTGGCGTTGTTGCAGACCGAGATGAACTCTGGGTTCAGGTTGGTTCCCAGAATGGGCATGAACTCGGCTGGTGGGGAGAAACAGGAGTGCTGAGCACGAGGGCCAGCTGGGGTAAGCTGCAGACCTAGTCCAGCAGGCCCCATCAGACAGTACGAATACATCCCAATGTGGTCACAGTCATCCCTGGGTATTGCTCTCCATCACTTGAGGCCGGGGCTGGGGTCATGGGTTAGGGACAAGGCGCGTGTCGTACCAATACAGGGCTTGACATGGATGAAGCAGGCTTTGGTGAGGTCTCCCAGGAGGGCAAAGGAGCTCTGCCGGACCTCAGGCATCGAGTCCTGGGGATTCAAGAAATATCAGTTTGGCTAGGCTCCCCTCCTCCTAACCTAACGAGAGCTGAGGGGGCACAGTCCCTGGTGCATGTCCAGCCTCTGCCACTTTCCAGTTCTAGGGCTCCCAGCTGTTCCCTAACCTCCCTAGCCTCCAGTCCACATCTGCAAATGGGAGATGGCAGTGCCCCAACGGTCATCCCTCAGTGTCCGTGGGGGATTCTTTCCCAGGTCCCTGCAGCTATCAAAATCCACGAATGTGCAAGTCCTTGATATAAAGTGGCATAGTGTTAGGGCCGGGCGCAGTGGCTCATGCCTATAATCTCCAGGGCTTTGGGAGGCCGAGGAAGGCAGATCACTTGAGGTCAGGAGTTTGAGACCAGCCTGGCCAACATGGCAAAACCCTGTCTTTACTAAAAATACAAAAAAGTTAGCCAGGCATGGTGGGACATGCCTGTAGTCCCAGTTTCTTGAGAGGCTGAGGCAGGAGACCTGCTTGAACCCGGGAGGTGAGGTTGCAGTGAGCTGAGATCGCACCATTGCACTCCGGCCTGGGTGACAAAGTGAGACTCTGTCTCAAAAAAAAGGTAGGGGGCGGGCGGGGGGCATACTGTTTGCATATGCACCTATGCACATTCTCCTGTACACTTAGTATCATCTCTAAATCACTTATATCTAATACAATGTCAACAGTATGGGAATAGTTGTTATACTGTGTTGTTTAGGGAATAATAACAAGAACAAACGTCTGTATGTGTTCAGTACAGATATAATTTTTCCTCTGAGTTTTTTCAATCTGAGGTTGCTTGAATCTTGGGATGTAGAACCCACAGATATGGAGAGCCAACTGTGCCTTGGCAGGGACTTGGGCTTTCATGTTTTCTTTTTTTTTTTTTTTAAAGAGACAGAGGCTCACTCTATTGTCCAGTCTTGAGTGCAGTGGCATGATCTCAGCTCACTGCAACCTCTGCCTCCTGGGTTCAAGCAATTTTCCTGCCTCAGCCTCCCAAGTAGCTGGGATTAGAGGCACCCGCCACCACGCCTGGCTAATTTTTGTATGTTTAGTAGAGACAGGATTTCACCATGTTGGCCAGGCTAGTCTCAAACTCCTGACCTCAAGTGATTCACCTGCCATGGTCTCCCAAAGTGCTGGATTACAGGCTTGAGCGCCTGGCCTCATATTTTCTATTTCCAATACTGTTTGCTTTTTTAAATTTTTTTTTTTTTAATTTTAGAACTGGGGTCTCACTATGTTGCCCAGGCTGGTCTCAAACACCTGGGCTCAAGCCATCCTCCTGCCTCAGCCTCCAGGATTACTGTTTAAAATAATTAGAACAGTCCCTTTTCCCTGATTTTCTTTGCGCACAACCAAGCCCTGATTCCCCGCCAGGGGCAGCCCATGCAGGCTGCTGGGTGTCATCACTGTCCAGGTCCCCACCCACCTGCATGCACTGGAACAGCAATGTCATGATGTTGCTGCGGGCCACCAGCTGCTCCACGTGACCACCCAGGCCCTCAGCCAGGCCGCTGAGCAGATCCAGCGCTACGATCATGAAGTCCTTGTCGGGAGCCTCATACTGCTCAGGGTGCTGGGTGTACATCTAGACACAGATGGGGACAGGGGCAAGGGTGAGTGGAGAGCAGGCCCGAGGCAGGCCAATGCAGAAGCACAGGTGATGGGCGTGCGGGTGCTCACCATGGCCTGAGCCAGCGTCTTCTGCACCAGGGTGACGCAGCGCTGGTAGACAGGTTCACAGTAAGGCAGGAAGCCACTCTGCAGGGCGGTGGCCACTGATGACAGACACTGGCAGGGAGGAAAGCAGATGGAGAGAACTCAGGCGGAGTGGGCAGGATGGGCTTCGGGAGAGGGGCAGGAGCCCACTCACCTCCAGCAGGGGGAAGAGGTCCTTGTCTTCGTCCTTGAGCTCATTCCACTTCTGGATCAGTGGGGGCATCAACTTCTGGATGTATTCCTGGAGAGGGAGCATGAAATTGGCGCTCCCTGGGTCGGGGTGGCAGACTGTGACTCAGGCACCTGTTGCCCGAGTGATGAGGCCTGAGCACCTTGCTCATGGAATCCTGAAAGGCCTGCCATCTGGCCAGACCTTGAGGCCTTCATTCTTTTCACCTGTCCAAGCACTGTCCTCCCCACCCCACCCCCCTGGGAGCCTGGGTCACCGCCTCCTGGTTCCCGAAGCACAGCACTTACCATGCTGTCTCATAACTGTCTTTCTCCCCCACTAGACTGGGAGCAGGGCGAGGGCGGGGCCGGGTCTGTCTGTCTGCCTGTCGAGGTATGGCCAGGTCCCTGGCGTGCAACACGGGGTTGCCACCAGGTCACTGGATGCCCAGGGGCACAGGGATCGGGAGGCAGGAGCCGCTCTGGGGTCTCACCGGCTGGTTGAGGTGGTGGCCTACAGAGTCGGCCAGGGTGCCAATGGCATCGTAGAGGATGAGCAGGTTCTTGTGCTGGTATTTCCCAAAGGCAAAGACGAGTGTGTCCAGGATGTAGCTGAGGTAGGGCACCAGCTCCGTGCAGGCCTCTTCCTCCAGGGTGGCGAAAGCACTGGCAGAAGGGAGGATGAGGCGGGGGGCTCAGTGGACTATGGCAGGTGGCACTGGGCCATGGGCAGTGGGGGAGGACAACTCAGGATCAGCCAGTACGAATATGAGAGAAATCAGTGACACATCAACAGTCACAGGTGTCATCACTTCCCAGAGGGTGGCCAGGGGAGAGTGGGGGCTGTGGGATCAGGGGTCCAGGGTCACCTGCAGGCCGCCTCCTGCACCCTCTTGTTGCCATCCAGGATGCGCTTGAGCAGCTCTGTCATCAGGGGCTTGAGGTGCATGTCGGGCGGCTGGCTGACCACCCAGTGGGCATAGCGGCTCAGTGTCCAGCAGGCGATGGAGCGGACCAAGGCCTTCTTATCCGACAGGCACTGGATCAGGTGCGGGATCAGCTCGGGCAGGTAGGGCACCATGCCCTGCATGCAGCCTACAAGGAAAGGGAACCAGGAGGGGGCAGTTTGACTGGGCCCCAGAAGCAAGCTAGCCCCAGCCACCACCTACCCTATGGAGAGAAAGAGTCAGCCGCAAACAACATATAGGGAAACTGAGGCTTAGAGGTGAAATCACTGACCCAGAATCATTTCACAGAGCCAGGGAAAGGCAGGCGCAGGAGGGGAAACAGCAGAAGCCTCCCATCCCAAAGCCCCAGGTTATCTTTATTTTTTTTTTGAGGCAGAGTCTCACTCTGTCGCCCAGGCTGGAGTGCAGTGGTACGATCTTGACTCACCACAACCTTCACCTCATGGTTCAAACAATTCTCCTGCCTCAGCCTCCCGAGTAGCTGGGATTACAGTCCCCTGCCACCATGCCTGGGGAATTTTTTGTATTTTTAGTAGAGACGGGGTTTTACCATGTTGACCGGGATGGTCTCAGTCTCCTGACCTCGTGATCCACCCACCTTGGCCTTCCAAAGTGCTGGGATTACAGGCGTGAGCCACCAAGCCCAGCCAAAGAGCCCCGTGTTAGTTTATCTGGTCATGCATTAATTCAAAATTGGCTCCCTTACATAGTGAGTGGGGTTTTATGGGGCAGCAGTGACCCAAATGGAATAAAAGCACTTTGCATTTGAACCAGTTCTTAAGATGTTTGTGATTTTTTTTTTTTTTTTTTTGAGACGGAGTCTTGCTCTGTCGCCCAGGCTAGAGTGCAATGGCGTGATCTCGGCTCACTGCAGCCTCTGCCTCCCAAGTGATTTTCCTGCCTCAGCCTCCCAAGTAGCTGGGATTACAGGCACCTGCCACCATATCCACCTAATTTTTATATGTTTAGTAGAGACGGTTTAGTAGAGGGGATTCACTATGTTGGCCAGACTGGTCTCAAAATCCTGACCTCACGTGATCCCCCGGCCTCAGCCTCCCAGAGTGCTGTGATTATAGGTGCCCGGTCGTTTGTGATTTTTCTATTTCATGTTATTTTTGTTTAACTTTTTAATGTTTTTTTTTTTTTTTGAGACAGAGTCTTGCTCTGTTGCCCAAGCTGAAGTGTAGCTGCACAATCTTAGCTCACTGCAACCTCTGCCTCCCTCGTTCAAGCAATTCTCCTGCCTCAACCTCCCAAGTAGCTGGGACTACAGGCGCCGGCCACCATGCGTAGCTAATTTTTCGTATTTTTAGTATAGGGGTTTCACCGTGTTAGCCAGGCTGGTCTCGAACTCCTGACCTTAGTTGATTCACCCACCTTGGCCTCCCAAAGTGCTGAGATTACAAGCGTAAGCCACTGCCCAGCCCTTTTAAAAAATGTTTTGTTTTATTTGACATGGAGTCTCACTGTGTCCCCCAGGGAGGAGTGCAGTGGTGTGATCTCCACTCACTGCAACCTCTGCCTCCCAGGTTCAAGTGATTCTCGTGCCTCAGCCTCTCAATAGCTAGGACTACAGGTGTGTGCCACCACGCCTGGCTAATTTTTGTATTTTTAGTAGAGATGGGGTTTTACCATGTTGGTCATGCTGGTCTTGAAACCCTGACATCAGGTGATCCACCCACCTTGGCCTCCCAGAGTGCCAGGACTACAGGCTTGAGCCACTACACCCAGCCTTTTTTTTTTTTTTTTTTTTTAAGATCACAAACACTGCTCTTTTATTTAAAGAGAAAAAAGATAATAGCACATCCCCCAACAATCCAAGACACAACATCTATGTTTACCAGTTTGAGCTCAACTCCTATAGATCTTTTTACCATAAACATGTAATACAGGCTGGATGCAGTGGCTCACACCTGTAATCCCAGCACTCTGGGAAGCTGAGGTGGATGGATCACCTGAGATCAGGAGTTCGAAACCAGCTTGGTCAACATGGTGAAGGAAACCCTGTCTCTGTTAAAACTACAAAAAAATCAGCCGGGCATGGTGGTGGACACCTATAATTCCAACTACTCGGGAGGCTGAGGCAGGAGAATCTCTAGAACCCGGGAGGTGGAGGCTGCAGTGAGCCAAGACTGCGCCATTGCACTCCAGCCTGGACAGTAAGAGTGAAACTCTGTCTCAAAAAAAAAAAAAAAAAAAATTAGCCAGGCTTGGTAGAGGATTCCTGTAATCCCAAGCTACTCTGGAGGCGGTGGCAGGAGAACTGCTTGAACCCAGGAGCTCATGCAACACAAGGTCAGGAGTTCGATACCAGAGTGTTGTTGCAGTGAGCCGAGATCATGCCACTGCACTCCAGCCTGGGCGATAAGAGCAAGACTCTGTCTCAAAAAAGAAAAAAAAAGAGGCCAGGCACAGTGGCTGGCTGGGCAAGGTGGTTCAACCTGTAATCCCAGCACTTTGGGAGGCCAAGGCAGGTAGATCATGAGGTCAGGAGATCGAGACCATCCTGGCCAAGGTGGTGAAACCCTGTCTCTTTTTTTTTTTTTTTTTTTTTTTTTTGAGAGGGAGTCTGGCTGTTGCCCAGGCTGGAGTGCAGTGGCCGGATCTCAGCTCACTGCAAGCTCCGCCTCCCAGGTTTACGCCATTCTCCTGCCTCAGCCTCCCAAGTAGCTGGGACTACAGGTGCCCGCCACCTCGCCCGGCTAGCTTTTTTTTGTATTTTTTAGTAGAGACGGGGTTTCACCGTGTTAGCCAGGATGGTCTCGAACTCCTGACCTCGTGATCCACCCGTCTCGGCCTCCCAAAGTGCTGGGATTACAGGCTTGAGCCACCGCGCCCGGCCGTGAAACCCTGTCTCTACTAAAAATATAAAAAAAATAGCTGGGCATGGTGGCATGCACCTGTAGTCCCAGCTACTCGGGGAGGCTGAGGCAGGAGAATCACTTGAATCTGGGAGGCAGAGGTTGCAGTAAGCTGAGATCACGCGACTGAACCCCAGCCTGGCGAGAGAGCAAGACTCAGTCTCAAAAAAATAGATAGATAACACAGCTTATGTAATCTATTAACATATACAAGCGTATTGCGTGATATATTATATACCCTATTAACATGAGATATCAGATACATTAAACACATAATACATGTCGAAACATTTCCTTAGACAAATTTTTTTTTGGAGACAGGGTCTCACTCTGTTCCCCATGCTGGAATGCAGTGGCGCAATCATGGCTCACTGCAGCCTTGATCTCTCACCTCAGCCTCCCAATTGGTTGGGACTACAGGAACTTACCACCACGCTGGCTAATTTTATCAGGTTTTTTAGGGTTTTTTTTGGTAGATATGAGGTCTCACTATATATTGCCCAGGCTGGTCTTGAACACCTGGGCTCAAACGATCTGCCTGCCTCAGCCTCCCAAAGTTCTAGGATTACAGACATGAGCCACCACACCTGGCCTTTTTAAAAAAATTTTTGTAGAAAGAAGGTCTCCCTATGTTGCCCAGGCTGGTCTCAGACTCTTGGGCTAAAGCAATTGTCCTGCTTCAGCCTCCTGAGTAGCTGGGATTACAGGCGTGCACCACAGTAACTAGACAAATTTTAAACAAATGATGAAAGCTTACAAGGTTGAGGGTTTTTGCTGCCATGCGTGAAATATTTGGCACAGGTCTGGATGCTAAGGCAATGGCATATCATGCCTCCAACGGACTCACAAAGCCCTCCTGTAACAAGTTTTATGTCCCATCGGGACCATGGGAGCCTGAAAACCCCACCGATTACAGGACACCAGGTTCAATTTGATGGACACCACCTACCATGGTTTACTACTGACTCTGCAGGCCAGCCTGGCAGCCAGGAACAGGTTTAAGGCCCAGACACACCCTGGGTGACTGTAAGGAACTGGCATCAATCTTTCTGTACCTCAGTTTCCCCATCTTTGAAACTGGGATCCGGCACCCACCTCATCAGGTGGTGGTGAGGGCCAAGGATGTTTGTCTATGTAAGTGCACGGGGCAAGCATGCAGCTGTGCCTGCTGTTATTATCGTTGTTGCTGTAATTATGCTTACAACATGAAAGAACTGCCTGCCTCTGAGAATGAACAAGAGGCCTTGCGTTGTGGGGTTCCAGGGGTTCCTTTCAGGCCCAAAACCAAGGGGAGAATTGAGATCTCAGAGCTGTTTGGAGTGGGGTGAGTAGGCCTCCAGAGAGAATTGAGCCTTTGATGTGGCCAGTAATGTGGGCCAGCCCTACACAGTCTCATGCCAGCACGGGGCTCAGAGATTAGGTGCACTCACCCTCGGCAATGGCTCCCAACACCAGGATGCCCGACTCCTTGACCACCCACTCGGGGTGGAAGAGGAGGCCTTTGAGTAGCGGGAGTAGGTGGGGCAGCAGTTCCTCCCGAAAGACATTGGCGAGGACGTCCAGGGCCGCCGCTGAGCACTTCCCTGGGGAAGGGGAGACAACGGGAAGGCTCAGGGCGGCCCCTCAGGCAGGTGGTCGACCTCCTGGACTCCACTCCCAGGATCAGAAATCATGATCAGAATCTTCACGATCAGCTTCTAATCAGCTTCTGCCTCAGCTTCCAGTCACCTCCCAAGAGGGAGTACTGGGCTTGCCACCCCACCCCCACCCCCAGGTAGGGGCACACACTCAAATTCCAGTCGGAGAGAGCATCATCATCGTCGTCATCCTCCGCGTCCTCGGAGCCATCGGGCCGCTCAGCCTCGTGGGGCAGTGTCACCGTGCGTGACTTGTGGAAGCGTGGCTTGATGTCCTGCTCACTGTCAGGGACGGCCTCGTCCTCCTCCACATCCCCCTGGGGGACAGGCAGACTGTTAAGTTCTTTGGGGACCACAGCCACGACACCCATGACCATGCCCACCCATGCTGGGTGGGCCCTGCCTGACCTTGAGCAGGATGATGTCAATTTCCGAGTACTTCATCCCATTCACCAAGATGGGGATCAACCTGCACAGAGAGGGGCTGTTTATGGGGATGCAGGGGCCATGGCAAAAGTTGGGGGGAGACACAGCTTGGGGAGGAGGCAAACAGGTGCCAACAGGGTGACCAGCCCACCAATCAGCCACAGAGCAGACCCTGCAGAGCATGATGATACTGCTAGGTGCACATCGATCCATTTCCCTCTGGGGAATTATCAGAACCTAGTCTCTGTCTCTATGATTAAGACATAAATGATGCCACTCCTACCTCCACAGAAAGGCTTTTTTTTTTTTTTTTTTTTTAAAGAATTAGGGTCGGCCGGGGGCGGTGGTTCAAGCCTGTAATCCCAGCACTTTGGGAGGCTGAGATGGGTGGATCACGAGGTCAGGAGATCGAGACCATCCTGGCTAACACGGTGAAACCCCGTCTCTACTAAAAATACAAAAAACTAGCCGGGCGAGGTGGTGGGCGCCTGTAGTCCCAGCTACTCGGGAGGCTGAGGCAGGAGAATGGCGTAAACCCGGGAGGCGGAGCTTGCAGTGAGCTGAGATCCGGCCACTGCACTCCAGCCTGGGCAACAGAGCGAGACTCCGTCTCAAAAAAAAAAAAAAAAAAAAAAGAATTAGGGTCTAATCCTATCACCCAGGCTGGAGTACACTGGTGCAATCACAGCTCACCACAGCCTCACACTCCTGGGTTCATGCAATCCTCCTGCCTCGGCCTCCCAAAGTGCTAGGATTAGAGCGTGAGCCATGGCACTCAGCCTGCAGGAAAGCTCTTGACCCTGGCCTGGCCACTCAGTGAATTACAGACCCCTGAATACACTGAAAATCTTGGTGTGGTGCCCAGTCCCTAGCACAACATTAAGGCAGGGACGTGCACTCCTATTTCTGGCCACCTTCCTGAGACAGGGCAGAGACTAGCCAGGGTAGGGGAGCAAACAGACTAGGCAGCCAGCCCCTCAGCTGCAGCCCAGAGTTGGAAGTGATAGAGCCTTCATCACCTGCTGATCTAGGTCTCATCACTCCCCAGGAGCCGTCCGCCCAGCCCTAGACTGCTATCAATAATAATTTGGGGCCGGGCATGGGGGCTCATACCTGTCATTTTAGCACTTTGTGAGACCAATGCAGGAGAATTGCCTGAGACCATAAGTTTGAGACCAATCTGGGCAATATAGTGAGACCTCACCTTTAATGAATGATAAATAAATAAATAAATAAAAATACAAAAATACGCTGGGCGCAGTGACTCACGCCTGTAATCCTAGCACTGTGGGAGGCCGAAGTGGGCAGAACGCAAGGTCAGGAGTTCGAGACCAGCCTGGCCAACATAGTGAAAACCTGTCTCTACTAAAAATAAAAAAACTGGCCTGGCACAGTGACTAACGCCTGTAATCCCAGCACTTTGGGAGGCTGAGGCGGGCAAATCACAAGCTCAGGAGTTTGAGAACAGCCTGACCAACATGGTGAAACCCCATCTCTACTAAAAATACAAAAATTAGCTGAGCATGGTGGGAAGCACCTGTAATCCCAGCTACTCAGGAGGCTGAGGCAGGAGAATCGCTTAAACCTGGGAGGCGGAGGTTGCAGTGAGCCGAGATTATGCCCCTGCACTCCAGCCTGGGCAGCAGCGTAAGACTTCGTCTCAAAAACAAAAATTAAAAAATAGTAATAACAATGACTTGGGGGCTGGGTGCAGTGGCTCGCGCCTGTAATCTCAACACTTTAGGAGTTGAGACAGGATTGCTTGAGGCCAGGGGTTCGAGACCAGCCTGGGCAACTTAGCAAGACCTCATCTCTACTAAAACTTAGAAAAGATTAGCTGGGTGTGGTGGGATGTGCCTGTAATCCCAGCTACTTGGGAGGCTGAGGTAGGAGAATTGCTTCAGCTGGGAGATCAAGGCTGCAGTGAGCCATAATTATGCCACTCCACTCCAGCCTGGATGACAGAGCAAAACCTTGTCTCAAAATAAAAAGGAAAAAAAATGATTTGGAGAGAGGCAAGCAATCCAAGTTTGTCAAGGAGGGTTAGTTTTAGGACTTTTGTTGGAAACACTGGTCAAAAATTTCTTTACTCGGAAGTTCCTAAGCTGCAAGGGCACAGAAGGCTAGAGCACTACCCAGAGGGAAGGTTGTGCCTATGTGCCTAAGAATGAAGCCAACACAAGGGAAGCAGATCTGAGACCACATAGATGCCTTTCACATCCTTTGAGCTCCTGGATATAGCCACACCTGAAGACTTTGTTGATTTTTTTTTTTTTTTTTTTGAGACGGAGTCTTGCTCTATCACCCAGGCTGGAGTGCAGTGATGTGACCTTGGCTCACTGCAACCTCAGCCTCCCGAGTTCAAGCGATTCTCCTGCTTCACCCTCCTGAGTGGCTGGGACTACAGGCGCGGGCCACCACACCCAGCTAATTTTTCGTATTTTTAGTAGAAATGGCGTTTTACCATGTTAGCCAGGCTGGTCTCGATCTCCTGACCTCGTGACCTGCCTGCCTCAGCCTCCCAAAATGCTGGGATTACATGCGTCGGCCACCGTGCACGGCCATTGATTTTTCATTTCTTTCCACCTATCAGTTACCTAATTTTGAAGTCTTTAAAAAGTGGCATTCTTGCCACTTACACGTAAATATACACTGAATATAAACTGACAAGGATGTGGACTGAGAGAAGCATAGCAGGTGACCAGAAGGGAAGGCAGAGGCATAGAAAGGGGTCGAAGCTGGGGTGGGACAGTAGACAGCAGCAGTACTCACTGGACCAGATGGGAGGCCAGGACTTCCTTGCAGATGGGCTGCTCGGCCAGCGTCAGCCAGAACTCACAGGCCTCAAGGGCAACGTTCTCGTCATGGTCCTGGGTCCTCTGCAGCATGTACTGTGATAGCAGGGAGAAGCTGAGGTCTGGCCTGGCTAGGGGTGGCTCCCTGACCCCTGCCACCGGCCCCTTGCCTGCCCGCCTGGGCTGGCCTCGACCATGCACACCTGGATGATGCTGTGCATGTGGGGGATGAGCCTGTCGATCCGCACTTCCAGAAGCATCACCAGGGCGCGGCACACATTCTTCCGCACCTCGGGGTCATCATCCACGGCCAGGGCAAATAGGTGCTGCAGGGAGAAAAAGGGTCAGCTGTAGGGGCCCTTGGTCCTCACCCTGTCCACCCCCAGCCCAGCGTCCCACCTCAATGAAGGTGTCAATATTGTCCATGAGTGCCTGAGCCCGGTCCATGATGAACTGGTTCACACAGGCGATGGCGTGGGACCTGGCGGGGCGCAGACACATGGGTCACCCTGAACCTGCCCACTCCAGGTTCCCTGGAAGCCCCCAGAGAGCTGCACCCACCGGATCTTGGGACTGCAGTGCTTGAAGAACTGCAGGAACTTGGGGATCATGATGTTGAGGGGCCTGTTGAGCGCGTCACTGTCCAGAAGCTCTGATGAGTCTTCACAGATCTTCTGCAGGGCTCCAAAGGCTCCCTGAGTGCAGAGGGGCAGAGAGACAAAAGTGGGTGGTAGGTGGTGGTCCCAGCCCCCCATACCCGCTCTGGCCATCTGTGGCTTCTCGCCTACCTCACAAGTGTTGTAATCCTCCGAGTTGAGCAGGTTGCAGAGCTGGGGCAGCAGCTCGGGCCACATCTGCAGCTCACCCTTGGAAGCGATGGTGGTGATGAGAATGCCTGGGGCGGCCAGGAAAGGACGCTGCCTGAGGCCGGGCGGGGGCTGCCCAGCACCTCCCCTACCACTGGGCACCCCTAGTGCTGCCTTTTTGTCCCCTAGCCCATGTATGCCCTCCACATCCCCCCTCTTTTTTAGTTGTTGTTGTTGTTTTTTTTTAAGAGATAGAGTTTGCTCTGTTGCCCAGGCTGGATTGCTGTGGCACAATCATAGTTCCCAGCAGCCTCGAACTCCTGGCCTCAAGCCATCTTCCCGCCTCAGCCTCCTGAGTTACTGGGACTGCAGGCACATGCCACCATGCCCAACTAATTTTTTTTTTTTTTTTTTTTTTTTTGAGACGGAGTCTCGCTCTGTCGCCCAGGCTGGAATGCAGTGGCCGGATCTCAGCTCACTGCAAGCTCCGCCTCCTGGGTTTATGCCATTCTCCTGCCTCAGCCTCCCAAGTAGCTGGGACTACAGGCGCCCGCCAACTGGCCCGGCTAGTTTATTTTTGTATTTTTAGTAGAGACGGGGTTTCGCCGTGGTCTCGATCTCCTGACCTCGCGATCCACCCGTCTCGGCCTCCCAAAGTGCTGGGATTACAGGCTTGAGCCACCGCGCCCGGCCTCCCAACTAATTTTTAACATTTTTTGTAGAGATGGGATCTCACTATGTTGCCGAGGCTGGCCTAAAACTCGTGGCCTCAAGCAATCCTCCTGCCTCGGCCTCCAAAAGCACTGAGATTACAGGCGTGAGCCACCGCTCCTGGCCTTGACATAGGTAGAAGGGTACTCCTTGACTCAGTAACCACCCTGAACCTTACTGTGAGTCAACTCTGTTCCAGGCCCTAAAGCACAGCACAGAGCAAAACACAAAATCCTCACCCTTGGGAGCTGGAAGTAAGCTACGAAGTAAAGATAAATTAGCAAAAAAACTGGGAGGGGACGTGCATAGCTGGCTCATGCCTGTAATCCCAGCACTTTAGGAGACCTAGGTGGGTGGATCACTTGAGGTCAGGAGTTCGAGACCAGCCTGGCCAACATGGCAAAACCCCATCTCTACTAAAAATACAAAAATTAGCTGGCTGTGGTGGGGGGCACCAGTAATCCCAGCTACTCGGGAGGCTGAGGCAGGAGAATTGCTTGAACTTGGGAGGCGGAGGTTGCAGTGAGCGGAGATCACGCCATGGCACTCCAGCCTGGGATGGAGCAAGACTCCATTTCAAAAAAACAAAACAAAAACAAACAATTGGGAGGGGCCACATGCCAAGGACTAAGGGGAGAAATACAGCAGAAAAGATGGTGAGAAAGGGCTGTAGGTGAAGCTAGCAACTTTAAATTGGGTAGCCAGAGCAGGCCTCATTGAGGTGACATCTTGGTATCTGAGGCAAGACCTGAAGGAGGTGAAGGAGGCAAGGGAGGAATCATCCAGGTTTCTGGGAAAAGGGCATCTCAGGCAGAGGACTCTATGGTGCGAAGGCCTGGCATAAGGACAGGCATGATGTGCTAACAGATAGGTAAGAAGCCACTGGGGGCCGGGCGCGGTGGCTCAAGCCTGTAATCCCAGCACTTTGGGAGGCCGAGACGGGCGGATCACGAGGTCAGGAGATCGAGACCATCCTGGCTAACACGGTGAAACCCCGTCTCTACTAAAAATACAAAAAAAAACTAGCCGGGCGAGGTGGCGGGCGCCTGTAGTCCCAGCTACTCCGGAGGCTGAGGCAGGAGAATGGCGTAAACCCGGGAGGCAGAGCTTGCAGTGAGCTGAGATCCGGCCACTGCACTCCAGCCCGGGCGACAGAGCAAGACTCCGTCTCAAAAAAAAAGAAAAAAAAAAAAGCCACTGGGGCTGGGCAGAGAGTGGGAGGGGAGAGAGGGAAAGGAGGTAAGGGCAGGAAGGTGGCAGGGATGCTTGTACTGCCTATTAGACATCCAGGAGTCACATACAGCAGGCATCTGAGGTGCCAGGACAGTGCACGTATCTGGTGACAGAGCTGGATATGGGTTCTGTTAAGTGCAGAGATGGTTATTTACTGCCATGAGATGGCACTGTTTCCCAAGGGTGGAAAATGTCCATGAGAGAAAGGTGCTCCCTGCAGTGGGTAGGTACACAGTGAGGACTGTGGAACCTTAGCCACATCCCCTCACTCTCTGTGCCTCAGTGCTTCCAGCCCTCAGAAGAGATAAAGAAAACCAGCCTCTGCCAGGCGCGGTGGCTCACGCCTGTAATCCCAGCACTTTGGGAGGCCAAGACGGGCGGATCACAAGGTCAGGAGATCGAGACCATCCTGGCTAACACCGTGAAACCCCGTCTCTACTAAAAATACAAAAAATTAGCTGGGTGCGGTGGCGGGCACCTGTAGTCCCAGCTACTCAGGAGGTCGCGGCAGGAGAATGGCGTGAACCCGGGAGGCGGAGCTTGCAGTGAGCTGAGATCGCACCACTGCACTCCAGCCCAGGTGACAGAGCGAGACTCCGTCTCAAAAAAAAAAAAAAGAAAACCAGCCTCCTAACTAAGATTATCAGTAAGTTTATTTTTCTCTTTTTTTTTTTTGTTTTTTTTTTTTTTTGAGGCGGAGTCTCGCTCTGTCGCCCGGACTGGAGTGCAGTGGCCAGATCTCAGCTCACTGCAAGCTCCGCCTCCCGGTTTACGCCATTCTCCTGCCTCAGCCTCCCCAGTAGCTGGACTACAGGCGCCCGCCACCTCGCCCGGCTAGTTTTTGTATTTTTAGTAGAGACGGGGTTTCACCGTGTTAGCCAGGATGGTCTCGATCTCCTGACCTCGTGATCCGCCCGTCTCGGCCTCCCAAAGTGCTGGGATTACAGGCTTGAGCCACCGCGCCCGGCCTCTTTTTTTTTTTTTTTTTTTTTTTTTTTGAGATGGAGTCTCACTCTGTAGTCCAGGCTGGAGTGCAGTGGCACAATCTTAGCTCACTGCAGCCTCCACCTCCTGGGTTCATGTAATTCTCCTGCCTCAGCCTCTGAAGCAGTTGGGATTACAGGTGCCTGCTGCCACACCCAGCAAATTTTCATATTTTTAGTAGAGATAGAGTTTCGCCATGTTTGCCAGGCTGGTCCCAAACTCCTGACCTCAGGTGATCCACCTGAGGTGCTGGGATTAGAGGCGTGAGCCACCACGCTCAGCCTGGTTATCAGTAAGTTTCAATGACTTAGCGAAGAGCCTGGCATATAGAATGAGCTCAGGAAGTCCAGATCCTACTACTGGCCTGGGGGTTTTTGCGGGACTAAAAGTCACTTTTTATTTTTGAGATGGAATCTCACTCCATTGCCCAGGATAGAGTACAGTGGCGTTATCTCGGCTCACTGCAACCTCCACCTCCCGGGCTCACGCCATTCTCCTGCCTCAGCCTCCCAAGTAGCTGGGATTACGGGTACCCCACCAAGCTACAATTCCCAGCTAATTTTTTGTATTTTTAGTAGAAATGGAGTTTCACCATGTAGGCCAGGCTGGTCTCCAACTCCTGACCTCAAGTGATCCGCCTGCCTCGGCCTCCCAAAGTGCTAGGACTATAGGCGTGAATTACTGCGCCCAGCCAAAAGTCTTTTTTTTTTTTGAGACGGAGTCTCACTCTGTCGTCCAGGCTGGAGCGCAGTGGCTGGATCTCAGCTCACTGCAAGCTCCGCCTCCCAGGTTTAAGCCATTCTCCTGCCTCAGCCTCCCGAGTAGCTGGGACTACAAGCGTCCTGCACCTCGCCCAGCTAGATTTTTGTATTTTTTTTTAGTAGAGACAGGGTTTCGCCGTGTTAGCCAGGATGGTCTTGATCTCCTGACCTCGTGATCCGCCCGTCTCGGCCTCCCAAAGTGCTGGGATTACAGGCTTGAGCCACTGCGCTCGGCCTGTTTTTTTTCTGAGACGGAGTCTTGCTCCATCGCCCAGGCTGGAGTGTAGTGCCGTGATCTCGGCTCACTGCAACCTCTGCCTCCTGGGTTTAAGCGATTCTTCTGCCTCAGCCTCCTGAGTAGCTGGGATTGTAGATGCTCACCACCATGCCCAGCTAATTTTTTTTTTTTTTTTTGAGATGGAGTCTTGCTCTATTGCCAGGCGGGAGTGCAGTGGCACCATCTTGCCTCACTGTAACCTCCAACTCCTGGGTTCAAGCAATTCTCCTGCCTCAGCCTCCCGAGTAGCTGGGACTACAGGCGCCCACCACCATGCCCAGCTAATTTTTTGTATTTTTAGTAGAGACGGGGTTTCACCATCTTGGCCAGGATGGTCTCGATTTCCTGACCTCATGATCTGCCCACCTCGGCCTCCCAAAGTGCTGGGATTACAGGCGTGAGCCACTGTGCCTGGCCAGCTAATTTTTTTGTATTTTTAAGTAGAGACGGGGTTTCACCATGTTGGCCAGGCTGGTCTTGAACTCAACCTCAGGTGATTCGCCTACCCCAGCCTCCCAAAGGTGCTGGGATTACAGGCGTGAGCCACCACGCCCGTCCAGTTCTTAGTCATCTTTCTGTAACTTCCTCAGGCCACCTTCCAAGAGTCAGAAAAGGGTCTGCTGAAAACCTAGTTCACGTTGCACCTGAAACATGAATACCTGCGTGTTTTAACTGCTATACCCTTAGCACTCAGTCCAAGGCCTAATACAAAATTCTAGATGTTGCATGACTGTCTCAGAGGCAAGAAGGACTGTTTCAGGAGGGAGTGGTTCCAAAGCGTGGCCCTGCACTGCCTCAGCTGTTTCTGACTTTTGCTGCTTACTCAGACAGGTCTCTTAATAGCTCAGCGCCTCAGCTTCCTCATCTATCAAATGGCAATAGTAATAGTACTGCCACAGAGGGTGCTGGAGCATTCTGTGAAGCACTACACGTAATATGCTGAGAAGCCTCTTGTCTGAGAGTGAGAGTTCAGTGTGTTCTCAGAGGCCAACCCCCGCTGCCCCTCTCACCAATCGTGGCTCGGATGAGCGAGGAGGCGTCGCCAATGTTGTTGAGACACTCCTGTTTGATGAAGTCTGCCACAGGGGGTGGGAAGCTCTGATAGTGCGCCTTCACGTTGTTCTTGAGGATGAGGCCGCTGAGAGAGCGCGTTGGCTCATCTGGGAGGAGGAAGGCTGAGGTTCAGGGGCCCACGGGGGAGAAAGCAGGGTCCCGATCGCATGGAAGGGAGCAGAGGGCGTACCTTCTGACTTGAGTCTGGTCAGGACGAAAATCAGGTAGTTGTTGAAGTCAGGAAACTGATTGAGTTGTTTGAGTTTCTGCCAGGCTGTTAAGGGACTTGGAAGACAGAGGCCTTGCCTGGCCAGGCCCCCTCACTATGTACCTGACACTATCTCTGACCACTGGGACCAGGCTGCTAGCTCCTGGGGGATCCCGCTCCCTAATAAGCCCACAATGACACAGAGCACCTCAGACACATCAAATTCATACAAGGGGCCAGGTGCGGTGGCTCACACCTGTAATCCCAGCAGTTTCTGGGAGGCTGAGGCAGGCGGATCACAAGGTCAAGACTAGCCTGGCCAGCATGGTGAAACCCATCTCTACTAAATATACACAAAAATTAGCCGGGCATGATGTGTGCATGCCTCTATTCCCAGTTACTTGGGAGGCTGAGGCAGAAGAATCGCTTGAACCCAGCAGGGGAAGGTTGCAGTGAGCCGAGATCACGCCATTGCACTCCAGTCTGGGCGACAGAACAAGACTCCATCTCAAAAAAAAAAAAATCATACAAGGAGTTGGGTGGAAATGTCTTAGTTTCCCATCCACTCCTGAAGACCCAGCCACAGCAGGAGAGGAAAAGAGAATCCCACTCCTCTTAAAGTGGCAGCTACTAGTCAACTCTCCCCAGTAACAGGCCATGGTACCTTTTTAAAAAAAAAAAAAAAAAAAAGAGGGAATCCAAATTTTGGAATGAGTCATGCTCATGGTTTACACATTTATTTATTTATTTATTTATTTATTTATTTATTTATTTTGAGACAGAGTCTCACTCTTGTCACTTAGGCTGGAGTGCAGTGGCGCGATCTCGGCTCACTACAACCTCCGCCTCCCGGGTTCAAGCGATTCTCCTGCCTCAGCCTCCTGATTAGCTGAGATTACAGGCTTCTGCCACCACATCTGGCTTAATTTTTGTATTTTTAGTAGAGACAGGGTTTCTCCATGTTGGCCAGGCTGGTCTCAAAACTCCTGACCTCAGGCAATCCGTCCACCTCGGCCTCCCAAAGTGCTGGATTACAGGCGTGAGCCACCATGCCTGGCCTGTTATCTTTTTTTTGAGACGCGGTCCGGCTCTGTCGCCCAGGGTGGCTGGAGCACAGTGGCACAATCTCAACTCACCTCAACCTCTACCTCCTGGGCTCTAGCCATCCTCTCACTTCATCCTCCCAAGTAGCTGGGACTACATGTGCATGCCACCACACCCAGCTATTTTTTGTATTTTTTGTAGAGATGGGGGGGGTCTCCCTATATTGCCCAGGCTGGTCTCAAACTCCTGGGCTCAAGCCATCTACCTGCCTCGGCCTACCAAAGTGCTCTGATTACAGGCATGAGCCACCCTGTGAGGGCCACGGCCTACTTTAACAGTTAATGGAGTAGATGCTGGCGTTCAATGAACATTAGGAATTTTCATCATTTTCCGTAACAATCCCCGCAGCTCTGGAAATGGGACCCAGGAATTCGAATCCTTCTCTGTCCAGGGCAGATCCTCCTCACAGCAGAAAAAATCTGGGGACTGGGGGAGTCAGTCCCTCTCTTTCTCTCTCTGGCCTTTGGAAACTGCATACATCTACCCGGTTCCCCCAGCCCCAGAAGGAAGGAAGGATACATCCTGCACGATGCGCTGAGTGGCTGTGTTGGGCGACTGTGAGTCTTTGAGCAGCTGCAGGACCTGCTGCAGGCCCTGCTCGTCTGGCTGCCAGTCCATGGCGCAAGGCAAGCTGCGGGGGTAGGGGCCGGGGTCAGCGCTGGGTCTCTGGGGCTCTGTGTGAGACCCAGGTGGAGCCCCTGAGGCCGCGGTGGCCGCATGACGACGGGAACGCCCTCGACGGACAGGCGGAGGCCTCCGATCCACGCCCGCCCAAGTGCGGGGTCCCCGCCAGCTGCGCCATCCTCGGCCGCGCAGTCGCGGGCTCGGGAGCGCGGGAGGGGGGATGTGGAAGCGGGCCACAGGCGGCGGCGGCGGGGCCCGGCGGATCCTCACGGGACCCAGCGAAGAGCCCTCGTCCCAGGGTGGCCCATGCCGCCGACCCCGGCTCCGAGCCCGAAGGCTTCTACCTCCCTCGCAGCGGCTGGGCGAGGACCCAGCCGCCTCCACATCCAGGGGCCCCGCCCCAGACCGTGATAGCGCCCCGGCCCCCGTGGTCTCTTCCGTGCAGGCACAGTCCCTGAAGAGTCCCCTTCCCCCGACACTCGGCCCTTAACCTCTGCCAGATCCCAGAGGCCTCCTGCCCTAGTCCAATTTCTGAGCTTCCCCAGATGCACCGTCCCAAGACGATCGTCCTGATCTCGCCTGTCCCGTTCCTGCCCTTCAAGCTCAGCGGAAGCCAGATATCCCTCTCTGTGGCCTAGCCAAATTCTAAGAATTCCCCTTAATCAGGCCCAAAGCAGTCCCCAGATAGGTCTCTGTTGCCTCTTCAAATGAGAGCCAGCCAAGCCCGGCCAACCCACTACAGGAGCCCCCTGGACAGATCCCAGTCGCCTTCCCCAATCAGGTCTGGCCAAGGCTCTCCCTGAAATCCCCTCCGACCCAGTCAGCAGTAACCCCTGCTGACGGATCTCTGTTGCCTCTCCCAGTCAAGTTCGGCAGAGCCCCCCACCACCTCGTGTCAGTAACCCCCTGGCCCTATCCTTGCTGCCTCCCCCAGTTCGGCCTGGGTGAACACCCCCCGGGGCATTCCCCTCAACGGATCCCAGCGACGCCTCGAAGTCAGATCCAAGAAAACCCTCTAGGCCGAAGTCTGACGCCCCTCCCTGTCAGGGCCCAACAAGCTCCCCTCCCCCCTCCCCGCTCAACTTTTCAGTGCGGCCTCCCCCAATCAGACCCAACCAAGCCCCACCGAAACAGGCCCCTACACACACCCGATCCTCGCGACGTCCCCCAATCAGGCCCCAAGCAGTCCCCAGACGCTTCCCCCAATCAGATCCCCTCCAGCCCGACCCCAGCAGTCCCACTGGCCCTCTTCTTGCTGAGCCCCGACATGGCCAGGCTCCGAGGCCCCACCCCCTAAGCTCTGCTCGGTTCCCCCCTCCCCCGCCCGACCCGTTCTAGCAGCCAGGAGGATCGGGCCCAACCGGGTTCCCGGCCTTTCCCGGTCGGGCGCGGCCCCGACGCCCGGGCCGCGCGCGGCGCAGGCCCGGTGCCCGGCGGGGGTCGACGCAAGCCAGGGCCAAGAGGGTCGGGCTGAGTGAGGCCCACTTACCCGGCCCCGGGCAGCAGCGGCGGCAATTCGCGCTGCGGCTTCTCCAGAGACTCGCGCGGAAGGAGGGAGCCAAAGAGAGAGAATTTAAAAAAAAAAAAAAAAGAAAAAGAAAAAAAAGAAAAACGCGGCCGTAGGTGAGCCGCCGCGGCTCCCGTACTCCGTTTAAACTGGTCCTGCCGAGCCAATCGTAAGGTTCAACCTTCACACGTGCCCTGGCACTTGGGAAACCCGGGCTGAGACGAGGCCCGGTCACGTGACGAAAGAGTTGCCGTTTCTTTGGCCTCTCTAGCCGGCCGCTCCTCCCAGTGTCTCGTTTTCCTAGCATTTTACACTGACCTGACCGCAAGCTCTTTAGCTGCAACCAGGAGTTTGGTACCGCGTGGGGACTTTCTGTGTGTGATGGATCCAGGAACCCTTCGGCCAGAGCTAGCGACCTCCTTGTCACCTTCCTCCACTAAAAATTGAAATGTGCCTCCCTTCCCCCATCCAGAGGTACTTGGGAGGAGTACGCTGTGTGCGCGCAAGGAGAGTTGAGCATGGTCTTTACAGCCCAGAGACAAAGGAAAGAAAGCAGGACAAAGTAAGTGCCTGAGATAAGCCGGATTCCTACAGAAGCCTCCACCAATTTTTGCATTATTTTCCCGTACTGTTTTGACAGTTTTTACAAGGAGATAAAAAAGCCACAAGGATATAAATTTTTGAATAAAACGAAATGAAGTAATAAAATAAACTTTGAACCAGGCCTTATCCCTTTCCCTACCTGAAGTTGAATGAGGTGGAACAGCGCAGGAAATTCTGGCAAGAGCAGGGTCATGAAGAAAGAAATCTTCGCGATCCTTGCGACGTCTGAAGACAGTAGGGCACCGTTTTTCCTTCTCGAGAGAGGAGCAGATGGTAAAGAGCTGGAGACCCTGGAGCGTCCTGGTTTCCCCTCCCTGTCCTGCCGATAACAAAGTGGGAGACCTCCTGCCACTTGAAGCCTCAGTTTCCCCACTTGTCAAATGGGTAAAAGAGCAGTTCGCGCGATTAGAGATCATCCAAGTTAAGCATCACCTGGCCAGCTCTAACTTGTCCCTTAAAAACGTGGCTTTACCCTCCAAGGCTCAAGGCTGTTCTTTTACTGTATTCAGCCCCTCCCTAAGCCGATATTTAATGAATTCACCGGCTCTAATCCCAAATAACAACCCAGCCCTGATCTGAGGAACTTTTTGACCCTCGAGAGGCACAGGTCAATTTCTGCCCCTGCCTGAAGGAGGGGAACAGCTATCTCAACCCACTTGCCGTAGGCAAAGTCAGTCCCGGCTCCGTTCATTCATGAAAAGCAAGTACTGGGCCTCCAAGGTTAGGGAAGTGTCGGCAGGCGCCTAACTCCACTCGAAGAATCGCGGAAGACACCCTAAAGGAGCAGTTGGGATTCCGAGGTAGCTAGTTGCGCTGGACTGAAACCTGGGCTGAGAAACACGTGCAGAAAGCCGCCAAAAACGCATGCGTAAAGGCCTCCCTCTCCCCCCACCCTCCGATAAACCCTGGAACTACAAATCCCGTCCTGCCACGCGCCAGGGTCGCCGCGCTTTGGGGTTTTGGCTGAGAATCAAATTGGGAGGAGGGTCTCTAGACCAACCGAGGTGCATGGGGAACAGAAGAGTGAGACTGGGGAGCTGGGGCTGGATTGGGGGTTCCTGGGGCGGGTGTGAACGATAAGAGCTTTCTGGTCAAATCTGGGGGCTGCCCCAGATAAAGATCAGATGGGGAGCGAGTTTGGGATGCAGGAGACAATTTGTTAAGGTTCACCCCCTTCATATAATATGGCAAATTTCCAGCGGCCCTGCGCAAGCCTTGGGGCAGAAGAAAGTAGCCCCTGCTGCATGTGTGGTCCACATTGTTGGCCCTCGTGTGGTCACGGAATTTTTTCTTCCTCTCCAGCTGGTGAATTTGAGTGCTGAATCAGGACAAGGTTTTGGGTTTTTGTTTTTTTTTTTTGTTTTTGTTTTTCTGTCTCTTTTTGTTTGTTTTGTTTTGTTTTTGAGACGGAGTCTCGCTCTGTTACCAGGCTGAAGTGCAGTGGTGCGATCTCAGCTTATCGTAACCTCCGCCTCCCGGGTTCAAGCGATTCTCCTGCCTTAGCCTCCCGAGTAACTGGGATTACAGGCATGTGCCACCACGACCTGCTAATTAGCCACGCCCGGCTACTTTTTTTTTTTTTTTTTGGTATTTTTAGTAGAAATGGGCTTTCACAATGTTGACCAGGATGGTCTTGATTTCTTGACCTCACTCCGCCCGCCTCGGCCTCCCAAAGTGTTAGGATTACAAGCGGAAGCCACCGCACCTGGCGTTTTTTCTTTGAGACGGTGTCTCTTCCTCATTGTCCCCGCTGGAGTGCAGTGGCTCAATCTCGGCTCACTGCAACCTCCGCCTCCGGGTTCAAGCGATTCTTCTGCCTCAGCCTTCCGGGTAGCTGGAATTACAGGCGTCGGCCACCATGCCAGGCTAATTTTTTGCATATTTAGAAGAGAGGGGGTTTTGCTATGTTGGCCAGGCTGGTCTTGAACTCCTGACCTCCGGTGGTCCACCCGTCTCGACTCCCAAAGTGCTGGGATTACAGGTGTGAGCCACTGTGCCCAGCCCAGTGTTTTCCTATTTCTTTATTGCTGAGACAGAGTTGCGCTCTGTTGCCCAGGCTGGAGTGCAATGGTGGGATCTTAGCTCACTGCAACCTGTGCCTCTGGGGTTCAAGCTATTCTCCTGTCTCAGCCTCCCAAGTACCTGGGACTACAGGCGCCCACAACCACGCCCGGCTAATTTTTGTATTTTTAGTAGAGATACGGTTTCTCCATTTTGGTCAGGCTGGTCTCGAACTCCCGACCTCAGGTGATCCACCCGCCTTGGCCTCCCAAAGTGCTGGTATTACAGGCGTGAACCACCATGCCCGGCCTATTTTCCTATTTCTTAAGCACCTACTGCATATCAAGCAGTTTCCAAATGTTATCTCATTAACACCAGGTGCAGTGGCTCACACCTGTAATCCCAGCACTTCGAGAGGCCGAGGGCAGATCACGAGATCAGGAGATTGAGACCATCCTGGCTAACATGGTGAAACCCTGTCTCTATTAAAAATACAAAAAAATTAGCCAGGAGTGGTGGCCTGCGCTTATAATCCCAGCTACTCAGGAGGCTGAGGCAGGAGAATTGCTTGAACACGGGAGGCAGAGATTGCAGTGAGTCAAGATCATGCCACTTCACTCCAGCCTAGGCAACAGAGCGAGACTGTCTCCAAAAAAAAAAAAAAACAGAAAAAAGGCCAAATGTTATCTCATGCAAATCTCACAACAGCCCTATGCCTGGCAAACTTAGCTCAATTAGAAGCACTCCATGCCAAAAGAAACTCACAGAATTGATGTCCAACCAGCCGGGCACGGTGGCTCACACCTGTAATCCTAGCACTTTGGGAGGCCGAGGTGGGCAGATCACCAGGTCAGGAGATGGAGACCATCCTGGCTAACACGGTGAAACCCCGTCTCTACTAAAAATACAAAAAAAAATAGCCAGGCATGTGGCGGGCGCCTGTAATCCCAGCTGAGGCAAGAGAATGGCGTGAACCCTGGAGGCGCAGCTTGCAGTGAGCCGAGATCATGCCACTGCACTCCAGCCTGGGTGACAGAGCGAGACTCCATCTCAAAAAGAAAAGAAGAATTGGGGCCGGGCATGGTGGCTCACACCTGTAATCCCAGCACTTTGGGAGGCTGAAGCGGGCGGATCACGAGATCAGGAGATTGAGACCATCCTGGCGAACACGGTGAAACCCCGTCTTTACTAAAAATACAAAAAAATTAGCCGGGCGTGGTGGTGGGCGCCTGTAGTCCCAGTTTCTCGGGAGGCTGAGGCAGGAGAATGGTGTGAACCGGGGAGGCGGCAGAGCTTGCAGCGAGCCAAGATTGCGCCACTGCACTCCAGCCTGGGCGACAGAGCGAGACTCTGTCTCAAAAAAAAAAAAGAAAGAGGAATTGGTGTCCAACCACGAATCTGAAATGCGAGACAAACGCGTTCTCAATTTACAACAGCCTCCTTGCTCGAGCCTCTCATCACACTGTCCCCTGAGTTCAAATGTCAGCACTTACCTGACTTAACACAGTTACCAAACAACTTGTTCACCCTGGGAAGCACTAGCTGTTTTAAACAATGGCAGGGCAGGGTTAGATTCTATGAATATTGCCCTTACTTTAGAACTTGACTCTAGAGATGCTTCCCTATTTGATAGATGAAGAACCTGAAGTACAGAAAGTCTAAGTGACTTACCCAAGATCACACAGTCAACAGGCTCTAGAATAGTTTGAAGCCAGGGCTGTGTGACTCACCAAAACCTGGATTTCATTCTCCTCCCTCTTCAGACTTTTCTAAGGTCAAAGCGGGTAAGTACTGTAAAGGGATGTGCCTGGGCTTTCAGCCTCTCCTGCCTCTTGACACTAGAATAGAGGCTGAGATGCTGCAGGGCGACCTACTTCCCAGGCTTCTGTTGCTTTTTAAAGATCCAGTCTCTGCTGGTGGCTTTGGGGGAGGAGGAGGCAGGGATGGCTCCATTACCTTCCTGTGTTCCTTCCCCCCATAGTCCATCCCCAAGGCCAAAGTCACACCTGAGCTAGCTCCCCAAAGTAGGAGGGAGAGACCTTTCTTTTTTCTTTTTTTTTTTTTTTTTGAGACAGAATCTCTCTAGTCGCCCAGGCTGGAGTAAAGTAGCGCCATCTCAGCTCACTGCAAGCTCAGCCTCCCGGGTTCACGCCAGTCTCCTGCCTCAGCCTCCCAAGTAGCTGGGACTACAAGCGCCTGCCGCCACACCCGGCTAATTTTTTGTATTTTTATAGAGACGGGGTTTCACCATGTTAGCCAGGATGGTCTCAGATCTCCTGACCTCGTGATCTGCCCGCCTCGGCCTCCAAAAGTGCTGGGACTACAGGCGTGAGCCACAGCGCCCGGCCATGGGAGAGACCTTTCAGCCCACGTGCACTCTAAAGTAGAAAAACCTTATTGTGTGTTAGCAGGAAGTGAAATAGGAAAGGTATCCTATTCTTTTTTTTTTTTTAGACAGAGTCTCACTCTGTCGCCCAGGCTGGTATAGTCACTGTAACCTCCACGTCCCCGGTTCAAGCGATTCTCCTGCCTCAGCCTCCCAAGTAGCTGGGATTACAGGCGTGTGCCACCACCCCCAGCTAATTTTTGTATTTTTAGTAGAGATAGGGTTTCATCATGTTGGTCAGGCTTGTCTTAAACTCCTGACCTTGTGATCCGCCCACCTACCCACCTCAGCCTCCCAAAGTGCTGGGATTTTAGGTGTGAGCCACCATGACAGCTAGGTTGGTTTTTTTTTTTTTGAGACAGAATCTCACTTTGTTGCCCAGGCTGAAGTACAGTGGCACGATCCCGGCTCACTGCAAACTCTGCCTCCTGGGTTCCCGCCAGTCTCCTGCCTCAGCCTCCCGAGTAGCTGGGACTACAGGCACTCGCCACTACGCCTGGCTAATTTTTTTTTTTTTTTTTGTATTTTTAGTAGAAACGGGGTTTCACCGTGTTGGCCGGGATGGTCTGGATTTCCTGACCTCGTGATTCGCCTCCCAAAGTGCTGGGATTATAGGCGTGAGCTGCCGCGCCCTTTTTTTGTTTGTTTTTTGAGACGGAATCACTCTGTTGCCCAGGCTGAAGTACAGTAGCACGATCTTGGCTCACTGCAGCCTTTGCCTTCCCAGATTCAAGAGATTCTCCTGCCTCAGCCTCCCGAATAGCGAATAGCTGCTATTACAGGTGTGTGCCACCACACCCGGCTAATTTTTTGTAATTTTAGTAGAGACGGGGTTGTACCACGTTGGCCAGGCTGGTTTCAAACTCCTAGCCTCAAGTGATCTGCCCGCCTTGGCCTCCCAAAGTGCTGGGATTACAGGCATGAGCCACCGCGTCCAGCCAACTTTTACTTTTTCTAGCAAGAAAGTTCTTGCTATATGGCGGGGCGCGGTGGCTCAAGCCTGTAATCCCAGCACTTTGGGAGGCCGAGACGGGCGGATCACAAGGTCAGGAGATCGAGACCATCCTGGCTAATACGGCGAAACCCCGTCTCTACTAAAGAATACAAAAAACTAGCCGGGCGACGAGGTGGGCGCCTGTAGTCCCAGCTACTTGGGAGGTGGAGGCAGGAGAATGGCATGAACCTGGGAGGCGGAGCTTGCAGTGAGCTGAGATCGGGCCACCGCACTCCAGCCTGGGCGACAGAGCCAGACTCCGTCTCAAAAAAAAAAAAAAAAAGTTCTTGCTATATTGTCCAGACTGGTCTCGAACTCCTGGGCTCAAGTGATCCACCTGTGTCTCAGCCTCCCAGTCACTGGGATTACAGATGTGAGCCACCATTCTGGGCTGGGCGGATTTTTGTCTTTTTGGGTAAATGACTTCACATAACAGATGCGCATCATTTGTTACAAGAGTAAATGCCCCACCCCAACCTCCACAGACTGCATCTGGCAAATCTGAGAGCCTGTGGTGTGCCGGGATGGGCCTACCTCAGCCCACTTCCAGGACCACAGCCCTCTGCCTTCCACCCTCTACTTGCTGAGGCCGTGTTTCTCTGAGTCTTGGTCCTCTTTTGATTGAAAGTGGAAGGAGGGGCCGGGCATGGTGGCTCATACCAGTAATCCTTAAGGCGGCAGATCACTTGAAGTCAGGAAACCCTGGCTCTACCAAAAAGATAAAAATTGGTGGCTGGGCGCGGTGGCTCAAGCCTGTAATCCCAGCACTTTGGGAGGCCAAGACGGGTGGATCACAAGGTCAGGAGATCGAGACCATCCTGGTCTACACGGTGAAACCCCGTCTCTACTAAAAAATACAAAAAACTAGCCGGGCGAGGTGGCGGGCGCCTGTAGTCCCAGCTACTCAGGAGGCTGAGGGAGGAGAATGGCGGGAACCCGGGAGGCGGAGCTTGCAGTGAGCCGAGATCGCGCCACTGCACTCCAGCCTGGGCTACAGAGAGAGATTCCATCTCAAAAAAAAAAAAAAAAATTAGCCTGATGTGGTGGCACACTCACGTAGTCCCAGCTACTTGGGAAGCTGAGCCAGGAGGATTGCTTGAACCTGGGAGGCAGAGGTTGCAGTGAGCCGAAATCATGCCATTGCACTCCAGCCTGGGGGCAGAGTGAGCCTATCTCAAAAAAAAAAAAAGTGGAAGGAGGGGGCTGGGTGCAGTGGCTCACACCTGTAATCCCAGCACTTCGGGAGGCCAAGGCAGGAAGATGGTTTGAGCCCAGGAGTTCCCGACCAGCCTGAGCAACATGGCGAGACTTCGTCTCTACAAAAAAATACAAAAAAATGAGCCGTGTCTGATGGCACATGCCTGTAGACCTCACCCAGGAGGCTGAGGTGGGAGGATCACTTCGGCCCAGGAGGTTGAGGCTGCAGTGAGCTGTAATTTCACCACTGCACTCCAGCCTAGGTGACAGAGGGAGACCTTATCTCAAAAAAAGAAAAAAAAAGAAAGTGGAAAAGGGCTCAGCCCTAAGCTGGGTAGGAGTGCCAAGGCTGCTTAGCTGCTGCCATTCCTGCCTGGGAAGACTGGGGTGAACCTATAGCTAGGGGGCCCCCAGCATTGCTCCAGGTTCAGCAGGTTTGAGTTGGGAGGCAAAGGCATCTTAAAACCTGTGTGGGTTTGGAGAACAGGTGGAGCCAGGCAGCTTCTGGCTCCAACAGCATGCACAACGGAGCCAGGAGGAGGGCATGGAAGGGCTGGGAGGTCTGTGTCAATGATCATGTTCTGTAAGGTTGGACAGAGAACCCCCTCGCCCTCTTTCTCTTGAGGGTGTATGCATATGGGACAGACTCCAGCCTCCCTGGAAGGGCTTCAAGTAGCTAGAGGACTGAGTGGCCTTTCCCCCAGCAGAGCACACAGCCCCACGGAATTCAGCTCTCAGCGTTCGTCACCTCCTCTGCTACCAAGATACAGTCCCCTCCACTCCCCTCCCCAGTCTCCCAGGTTCTACCCTCAGCCCCCTTCAGTCTACTCCCCACAGGAGCCAGAAGGATCCCCTGAAGATATAAAACGTACGATGTTGCTACCTCAAATACCCGCCAAGCCTTCTCCTCACTTAAAATCCCGGGCATGACAATGGTGGCTCAGGCCTGTAATCCCAGCACTTTTGCTGAGGTGGATCACCTGAGGTCAGAAGTTCGAGACCAGCCTGGCCAACATGGTGAAACCCTGTCTCTAACAATAGAAAAATTAGCCAGGCATGGTGGCCGGCGCCTGTAATTCCAGCTACTCAGGAGGCTGAGGCAGGAGAATTGCTTGAACACAGGAGGCGGACGTTGCAGTGAGCTGAGATGGTGTCACTGCACTCCAGCCTGGGTGACAGAGACAAGACTCCGTCTCAAAAAAAAAAAAAAAAAAAGAATAAAATCCTGGGCCGAGAATGGCTCATACTGGTAATCCTTGTACTTTAGGAGGCTGAGGTGAGAGGGCTGCTTAAGCCCAGGAGTTGGAGACCAGCCTGGACAACATAGGGAGACCCCATCTCTACAAAAAAATTAAAAAACTAGCAGAGCGTGGTGGTGTGAACCTGTGGTCCCTGCTGCTTGCGGGGCTGAGGTGGGAGGAGGCCGGGAAGTCGAGGCTGCAGTGAGGCAGTGAGCTGTGATCGTTAGCACTGCACTCTAGCCTGGGCGACAGAGCAAGACCATCTCCCAAAAAAAAAAAAGAAAAAGAACAAAATCCTGAATTCTCCCCTTAGAATCCATCCGTCCTCCTCCTCACTTATGAGGCCTCCATCAGGCCCAAGCCCTCTCCGACCTGGCTATTCCTCTGCCTGGGACTCTGTCTTATCTCCCTCAGGACTCTAATCAAATGTCACCTAAAAGACATACCCCCTTCCTCCCTAGCTGCAAAAGGGCTTCCCCTTTTGGTTTGTGTCTGTCTGCTTCTGTAAGGGCAGGGAGGGTGTGGTCTGCTGTGTTCCCAGCTGTCGCCCCGGAGCCTTGCAGAACCCTGGCACATAACAGATGCTCCTAAATGTCTGCTGAATGCACAATGCAACAGCTTCGGCCCAGCCAAAATGGAACTGTGAAGAGAAAGTGAGCCTAAGGTGGCATGGTGGGGATGCAGCAGTGACGGGAGATGGGTCTTGGGGAAAGTCCAGGCCTATAGGAGGGGATGTGCCCCTGTCCTTCCTACCCCCTCCATATCCTGCTCCTTACCAGGCCAGACCCAGGCTTTGACAGGTACAATGCCAGCTACCAGGGGAAGGCTTAGGTCCAACAGCGCAAAGAAGACAAACCAAGCACACAGCTCCGGCACTAAGTCAAGTTCTTTACTTCCCAGAAGTGATGGCTAAGGGGAGGGAGGAGAGTGAGAAGAGGAAGAGAGAAAGAGCCAGAGAGAATGAGGAGGTGAGAAGGGGGACAGTAAACCACTGTTCTATGAAGTCTCACGAGGCAAGTGCTCAAGGTAAAAAAAAGAGTCCTGGAGAATCGTCCACGGCTGCGGGAAGCATCTCGGTTTGCTTCTGCTTTTAAGTCCTCTCGGGGAAGGCTGCCACCGCTGCCACTGCATTAAATAGTTATGTACATCGCAGAGAGTCCCAGGCCATGGGCAGGCGGGGGAGGGGCGTCATTTCACCAGGGGCCGAGTTTTATCATCGTCACCGCACTGGTGGGCTTTGTACTTTTTCACTTCTGCCATGTACTTGGCCCACGCGTCACCTTTACTTGTTAATACCTGTGGAGGGGATATGGGTTTGGGGGTGCCAGGAACCAGGGTCAGGACTGCCCTGAGACAGCTGACCCATTCCCAGTGTCACCCGGCGGAAGACTCTGGGTTGGAGCTCAAGATTGTAAGTCAAGTTATCTGGGGACCCTCCTATCCTGCCAGGCACACTCAGCAAAGGCCTGGATACCAGACAGGGAGGGAGAAGGCTGGGCACAAAAGCTGGAAGGGAAAGGCAATGTGGGTGGCCCTCCTGCACCCAGCCGGCTCACCTCATCCTCCGTCTTCTGCTTCTTGGCTACTATTCCCGTCTTGAGGGCTAGTTTGTTCCCGCCTCTGCGTTTGCCCACCTGGGTGAAGGGACAGAAGACTGCAACGGTTACAGGAGCCGGGACCGCCCTTGGCGGCGCTGAGGCCCACTACACCTTCCTAGCCCGGCCTGGTGGCCCGTCCTGACGCCGCGCCCAGCTCCGCCAGCCGGCCGACCTGCGCAGCAATCAGAGAGGAGCACACGCGACTCAGCGCCTGCCCTGGGCCCGCAGTGCCCTCCCAGGGAGCAAGAAGAGTGCCCACCTCAGTAGGGACCAGCTCTGTCCTCACTTTCCATGCCAAGGCCTCACCCTCCCTAGCAGGGACCACAAGAGGGGGCAATAGCTCCCTTTATTGAGCAAGTACTGTATGCCAAGCCCTGTGCCAAGTGCTGCGGATGTTATCATCTCCTTCCATTTTCACAGCTACCCTAAGATGAAAGTTAGAACCACCCCCTTTTCGACCAGGCACGGTGGCTCAGGCCTGTAATCCCAGCACTTTTGGAGGTGGAAAAGGGGGGATCACCTGAGGTCAAGAGTTTAAGACCAGCCTGGCCAACATGGTGAAACCCTATCTCTACTAAAAACACAAAAAATTAGCCAGGAGTGGTGGTAGGCGCCTGTAATCCCAGCTACTCGGGAGGCTGAGGCAGAATTGCTTGAACCCAGGAGGAGGAGGTTGCAGTGAGCCAAGGCTCCAACACTGCACTCCAGCCTGGGCAAGAGCAAGACTCTGTCTCCAAAAAAAAAAAAAAAACCACCCCCTTTTCCTAGATAAGGAAAGTCTTTCAGAAGGAGAAGTCATGCTAACAACAAACAATGCAGCTGATTCAGGGTCAGGTGGGTCAAAGCCTCTGGACAGCATCCTTAGACATCAAGCAACATTGCCTTCTCTGTGCCTAGCCTGGCATGGCCTCTTTGAGGGTGCAGCCAAAATGGACCCTCAATGAACAAATGAAACAGATGCAACAACTGCTACACCCATTCATGAAGGGATACTTAGCCTCCACTCACAGGTGTCACGCCAACCCTGGTCCTGACGTTTTTCCTTCCTTACCCTTTCCTCAAAGATAGTCTTCCTCTAGCCTTTCATCCTACATCCCACCTTCTCCCATTGATTGAGGGCTTCCTGCGCTCCAGGGGCTTCAACAGGCTTCACAGACAACCAGGCATTCAGTAACCTGTGCTGCTGGGACTATTTCCATTTCTTTTTGTTTGTTTGTTTTGTTTTGTTTGGAGACAGAGTCTCACTGTCCAGGCTGGAGTGCAGTGGCACGATCTCAGCTCACTGCAACCTCCACCTCCCAGGTTCAAGTGATTCTCCTGCCTCAGCCTCCCGAGTAGCTGGGATTACAGGTATGCACCACCATGCCTGGCTAAGTTTTGTATTTTCTTTAGTAGAGTTGGGGGGTTTCACCATGCTGGCCAGGCTGGTCTCGAACCCCTGACCTCAGGTGATCCGCCCGCCTCGGCCTCCCAAAGTGCTGGGATTACAGGCATGAGCCACAGAGCCTGTCCTGCTGGGACTATTTCACACTGATTTTTTTTTTTAAGATAGTCTCTTGTTCTGTCATCCAGGCTAGAGGGCAGTGGTGCAATCACGGCTCACTGCAGCCTGTATCTCCTAGGCTCAAGTGATCCTCCTGTCTCAGCCTCCTGGGGAGCTGGAGCTCCAGGCATTTGTGGCACCATGCCCAGCTAATTTTTAAATTTTTTTTGTAGAGATGGGTTTTTGCCATATTGTCCAGGCTGCTCTCCAACTCCTGGGCTTAAACGATCCACCCACCTCAACCTCCCAAAATGTTGGAATTACAGGTGTGAGCCACTGCACCCAATCCACGCTCATTTTTAACAAATGAAGAAACTGAGGCTTGGAGGGGTTACATCACTTGCCCAAAATCACACGCAGCATCCAGAACTAGAGCCCCCAATCTGTTAGTCTCAAGTCAACACTTTTTCCTCCAAGCTGCAGGGACTTGATCTTAACACTACAGACATGGCAAGCTCAGAGCCAAAAATCAATATATGCCCTATTAGCCCAGAGTTTCTCAACCTGGCACTAACATTTTGAGCTGGATTATTCTTTGTTTGGGGGTGGGAGGGCGCTGCCCCACGCATGGTAAGAAGTTGAGCAGCATCCCTGGCCTCTACCCATAGATGTCACTAGCACCCCCTCCCGCAGTTCTGACAACCAAAAATGTCTCCAGACTTTGCCAAATGTGGGGGTGGAGGGAACTGCCCCAATTGAGAACCACCAGTTTAGCCCTTCCTGGAAGACAGGCTCTGTGCTAACCACTTTTCCAGGATCACCTCATAAAACCCACACTACATCAAGAGATGCGATGATGTCTATTTTTGCAACTAGGGAAAATGAGGGTAGGCCAGCCCAGAGGCTCCAGGAAAGCAGCGATCTTGTCTGTAAGCTCACCACTGCATACCAGCATCTAGCACAATGCCTAGCACGAGGTAAAGTGCTCAATAAATGGAGGTTGGTCGAATAAGATACAAGGAAGTCAAGTAATTGTCCTAGGTAAGTAATTGTCCTTACACAGTACGTGGTCTGAGTCTAACGCATATAGCTCAGAGTCCAGACTCAATTTACCCCTTTTTCTCACAATTAGTGGTGGTCCCATGACCCAAGGTCCTGGTACCACTCAAACAGGAATCCCGATATCCACGTTTCCTCACTCTCCACAGTGCTGATTCCAAGGGAATTCCTCAGCTCCCAGTTCCCACGGGCAGGCTCCTGGAGTCCCCACTCCCGCCCCCAGACCCCAGCTGTCGGGAACCCAAGTTCCACATCCTCAGCGGGTGACCCAGACAGGCCCCTCATTCAGAACGGAAAGTGGACCTCGGTCCCGATCCCCCTTCACGGGCCCCTACTCCCGCTGCCAGGACAGGCCGTGGCGCCCGCCCCCACCCCCACGGCTCCTTACGAAGCTAAGTGTGGAGCCCGGACCGCCCTTCCTCTTCGGATCCCCGGGACCAGCGGCGGCGGCCGACTGGTCGGGTCGCTGCGGACCCGGGGGCGGCTCCTCCTGCCGCTGCCGCTGCTCCTCCTCCATCTTCCGCTTGAACAGCTCCAGGAAGCTGCCATCGTTGGCGAACAAGTTCACGCCGCCCGATACGGGGCTCGAACCCGCGCCCGACACCTCCTCGTCCCCGCTCTCGGGCGACGTCCCCGGTCCTGACTCAGCCCAACGGCTCCCGCCACCGCCACCGCCCGCGGGGCCCGGCGCCTCCCGGCCTGGAGGCTCCGCCCGTCTCCCTCGGGCAGCCATTTTGTCGCCAGGTGCCGCGCAAAGGACTCTGGGAAGGCGGCTCCGGCCCCGCGCTTGGCGCCCGACTCGCCTCGTCCGGAGTAATGCATGCCGGGAAGAGCGGTCCAGGCCTCTAGCGTCCGCAGCGGGGCGGGGTGAATAAGGGAATCAACCCGAAGGGGCGGGGCTAGGGGGAGGGGTCCCCTTCTCGCGGGTTTTTTTTGTTTGTTTTTTTCTTTTTTTTTGAGACGGAGTTTCGCTCTTGTTGCCCAGGCTGGAGTGCAATGGCGCCATCTCGGCTCACCCCAACCTCCACCTCCCAGGTTCAAGCGATTCTCCTGTCTCAGCCTCCCGAGTAGCTGGGATTACAGACATGCACCACCACGTCCGGCTAATTTAGTATTTTTAGTAGAGACAGGATTTCTCCATATTGGTCAGGCTGGTCTCGAACTCCGGACCT